>NC_091629.1:42050480-42357912 GCF_027580195.1 Bos mutus | reverse complement strand
TTATGGATGAAGAAGCGACAGAATCACTTGGATTGGAGAAGTGGAAGTTGAAGGGCTTCCCACCTGCGGGGACCACCAGCAGAATGGAAGTAAAGCCGTGCAGGCGGGGTTGGTGGGGGGCTGAGATGTGTAGATCAAGGTGTCCATTTTCATTGTGTTGTCCTTAACAGTGAAAGAAGAAGAGAGAGTAGATAGAACCAAACGAGAGGTGAAAGAGAGAAGCTAGAAGGAGAGAGGGGGAAGAAAGATAAGGAAAGAGAAAAGGGCAGAGAGGGAGAGAGAAAGACAGGGACAAGGAAGTAAGGCAGAGAAGAGAGGCAGATAGAAAGGCAGATGGGAAAGGGAGGAAGAAGAAGAGAATGAAAAAGAGGGAGGAAGAGGGAGAGAGAGAGATGGAGGATGTCCCTTGGGGAGGACTTGGGCACGTGGGGACATGTCTGTGCCCAGGGTGCGTGTCCAGGCAGCTGACCTGCCCTCTGAAGAGACCCACCTGTCCACACTTGTGGGCTGCTTGGCCCTGGGGGTCAGTAGACAGCACCCCGTCTTTTGATTTTTTACCCTGGGCCTCCGGAACCCTTCAACTTCCACCAGGGACCCCTCAGCCAGGGACCCCCCGTCCCCGGGATGTCCTTAGCTTTTCTTTTCTCTGGAGGAACAGACTCGACAAGTGTGGAAGGAGGCCACAGCGTGATCTTACACAAATGGAAATGTGAGAGAAACGATCAATTCCCTTCCTGAAAATGACATTTTTTTCTGGTCTCTATGGATTGCTGAGAACAGCATGAGGCTCGAGGTGGCCTTGCTGAAGCCGAGATGCCATCAGCTCCCCGGCAGACAGCGGCCGCGCGCCACATATTAAGTTTCGGTGAAAGGGGTAACGTGGGTGGGGGGTGGGGTGTGCTTATTTATAATTGCATAATGGTGATTGTTTGTGGCAACTTTGTGCCTTTAAATTTTAAAAATTTACAATTATGGATAGTTTTAAAAAAACTGCATGCTCTTTTGGCCCTGACTGTTTGAGGCTGTACTTTCTGTGCTTCCAGCTTGAGGGCATTTTTGCAGTCCCAGTTCACTGATGGGGCTTTGAGTAAGAATGGTTTGGCTTGGGAGGTGGATGTTACGCTGATGCGACGTGGGGTTATGATTTGGTACTTTCAGAACCTACTGTACTGCTATTAGAAAACAGAGCTTCCCTGCAAAGCCTGGTGCTCATGTATTAATTGTTATTTTGGCTTATTTATTTATATTGGCTTATTTATAAGAGGAATTGCTGATAATTATTGCAACCTGGAGAAGGAAATGGCAACCCACGCCAGTATTCTTGCCTGGGAAATCCCATGGATAGAGGAGCCTGGAGGGCTACAGTCCATGGGATTGCAAAGAGTTGGACACGACTGAGCAACTAATACCCACATTGAGACCTTGGTGTGGGCCAGGTGCTTTAGATGCATAGACTTTATATCTGGACAGCCTGATGAGAAATAAGAAGTATTGTTGGCCCCATTTTACAGAGCAGGGTAACTGAGTTCAGAGAGGTTGGGCCACTGCCTCAAGGCCACACAGCTGGAAAGTGGCAGACTCCTTAGTCCCTGCTTGTGTCTGGGATGCTCTGTGTCTCCATGGGATTCCCTGACTGACCGGGCTCTTGGCTCCATTCTGAGTTTCAAGTTCCTAAATGAGAAAACCCATTCTATTAATATGATAACACCCTTTCTTCGAAGAGGCTTAGGAATGGCAGGGAAGCCCTATTGCAAAGTGCTGCCTAGGTCTTAGCCAAACTCCTCTGTTGAGATTGAGATTTATAGGTGGTATCGTACTCGCCCAGCCCGACATGAACAGTGGGTGATGCTTGGAAGGATGGGAGAAGCTAGGAGGGGTCTTCAAGGCCCACTGGCGCTGCTCTCCTGGCTTTACAGGTGAGAAAACAGAAGCACAGGGTCAGATAAGTTCCCTGTTCAATGCAGATTTTACTCCAAAAAAAAGAAAGAAAATGAACAATTAGTGTTTGAACAACCCTCTGGTCATAAGATCTAACAAAAGAGAGAGAAGGAACCGAAGCTAAACTTACTTGACTTCAAACGTAGATATTTATTTTTAACCCCCCAAATTTGTATTGTCCAGACCTTGCATTTTGCTGCAGCAAGGGTGTTAATTGTTCTATTCCTGATCCCTTTCGTACCTACAGACCCGAGAATATTTGAAATGATTAGTAATTATAAGGTTGTCTGGGGAAGAAGCAGGTTCTTTCTTGAGCCTCGACTCTGCTAGCCATGAGTCATGTCTGTGGGCTTTACCATCGGCCTCCAGAGCTGACTTCTCTGGGTTGATCACTGCAGGGGTCTTCCCAAGTGGTCAGAGCTGCGGGAAGAGTGGGGGGACACAGGGCAGGCTTTCTGGAGCCATCCACAGCTGGTGTGAGGGAGGGGCCCTGAGCCAGACATCCACCCCACCCTCCCCCCAAATCAAAGCCCGAGGCTGGCGCAATAGGAGAGCTTTGCAGAATGAGCCTCTTTCTTTCCTCCCCACCAAACACCTACCTCCTCATCCTCCTGCATATTAACAGCACCACGGGAAGATAAGATCACCCCACGAAATCTTGCTGTAAAATGGTCTGTTTCCCCTGCTCGTTATCAGGGGTGTCTGATCAAAGAAACGGTGCCCGGGCCTGGTTATCTAATAACCCAATAAACATCCAGGCCAGCTTCCCTGGTGGGAAAGGCAGGCGGGGGCTGCTCTGGATGAATTGAGGGGCAGGTTGAACACCCTTCCCCCCACGTGGTGACCATCTCTGCCTGCAGAGCATCACACTGCCTGTCCTGGAGCCCCCCAGACCCTCACAACCAGCCCTCTGTTTCAGATGGAGAAACTGAGGCAGGGAGCCTGTGTTCCTGTCCCCCGGGAAAGCCCTTGATCCCCCCGCAGTTGTCCATCCAGTCCCCCGTGGCACTGGTACATCTCACCTTGTGTGTGATGGGGACTTACTACGTTTTGTTGAATGAATGAGCAAATGATCAAACACTCTATCACAGGATGAGCACTGGGCCCTGTTGGAAGACTCTGTTGCAAATCTTTAAAAGAGACTTTTATTTATTTATTTGGCTGCTCCAGGTCTTAGTTGTGGCATGCAGGATCTAGTTCTCTGACCAGGGATCGAACCCAGGCTCTCTGTACTAGGAGCACAGAGTCTTATCCACTGGACCACCAGGGAAGTCCCTCAGTTGCAAAACTTAATGCTACCACTTAGCAGCTCACCAGGGCCACAGCCAGCGTGAGGGACTGGGGCTCGAATGCTGAGGGGCTGCTCACTCTCAGGCTATGGAGCTACAGGGTGGGTGCCTGAAGCTGAGCACTGCCTACATTTTGAGGCCTGGGTGCCTCTCTGGACTCATCTGGTCCTAGCCTGCAACTCCCCACCTCAGTTTCCTCCTCTATAAAATGGGGATAATGCCCATGCGACCCTGAAGGATTAAGATGACAGTGTCTACAGAAGTTGACATTGGGTATAGGATCCAGTCTTCTCAGGCCCTGAGACTCCCTGGAGGGAAGTCAAAGGTCATACAGCTGGTGTGAGATGGAGCCTGAATGAGAAGTTGCTCTGGGACTTGAGAGTCCTGCTCCTCAACCTGACCCTAAACTGCCTGAGTCCTGAATGACTTCCAGTTCACCAGCTCCTGGGGAGGCAGATTGTGAGAATGTCCTGGGATGCCCAGAAACCTCCCCACCAGCCCTCACACCTCAGTCTTCTTGCCCCATCAGGCTGTAGTAGGGGTAGGGGACATTGGAAGGATCAACTCAGCACATTGACACAGAGGTGTTGAGTGAACACATTCTGGATGGATATGTAGATGAATGAGTGGGTGGATGGATGGATAGATACATGTTTGTGTGGGTGATTGGATGGATGGATGGATGGATGGATAGAATGAATAACATTACAGTTGTCATGATTGTTGTTCTGGGGTGGTCCCTAAGCTGGTTTGTTGATTTTATCCTCTCATTTATTAATTGATTCATAATAATTCACTAATGTACCAACTCACCCTTGGGCTGCCGGTCCCCATACTGTGGAGATACATCCCAGTCCCTCATTCACAGAGGTGGGGCCATGTGTTCCCATATGAATAGCTTCATGCTAGTGTCCAGGGGTCTGTCTAGCTAAACTGCACGGGGGTTCCTGATGCTGTCAGAGAAACCAATGAGACACACACAACCGAAGAGAGAGATCTAGAAAATGTAGTGTCTTGAGAAAGAGGTAGGAAGCAGAAGGGCTTCTTCACGGAAGCTCCAAGCATAAAGCCGCATCCACAGGTTTTCATGTGTGCGTATCTAAGGCAACACGTCCGACAGATTTGAGAGGCTGCCTTCAGGCGTGAGAGGAGGGAAGTGGGCATGGGGTGGGAGAAGGAAAAAATGATAAAATACAACACATGAGAGGCCTCACACAGAGCTGAGTTATTAGCTCACCATGAACTCGGTTACGTGATGGCAGCTTTCTGCTCTGAGTCTGAAAAGTAAGATGAACAAAAGAGAGCGGAGAACGTGGACTCCCCTTCCTGAACAGGGGCAATTGAGACGCAGCAAGGGCAGGAGGCATCGCCCAGGTGGTTCTTTGCTCTTCATCTCTCCTCCTAGACCGTGGGGCACTGTGCGGGTGCCAACTTCTCCTGTCTGTGGTGTTTGCAAGAGGGCTGCCCAGAGCAGAGTCTCACCTTTCCCCAGCCCCCTGCCCACCCACCAGCCGAGTGGCTAGAAGGCAAACCTACTGTGACGATTCCTGTTTTGAGGGGCTTTTGTCAGAGGATGAAAATTACAAAAAAATGTTGGGGGGCATGCATGACTGTAGATGGTTGATTTTTTTTTTTTTAACAATAAATGTTACGGTGGTGGTAGTGCTCAGTCATGTCCGATTCTTTGTGCCACCATGGGCTGTAGCCTGCCAGGCTCCTCTGTCCATGGGATTCTCCAGGCAAGAATACAAGGGTGTGGGTTGCATTCCCTTCTCTAGGGGATCTTCCCAACCCAGGGATTGAACCCAGGTCTCCCACATTGCCCCAGTTAGAAACATCTATATATACACCTGGGATTTCAGCCCTGGGATTTCTTTGGAAGGAATGATGCTAAAGCTGAAACTCCAGTACTTTGGCCACCTCATGCGAAGAGTTGACTCATTGGAAAAGACTCTGATGCTGGGAGGGATTGGGGGCAAGAGGAGAAGGGGACGACAGAGGATGAGATGGCTGGATGGCATCACTGACTCGATGGATGTGAGTCTGAGTGAACTCCAGGAGTTGGTGATGGACAGGGAGGCCTGGCGTGCTGTGATTCATGGGGTCGCAAAGAGTTGGACACAACTGAGCGACTGATCTGATCTGATCTGATCTGATA
The DNA here is from genome assembly GCF_027580195.1 of Bos mutus. Taxonomy (NCBI): domain Eukaryota; kingdom Metazoa; phylum Chordata; class Mammalia; order Artiodactyla; family Bovidae; genus Bos; species Bos mutus. The sequence goes on along the minus strand of NC_091629.1, from coordinate 42,352,527 downwards.
TATACACCTAACGTAGCATTTAAAAAGCACAAAATTGGTTATTTCTCTCCCATTATAACATGTTCCTAATAAATTTTCTTGGAAAATACAAAGTAGAATGGATAGAAATGAAAGTCACTCAATGTGAGGCCACAGGAGGACAAGTCCAGCTGACTCTGGGACATTACCACTTTCTTTTCCATTTATGTGTGTATTTTCCAACCTGTGGTCAAATTTAATAATGTAAACGTCTAAATAAACCAGTAATCCCCAAATTTCATCTTTTGGCTTAATTTTCTAGCCTTTAAGGAACTGTCAGGTGCAGGGCCACACAGCAGAGGGGACAAGAGGCCAGCAATGAAAGTCATATTCTTTCCTGGCCCGCGTGTCCCAATAGTGTGACTAGCTCTTGTTTCGTTTGAGCCTTTTGACAGGCATCTGTTTGTAAACTTTCCTCTGCTTCCAATTTCAGTCTGGAAGCAGCAAATTGATTTTAAATAGAAATACCTCGAAGGTGGTGGTGTTTAGGGGTTTAAAAATCCATCCAGAGGGCCCCTCACAAGTGGGGATTTTGCGGCTGCTTCGGTACATCAATAGAAGAGGCGGTGCGTTGTCTGGGGAGCAAGTAAGCTATAGTCGGTGAACAGACAGAAATTTGGGGGTGGGGGGAAGTTTACAAGCGCTCAAGGCACAGCCCAAGCAGAAGACCTTACATATTTTTTCCTTTCCTTCTTCTTTTTCATTTTTTTTTCGTTTTACAATTAACATTCAGAGTTCAGTCTCCACCCTCCCTCTTGAAATGGAATTTTTATCTCTTGATTCATGCTACAAGATAAAATCCCTGTTTATCCAGTTGCATGAATAATTGATAAGCTCTTTCCAACTTGCCAGAAGCAACTTAGCGGTCTCGCCTTGCGGCCTGGAACCCCTGGCAATTTCCGGAGTGCCCAGTGAGAGACCTTTGCACAGTTTCTGCTTGGAATGCACCGACTTTCTGTCTCAGGGGTGCGGTTTATCTCTTGATCCAGATTCGGGAGTTACAGATTAGGTACCTAGGGCTCCCACATCCAGGGGAGGTAGGGAGGAGGGGAGGGCTCCTGGGTGTCCACTTAGATTTTCTGAAATCGAGTCTGTGACAGGTGTGGATTCCGCCGGGAGCCTCCTGGCTGGCGGCTTCAGAGTTCACGGCATTAATTAACTCTAATCTGTTCCCTGATAGTTTAAACCAGACCCAAGATGTGAAGGTATTTTCTTTCCTAATATTTAATGGGCTTAATGAGATAGCAACCAGGGCCTGTGTCTCGCCTCTTTAATGCACTTGGCTCTCTGGCCGTGTTTATATGATAAAAGCAGTGGGGTGTAATTTATGCTCTTAGCTGGGGTTTATCCTTTTTAAACAGGTCTGGACGGCTTACCCTGTTACATTTGGCTCAAGCTGGCTTAAAAAAAGAATTTATAGAGTGTACTGCAGAATGTCCCAATTCTGCGACGCCAAGGTAAATGGAACCTGGGGTGATGGTGTAAAATACCCCTAAGGAAAAGGGTTAACAAGATACTGTTCCCGCCCCTCCCCTCTCCAAGCATCTCTTGGCCAGCTCTCTAGGTGGGTTTGATGCAGCTGAGATTGCTATGCCTCAAGGCTGGCGGGGTCTCAGATTGAAACCTGTTGAGAGGAGCGGCTTCCAGGTCCCTCGGGAGCTGTGCAGTGCTATCTCGCTGCGGGGGAAGCAGGTCTTTGATTTAAGCTGCTTTCATTTATCAACCACGCCATTCATTCCGGTCTCTCTCTCATTTGTGGAAGGTGGAGAGAAAATGAATCAGAGACCTTTTTCACCCTCCCCCTGGCCCATTACCCCGAAGCTCCAGGAAATTAAGAAGCATGCCATTAGTTTTAGGGAACAGTTTAAGCAGAGTCAAACCAAAGACCCCACCAAAAGCCTGGGATCTTGAAGAGACACCGTCAGTGGTCCTGTCCTTTCTGATGGAGGCTCCCAAAATGGAGGAGGAGCCAGGGAATGGGAAGAAGGGGGAGCACAGGGTGGGGGGTGGTATATGTGGTCTGCAACTGACAGACACCCCACCTCCACACAGACTCCTAGAGCCAGCGGGCCTTTCGTTGGAAGCTGGTCCCTGACACCACACTGGGTGGCCCGCTCCTGCGCCACTTAAATTCATAGGTTCTGGAAGTGTGTCCACGCTGGGCTGTGTGGTTTATTTGAAAGTAAAGTGTGTGTGGGCTTCCCAGGCGGTGCTAGTAGTAAAGAACCTGTCTGCCAAGGCAGGAGACCTAAGAGATGGGGGTTCGATCCCTGGATCAGGAAGATTCCCTGGAGGAGGGCGTGGCAACCTGCTCCAGTATTCCTGCCTGGAGAATCCCTTGGACAGAGGAGCCCAGAGGTGGACTACGGCCCATAGGGTCACAAAGAGTCAGACACAACTGAAGCAACTTAGCACGCATGCAGAGTGTGTGGTGGGTTTCAGCCATCTGTGCTCTAGCGGAAATGTTAACGGCTGAGCTCTGCCCCAGGGTGGACACGGTGGGACGCAGGTGCCCCAGGCTGGCTCGATCCTGGTGTTTAAGATGCACGTTCCGTTGGACCGCATTGATGGGTCTCCAATGGCTGTTCTGAGTAAATGAGAAGACGCATATAAAGCTGCAGTCCTGGTGCTTGGCCTAAGGTGACTGTTGAATGGTGTTGACTTCCGATGACAATAATGATGAACAGAAAGAGGCAGGGTGTTAGGAGTTCTGGCTCCAGCCCAGTCAAACCATAAGAGTGACCTCAGCAAGTCCCTGTCTCCTTTGGGACTTTGCCTATTTGTCCATAAAACATCCAAAGTGCGTTGGGGGGAGGTAAGAAGTGATCTTGAGAAGCTGACACCCTGAAACTGCTGGTCTCCGCTGGTGCAGGCTTCTTTCCTCTTCCTCTCTTTCTATTTTTCTCATTCCAACATAAAATACTTTTCTATTACAGAAACTTGTAATAAGCAGAAACATCCCCCAGGAAGACCAGAGTCTACTTGTCCTTCAGTCATTCATTCAACAGACCCTTGTTGAGGATGCAGTGGGAGGGGAGCCAAGACTTGGGTTTTCACATAGAAATCAACACCTCCATTCTAGAATACATAGGACTGTTTGGAATTGTGCTGACTCTATGCATTGGTTTTAGAAGATCTGACTCCTTAATATGGTCTCCCAGTCCGTCAACATGGCATCTTTCTCCATCTATTGAGGTCTTTGGTTTCCTTCGTCACTATTGTTTTGTTTTCAGCATATGGGTTTTGCATGTATTTTGTAAGAGTCATACTTAATTATTCATGGTTTTGGTACTATTGTATTAAATGGTACTTTCAAATATTTTCATTTTCAATTGGAAGTGTCTAGAAATACAATCAGTTTTTGTATATAGACCTTACACCCTAGGACCTCACTACATTTGCATCTTAGTTCCAGTTATTGTTCAGTCCCTAAGTTGTGTCTGACACTTCACAGCCCCATGAACTACAGCACACCAGGCTTCCCTGGCCTTCAGTGTTTCCTGGAGTTTGCTCAAACTCATGTCCATTGAGTCGGTGATGCCATCCAACCATCTCATCCTGTCGCCCGCTTTTCCTGATCTTTCCCAACAGTTTAGTTCTAGTAAGTTTTTCATAGATTCTTTGGAACTTTTTTGTGTAGATAATTATGTAATCTATGAACACAGTTTCATTTCTTTCCAATGAATATGCTCTTTTTCCTCTGGACTATTTGCAGCAGCACCATACTGAAGAGAAATGACGAGAGCCAATCTCCTTGCTTGCTCTGGATCTCAACAGTAAGGCATTTGGTCTTTATATGTGTGATGTTAGCTGTAGATGTCCTTTAATAGTTTACATGCTTTTCTAGTCCTTGTTTTCTGAGAGATTTTACTTTTTCTTAAATCATGGATGTGTCTTTATAAAATACTTTTTCTGCATCTTTTGTCATGATCATTTGATTTTTCTTCTTTAACCTGCTAGTACAGTGAGTTTCAGTGACTGCTTTTTGAATGTCGAGCCAGCCATACCTTCCTGGGATAAAGCCCACCTGACTGTGATGAATTATCCTTTATATACACTATTGGATTTGATGTACTTATATTTTGTTAAAGATTTTTATCTATATTCACAGAGGTTACTAATCTATAATTTTCTTTTACTGTGATGTCTTTGTGTTTGGCATCAAGGTAATGCTGGTCTTATAAAATGAGCTGGGAAGTATCCGTTCCTCTTTCATGTTCCAGGACAATATATGTAAAGTTGGTGTTATCTCCTCCTTAAATATTTAGTAGAATTCACCTTTGAAGCCATCCAGGTCTGGGGTTTTCTTTTTTAAAAAGGTCTTAACTGTACATTTTATTTATTTAATAGGTGAAGGTTTATTCAGATTATTCATTTTTTCCTGAATGAGCTTTGGCAGTTGGTGCCTCTCAGGAATTACTCTGTCTGTAGGCATAGAGTTGCTTGTAATATTCCCTTATTATCTTTTAATCTTTGCAGTGTGAGGGTCCAATCTTTTATTCCTGATATTGATAACTTATGTTATTCTCTTTTCCTATTGGTTAATCTAGTTAGAGGTTTATCTGCTTTATTTTTTCAAAGAAGCAGCTTTGGGTTTCATCCATTTTCTCTATTATTCATCTGTTCTCAATTTCAGTAGTTTCTGCTCTTATCTTTATTATTTCCATTTTTCTACTTATGATTCTATTTTATCTTCCCTAGTGGCTTAGTATTTATATCTTAATTTTTTTTAGCGATTGCCCTACGTTTTACAGTGTAAATCTTTAATTAAAATTTTTGACTTCAGTTAAAATGATACTGCTTTATGTCTAGTCTAGGAAACTTACAACAATATACTAATAATTCTTTCAAATGCTTTGTGTCATTGCGGGTCAAGTGTTTCACTTTTGATATGAGCACACAGAAGCTTGCCAATACTTTTGCTTTTGCTACTCCTTTTTTTGAAAATCAGTTATCTTCTGGAGTTGGCAAATTTTTTTCTTTAGAGTCAGTAAATATTTTAGGATTTCAAGCCATGTGGTTTTGTCAGTGTTTTGACTCTACTGTTGTCACGTGAAAGCAGCCATATAGACAATACATGTTTGAATTGTATAAATTCAATACCGCTTTATTTACAGAAATAGACAGCAGGTGGAATATGGCCCACAAACTGGGGAATAAATTTGGGGTTGATAGGTTCTTTTTCCTTTTAGCACTCCAAAGATGTCATTTCCATTGTCTTTTATCTTGCCAAGTTTCTGATGAGATGTCTGATGTAATAATTATCTTTGTTCCTCTATATGAAAGGTAAAGTTTATTTTCCTTCTGTTTGCCTTTGGTTTTCTCCTTGTCCTTAGTTTTCAGCAGTTTGAATATGCCTATCTTGGTGTTCATTTTTATTTATTTCATCCTGGTTGGTGTTCTCTGAGCTCCTTGGATTTTTGGTTTGATGTCAGTCATTAGCTTTGGAAAATATTTTTTGTTTGATTTCAGTGATTAATTTTGAAGTGTTAGCATTGATTTCCTGGCTCAGAATACGGTTCGTCTTGCTGAATATTCCTTGTGTACTTGGATGGAATTTTCTAAAAATGTCAATGAGATAATTATTTCTTCAAATAGTTTTTCTGCCTCATTCTCTCCTCTCTTTCTCTGATTCCAAATACACTTCTGTTGGGCCATTTGTTATTGTCCCATAACCGTTGGAGGCTGATTTTTCAAAAACTCTATTCCTATTTGAGTTTCAATTTGAATAATTTCTATTGGCCTGTCTTCAAGTCTGTTATTACCTGCATTATATTTTTTAACGAGTCTGTCAAAATCACTGTGGTTTTTATTTTCATTGTTGCCATTTGATTCTTTCTTTTGGGTTCTAGTCTTCTATTGAAATCACCCCTGTGATCATTAGTGGTATCTTCATTTCTACTTGAGCCATTGACATATTAATCAGTTATGTTAAGTTCCTGTCTGATAATTCCAACATCTGTACCATACCTGGGCTTCCCCAGTGGCTCAGCTGGTAAAGAACCCGCCTGCCAATGCAGGAGACTCATGAGATGCAGGTTCAATCCCTGGGTCAGGAAGATCCCCTGGAGAAGGGAATGGGAACCCACTCCCTTGTCTTCTTGCCTGGAGATTCCCATGGACAGAGGAGCCTGTGAAGTCCATGGGGTCACAAGGAGTTGGACACAACTAAACACACACACATATAAGGTACCATATCTGAGTCTGATTCTGTTGATTCTTTTGTCTCTTGACAGTTTGTTGCTTTTTTTTTTTTTCCTGAGTGCCCTCAAAAATCTTTTTATTGAAAGCCAGACATCTAGTGTCAGACAATAGGGACTGAGATAAATAGTTTCTAAAGTCTGGAATCGGAACGTGCCTTTATTTCTGCCAGGCCTTTAGGATGGGGAGATGAGTCAATCACTTAAGAGTTCAGCTGATCTTAAGGTTTTGTTGTTGCTATGGTTACCCTCAATGCATCACTAGCTTCAGAGTCCTCTTTTGTTAGCTTGTGTTTATTTTGGGGATTGCTTTGTGAGAGCATTTTCCTTAATGTCTGCTCCACCCTCAGCTTAAGTCTTCCTTTGCACTTCACCAGAGAGAGAATCCCTCTGCACCCTTTTGCCCCTCTCCTGGCAGCAGATACTGTTAAAATGCCGGTGACTCTGCACTGATGTGCCTGGTGGTGGAAGTGTTCTCTGTTCTGAATATGCCTTGATCACAGCCAGGCCCTGTGTGACCCTGTCCAGCCCCACCTGGAGGTCTGGGCTCAGGATGTCTTCCTTTGCATTTCCCCACTGCAGGAATAGAGGGGGTTTATTGCTGTTTCCTTCAATCAGCTTCATTGCTCTTCACCAGTGTCCTAAGGGTACCAGGTTTTATTGTCCTGCCCCTGGAACTTTTAGAAGATGGGGAGAAAGACCTGCGTGGTGCTTTGTGCTTCTCCTGTGGTGGCCACTGTTCCCATCCTTCAGTCTCGCCCTGTGAGGGAGCTTTCTCAGAATCCTCAGCCTACCTTGTCTTGTCTTATCTGGATACCAGTTCAGTGGTCAAAACAAACCTGTGTGTACAGGACCTCCCTGGTGGCTCAGTGGTAGGGAATCCGCCTGCCAATGCAGAAGACATGGGTTCAATCCCTGATCCGGGAAGATCCCACATGCTGCAGAGCAACTGAGCCTGTGCGCCACAATTACTGAGCCTGTGCTCTAGAGCCCATGCTCTGCAACAAGAGAAGCCACTGCAGTGAGAAGCCTGTGAACTGCAGCTAGAGAGTAGCCCCTGCTCTCCACAAGAGAAAAGCCCATGCAGCAGCAAAGACCCAGCACAGCCCAAATAAAATAAATAACTTATTTAAATAAATTTATTTTTAAATTAAATTAAATATAATTTTAAAAAATTTAAAAATTAAATATAATTTATTTAAACCCTACATGTAGAATGAATTTCTCTTATGTCATTGGCACCAAGATGTCCTGCATTGTCTCTCTAGCCCACATCGAACCTTTAGCAATTTGTTAAATATTTTAGCTGTTTGTCCAATGGCATGTGCCCTAGGTAAGCAAGTGCCCCAGTTCTGTCTGTCCCTGGAGGCATCTGTCTTTCCTTAGATTTCAGGTGAGTTGATTCCCTGGCACCCTCAGATCTCTGCTGGATTAAAGAAAAGTTGCAAAATTTCAAGTTGTCTGGCTTCTTCTTTTGTTGTACTAGTAAGGATGGGAGTGATGCTCTTTCTAGCTTTCTACATCTGAAGCTGTCTGACTTAAAGTTAACTTTTTTTAATGAAAAATAATTTCCTTTAAATAATAAATTCATAACATGAAACCAAGGGTAGTACAAGGAAATGGCAAAAAAAAAAAAAAAAGGAGGGTGGGGGGAGGTGATAGGCAAGGTTGTAATCTAGAAAAACCCTGGGGTAGGGGCAGGAGTTTTGGAACCAGTGTTCCACCTCAAGATGACTGTGTAACCTTGGATGTGACCTTGGGTGAGGGACTTGACCTCAGTGAGTCTCTGTTTCCGTTTCTCCTTTTGTACACTGGAAATCAAACGTGACCACTCCAGAGGATTAAAAGAGCTAATTGGCTTTTCTTGTGGCTCAGTGGCTCAGTGGTAAAGAATCTGCCTGCAGTGCAGGAGACCTGGGTTCGATCCCTGGGTCAGAAAGATTCCCTGGAGCAGGAAATGGCAACCCTATCCAGTATTCTTGCCTGGAGAATCCCATGGATGGAGGAGCCTGGAAATACATAGGAAGTGCTTGGTATGGGACGTGACTCATGCTACGTGCTCAGTAAAGGGAGGTTATTCATTTTCATAAATCTGAAAACTGTTTTCACAGTGTGGGAGGCACTTCTAGAAGCACACAGATGAGAAATGAATGGGTTATTTTCCTTTTTTTTTTTTTTTTAAGTTTATCTTACTGAATATAGTTGATTTCCAGTGTACTTTGTTAGTATGCCAAAGTGATTCACTTATATAAATATATACATTCTTTTTCATATTCTTTTCTATTATGGTTTTTCAGAGGGTATAGTATAAAAGTTCCCTGTGCTGTACAGTAGGATCTTTTTGTTTATCCATCCTATGTATAATAATTTGATTCTGCTAACCCCAAACTGCCACTCCATCCCTCCCCTCCCCTCCCCTCCCCTCCCCTTGGGACCCACGGGTCTCTGTGCCTGAGATTCTGTTTCACAGACAAGTTCGTTTGTGCCGTATTTTAGATTCCACGTATAAGTGATACCATGATTCTAGCCTTTCTCTTTCTGACTTACTTCACCTAGTATGACAGTCTCTAGGCCCATCCATGTTGCTGCAAATGGTATTATTTCCTTCTTTTTTATGGCTGAATGATATTGCATAGTATATATGTACAGCATCTTCTTTATCCCTTCATCTGTAGATAGATATTTAGGTTGTCTCCATGCCTTGGGTATTGTGAACAGTGCTGCTATGAACATAGGGGTGCATGTTTCTTTTTGAATTATAGTTTCATCTGGATATATACCCAGGCGTGAGATTGCTGGATCATATGGCAACTCTATTTTCAGTTTTTTTAAGCAACCTCTGTACTGTTTTCCATAGTGACTGCACCAATTTACATCCCCACCAAGAGTGTAGGAGAAGGGTTCCCTTTTCTTCATACCCTCTCCAGCATTTATCATTTGTCGACTTTTTAGTGATGGCCATTCTGACCAGCATGAGGAAGCTTCTGCACAACCTCCACCTTGGAATCACCTAAGAAAATGGATACATATCCATATCATAGATATCCATATCATAGCCTAAGAAAATGGATAGATCAGGAAATGTTTTAAGGAGTGAGAGAAGGTGGAAGTAGTCAGCCTAGCATGGGGCATCTAGAAAGCACTCAGCAAACACTGGCAAGATGAGAAAAAGAGGAAATAGTCAGCTAGGGCTGGAGCTAAACTCCCGGCTTAGCCTTATTTTTGTCAGTCATGTGTCTGTTGAACTTGGCCAAGACCCTTGACTTCTCTGAGCCTCAATTTCCCACCAGCAAGATGGCAGACATCTTTGCGGCCCTCACTTAGCTCCTGGATTGTTATGAGGTTAATACGGGACAGTGTCTTCGATCATGTGAAGATTCCACAAACATAGAAGGCATTAGTATTAAAAATGATCACTCCAATCCATGCTGAAAGGTTGAAGGATACGTGGATAGTGGACCTCAGGGCCTTCTCAATTAGGGCTTCAGGAATAGTTAAGGTGAAGCCAGTCGGCGCACGATCGATTCTTTCTGAAGCTTCTCTCCCAAGGAGGCACTGGGACTTTTGCAGCTGCCTGACGTGTTTCTTAACAAGTTACCTCCAACCAGAGAAACATCAGTAGTTGTCGAGGCCACAGTTTGTCTGGCTGATTTATACAAATCGGTGAAACAATATCTCCAGCCTGTTCTTTGATCTTGGTTTGAAGCAAGTCATCTTAAACACTCGTGGGAGCTGGAGGGAGATCCTTCATATAAACGTGTCCACAAATCTTTCCTGGACGCTCAGGGTGAGGCCTCCGCCAGTTGCTTCAAAGGCCTCATCCATCACGACAAAGGGAATAAAAACTCGAGTTATGCTGTATTCATCTTATTGATCGCCACCCTTGACCCAACTCAACCCACAGCCAACTGTGGCAGGAATTTCTAACTCAACTTTTCTTCTAGACCTCCCCTCTCTCCATTGCCACCCCGTCTTCCCTCCATCCGCACCTCCCCCCACCCCCCGTTCCCCTGTGACCATCCCTCTCTTTAATCAAGGAGGCTAGTTGGAGGAGGAAGCTCTCGTTGCTGGAGACTGAGCACTGGAGGTTAACTGTGACTCTGGAGCCCAACTGCCTGGGTTTGAAACCCAGCCCGAGCCTGTACTTCAACCTATACTATGCTAACTGCAGATCAGCTGTAGAAACTCTCCTCTGCCTCAGTTTCCCTGTTTAGAAATTTAGATAATGTATCAGTCAGGGTTATACTAGAGAAACAGAGCCAGTAGGGTATTTATATTACAAGATGCATGTATTTATTTATTTTTATTGTTTGGCCATACCATATACCATGTGGGATCTTAGGATCTTAATTCCCTGACTAGGGATTGAACTTGTATCCCCTTCATTGGAAGCATGGAGTCTTAATCACTGGACCACCAGGGAAGCCCTAAGAGATGCATTTTAAGGAATTGGATTACAGGATGGAGAGGGGGTAAGTTGAAATCTGCAGGCTGATGCTTGAGGCTGCTGTCCACAGGCAGACTACCTTCCTCAAGGAAACTTCTGTTCTGCCTTTGAACCAATTGGGTGAATCCCTCACGTTATCATGGATTGTCTCCTTTATTTAAAGGCACCTGTCTTGTTTTTTCAAAAAGATATTTAATTTTTTTTTTTTTTAGAGCAAAAAAAAAAAAAGTTTCCCTGATGACTCAGCGGTAAAGATTCTGCCTGCAATGTGGGAGATGTGTGTTCAATTCCTGGGTGGGGAAGATCCCCTGGAGAAGGAAATGGCAACCCACTCCAGTATTCTTGCCTAGGAAATCCCATGGACAGAGGAGCCCGGTGACTTACAGTCCATGGGGTCACAAAAGAGTTGGACACGACTTAGCAACTGAACAACAACAGAGTAAAAAGTTTACTCATATGACCCATAAAATTGGGGGTGAAGGTCCAATGTCAGTTTAAAGTTTTTCTTTTCCTTTAAAAAATTTTTGTTTTATTCATTTATATAATTTTGACCATGCTGTGTCTTCTTTGCTACCCAGACTTCTCTCCAGTTGTGGCTGGAAGAGGGCAATCCATAGTTGCGGTACCTGGGCTTCTCATTGGAGTGGCTTCTCTCTTGTTTTGGAGTGTGAGCTCTAGAGTGTGCGGGCTTCAGTAGTTACGGCATGCAGGCTCAGTAGAGAACAGGCACACAGGATTAGCTGCTCCTCAACATGTGGTATCTTCCCGGACCCGGGATCAAACCCAAGTCTCCTGCATTGTCAGGTGAACTCTTCATCACTGAGCCAGCAAGGAAGCCTCTCAAATTTTGTTTTCTGAATGAAGTCAATTTACAGCTCAAAAAAATAAAGAAAAAGGCACACGGAGTTCAAGTGTATGCAGAAAGTTGCCTTGCTGTGCTCTGATCCAGTCTCTTAGCTGCATGTGTGTCATGGGGTGGCAAAGAGCCAAGCATCTGGGGACACAGAGATGGATTTAGTGTCACATTTATCTCTTGGTACTTTATGGTCGTTGGGAATTATGTAACCTTCCTCTATATCATTTAATAAGAGCACAATGTGAGAAAATAATAGTATATGTCCTGCAGGAGTGTTGTGAAAATTAAGTAAGAGAACACCAAATTCTTCCCCTCAAGCTTTGTGTGCATTCATAAATGCTCATTATTAATCATGGAAAATGTATGTACACTGTGCATCTTCAGGCGTGTCCAGCTCTTTGTTACTCTGTGGACTGTAGCCCACCAGGCTCCTCTGTCCCTGGGATTCTCCAAGAATATTGGATTGGGTTGCCATGCCCTCCTTCAGGGGATCTTCCCAACCCAGGGCTCAAACCTGTACCTCTTATGTCTCCTGCATTGGCAGGCAGGTTCTTTATGACTAGTGCCACCCACTATGAATAAAATAGATAACTCATGAGAAACTGCTGTATAGCACAGGGAACTCTACTCAGTGCTCTGCGGTGACCTAAATGGGAAGGAAATAACAAAAAGAGGGGATGTATGTATACGTTTGGCTCATCCCCTTTGCTGTACATCAGAAACTAACACAACATTATTAAGCAATGATACATCCGGTCCTATTATTTCATGGCAAATAGATGGGGAAACAGTGGAAACAGTGTCAGACTTTATTTTTCTGGCCTCCAAAATCACTGCAGATGGTGATTGCAGCCATGAGATTAAAAGACGCTTACTCCTTGGAAGGAAAGTTATGACCAACCTAGACAACATATTCAAAAGCAGAGATATTACTTTGCCAACAAAGGTTCGTCTAGTCAAGGCTTTGGTTTTTCCAGTGGTCATGTATGGATGTGAGAGTTGGACTGTGAAGAAAGCTGAGCGCCGAAGAATTGATGCTTTTGAACTGTGGTGTTGGAGAAGACTCTTGAGAGTCCCTTGGGCTGCAAGGAGATCCAACCAGTCCATCCGAAAGGAGACTAGTCCTGGGTGTTCATTGGAAGGACTGATATTAAAGCTGAAACTCCAATACTTTGGCCACCTGATGTGAAGAGCTGACTCATTTGAAAAGACCCTGATGCTGGGAAAGATTGAGGGCAAGAGGAGAAGGGGATGACAGAGGATAAGATGGCTGGATGGCATCACCGACCTGATGGACATGGGTTTGGGTGGACTCTGGGAGTTGGTGATGGACAGGGAGTGCTGCGATTCATGGGGTTGCAAAGAGTCGGACACAACTGAGCGACTGAATTGAACTGAACTGAACTGAACTCCAATAAAAAATTTTTAAAAAGTCACCTGTCAATGGTCACTCATCTACAAGATACCTTCACTGCAGTACCTAGGTTCATTTTTGGTGGAATAACAATGTGCAGTAAACCAGCCAGAGGGACACGTGCCACTGTCCATCCCAGATGCACAGAATTGAGGGAAAGAAGATAAGGGGTTATCTGTACAGTGTGTAGGGTGGGGCCTGGCGGAGAGGATGCTCTCCATAGATGTTAGATTATTACTAGGGAGAGGATGAGGTGAGAAACACTCACTGTAGCTCAGCACATAGTAAGTGCTTGGTAAACGCTAGCTGTTATGATGTCTTTGTAATTTTGCTTGGTAGATCTGTATGGAGCTTCTCCCATGTGCCAGACATTGCTGGGTGGGAAATATGCTGATGGGTGCACGGACTCAGACCTGTGGTCACAAGTCATCACACACACACACACACACACACACAGCCAATGACAGTTGCTCACTCCAGAGGCTGACACGACACCCTGGAGGGTCTGAGGGCTTGCGGAGACTTCCTTGAGAATGTGAGTTTGGAGCGGAGGTTTGAAGGGCAAGCGAGGGTGACTAGGACGTGGGCAGTGGGGTGGAGGGGGCGGGGCTGTGGGAGAACATCCTGGGGAGAAGGACAGGTACAAACACAAGCCCCCCACGCAGGGGCCAGGCGCTATAGGCTGGACCCCAACCAACATGTGCGTCCTGACCGTGAGTATTTGAGTGCTGTGAATTTATATTTGTATCAATAGGTCTTTTCTCTCTTAGGCTGCAAATAATTAAAATAACTGTCTTTCGGTTTTGTGTAGCTGGGTGCCCTGTCGCTTAGTCGAGTCTGAGCTTCAACCCCATGGACTGTAGCCCACCAGGCTCCTCTGTCCGTGGGATTCTCCAGGCAAGCATACTGGAGTAGGTAGCCATGCCCTCCTCCAGGGGATCTTCCCAGCCCAGGGGTCGAACCTGAGTCTTCTGCGTTGTAGGCAGATTCTTTGCTGCTGAGCCACCAGGGAAGCCCTTCGTGTAGCCATTTCAAAGTAATGAAATATTATTACTAACAAGATCATTATTCCTAAAAAGAGTTTAAGATCTCTTTGCAGTTCTTTTTGTCCAACCAGAGTGCACATCCTTATCAGTGTATTTTTAAATCACCAAATATGATTTTTCTCTGATTGGTTAAACCAAGACTTGGCAAACCTTTTCTTAAAGGTCAAGTGGCCCAGGTACAAAGTGGCTTGTTTTTTTTTTTTTTTTTTTTTTTTGATTTACAATGTTGTCTTAGTTTCAAGTGTACAGAAAAGTGACTCAGTTATACATACATACGTGTGTGTGAAAGTGATAAATATATATACATTATTTTTTAGATTCTTACATTACATTTTAGATTCTTTTCACTATAGATTACTACAAGATACTGAGTATAGTCTCCTATGTTATGTAGTAGGTCTTGTTGCTGATCTATTTTATATATAGTGGTGTGTATCTGTTAATCCCAAACTCTTAATTTATCCCTTCCCCACCTTTCCCCTTTGGTAACCATAAGTTGTTTGTTGTTTTTTTTTTCCTGTGTCTGCAAGCCTGTTTCTGTTTTGTAAATAATTTCATTTGTATCATTTTTCAGATTCCAGATATAAGCAATATCATGATATTTGTCTTTCTCTGTCTTATTTCACTTGGTTTGATAACCTCTAGGTCCATCCGTGTTGCTATACATGGCATTATTTCATTCTTTTTCATGGCTGAGTAGTATTCTACTGTATGTATATATCACATCTTCTTTATCTAGAAAATGGCCCTTCCTCCGAAGGGTATTAGGAGGATGAAGCTGTTTAGCCCAGGCACGGTGCTTGGCCCTTCACTGGGCATCCCCATCGGAGGTCAGTGTCCTCCAACCCTTGCTGCTCACTAACACGTCTTACAGCTTCTCCACCCACCACCACAGCAGAGAGTAATTGAGATTGTGTTCTTTTACATCTGGTTCCTTTTGCCCAACATTTTTTTTTGGTATATGTTTCAATATAACTTTATTTATAGAACACAGATACTATGTACGGCCTACAGGTTTGCCAAATTCTACTTTGTACTTTCACTGGGGCCAGCGCCGACCACCTCCTCCATGCAAGGTTAAGACTGTACAGGTAGAAATCCCATGAGCTACATTTTCTAGACGAGATTAAGTTTTTTAGTGGCACTAAACAAGTGATTCCCAGTCTTCTATTTAGGATCTGAAAAAGACCTTTGAAATATCAAACAATAGATAGAGTTCTTCCTTCTTGTTCCCTGTTTGTCCTTCACTTCTTTCTCTCCCCTGCTCCCTCTCTCTTTTTCTAACATCAGTATGTTTTTCAATTTATTTTTAATTGGGGGGGAAATCGTTTTACGATGCTGTGTTGGTTTCTACCATACAACGATGCAAATCAGCCATGATTATACATACATCATCTCCCTCTTTAGCCTCCCACCCCTCCCCCCCGTCATACCCCTCTAGGTCATCACAGAACACCAGGCTGGGCATCCTGTGTTACATAGCAACTTCTCACCAGATATCTATTTCACACACGGTAGTTGGAGAAGGCAAAGGCAACCCATTCCAGTACTCTTGCCTGGAAAATCCCATGGACGGAGGAGCCTGGTAGGCTGCAGTCCCTAGGGTCACTAAGAGTCGCACACGACTGAGCGACTTCACTTTCACTTTCACTTTCATGCATGGGAGAAGGCAATGGCAACCCACTCCAGTGTTCTTGCCTGGAGAATCCCAGGGACGGGGGAGCCTGGTGGGCTGCCATCTATGGGGTCACACAGAGTCAAGCACAACTGAAGCGGCTTAGCAGCAGCAACAGCAGCAAGAGCGTGTATGTGTCAATGTTACTTTCTCCATCCGTCCCACTCTCTCCTTTCCCCACTGTGACCACAAGTCCATTCTCTACATCTAAGTCTCCATTCCTTTCCTGAAAAATAGGTTCATCAACACCTTTTCTAGATTCCATATATATGCGTTAATATGTGATACTTGTTTTTCTCTTTCGGACTTACTTCACTCTGTATTGCACAACATTTGTAAAATGAAACTCAAGTGTGCTGCTGTGTGTGGGTACAGTTCTTTGGTTGCTTTGCCATATAGTATTCTGTTGGTGAATTTGCCAGTATTTGTGTACCCATTTTGCTCTTGATGGCTGTTTGGGTTGTTTCTATTTGGGAAGCTCCTACAAACAACACTTATGTAAATATTCTTGTACAAGTTTATTTCTGTTGGCACAAGTTGATTTTCTGGGTTATAGGGTATGGTCGGTTTTTATAGGTGGCCAGATGGTTTTCTGAAGCTGTGCTCCCAGTTTATCTGCCTGCCAGCGGTGTACCAGAATTCCAGCTGTCCTAGACCCTTGAAACACTTGCTGCTGTCTGGTGGTTTTGTGTTTATTTTTGTGTCTTTAGTTTCTCATTCTCTGGGTGGATATAGTATCTTCCTGTGCTTTTATGTGTTCAATTTTTAAAACCATCTTAATCATTTTTAAGTATATTCCATGGTAGTGTTAACTATCGGGACTTCCCAGGAGGTGCAGCAGTGAAGAATTGACCCGCCAGTGCAGGAGATGCAAGAGACGTGGGTTTAATCCCTAGGTCGGGAAGATCTCCTGGCGTAGGAACTGGTAACCCACAGTACTCTTGCCTGGAAAATTCCATGGACAGAGGAGCCTGGAAAGCTATAGTTCATGGCCTTGCAAAGAGTCATACATGACTGAGCACACACCCATTAAGTAACCTGCAATACATCTGTAGAAATTTTATATCTCACAAAACCGAAACTCTTTACCCATCAAACGACAGCTTGCAATCTTTCTGTGCTCCCTACCCACCCCCCACCCCCACCCCTGGCGACCTCATTCTATCCTCTGTCTCTATGAGTCTGACTATTTTAGAAACCTTGTGCATGCAGTATTTGTCCTTGTGTCTGACTTATTTCCTTGAGCATCCTGTCCTCAAGGTTCATCCATGTTGTGGCAGGTGTCCAGATTCCCTTCCTTCCTAAGACTGAAGAGCTTCCCATTGTACAGATGCATGCCTCTCTATCCATTCCTGTCCATGGATATTCAGGTTGCATCCACTTCATGGTGCCTTCAACTTGCCTTTCCCTGATGGTTGATTAGGTTGAGTCTCTTTTCATTTGCTTATTGGTTATTTGCATATCTTTTTTGTGAGGTGCCTGTTCAGGTCTTTTGCCCATTTTTTTGCATTAGGTTACTTGTATCTTCTAGTACTCTTGCCTGGAGAATCCCACAGACAGAGGAGCCTGGCGGCTACAGTCCACGGGTCGCAAAGAGTCGGACACGACTGAGCTGTGTAGTGTGACTTGTATCTTCTCTTTGACTTGTAGTAATTCTTGGTATTAATATAATCTGGGTATGACCCTTTGCCATTAGTATGTGACTCAGTGGAAAAGTGAATCTCATCCAAAGAGAAGTCTGATCATATCACCCTCATGGCTCCTCTTTCTCTGGCCCTCGTGTTCTGACCTCATTATTTCTGTAGCCTCCCCATGGGCCATCGTCTCTGCCTCCCTGCCTTTGGCCAGGCTGGAGTCTCCTGAATATTCTGCTCTCTGCCCTGGAATCTGACAAAAGGCAGAATAACTTAGAGGTGAAAGGCATGGACTCTGGACCCAGACCACCTGTGTTTCATCCCTTATGTTTCTAGTGATGATAGTAATATTAATAACAGCTCATAGACTTGTTGTGCAGAAACTGGTGTTTTGGGGTGTTTTGCACGTGGTAAAGGGGACGTGAGTACGCACAGCGTGGGCTAGTTTTCAGCCCCACTTGCCCCTTCCATGGGAAGATTTGTGCAGTGCACACTCTGCCCAGCTGTATGTGGTGGCCCCAGCTGGTTTTCAGGTCTTGAATTCCTCCAGAGTGGCTCAATTCTCAGGAGGCTCTCCATTTTTGTGTTACCAGTGATTTCAGCAGGACCAGGCTTACATTCTGCCAGTTTCATAACCCCCTCCAAGAGAGAGCACTTCATCTCCAATACTAGGAGCAGGAAATCGAGAGCCAATGTCCAGGCTAGGATGAGTGTCCTTCCCTGGAGGCGGGGAGGGTGGGAAGGGCTGCTGCAGGGCCACCTGGAATGAACTTCTTGAACTGAGAGCCTTTAAAGTAAAAGGGAGGGTTATTACTAGAAAAAGAGTCAATTCTGAGCAGGAAAAATCCATCATCTTTCCCATCTCCTCCTTTACCCTTCAACCATGGAATCCACCCACTCCCAGTTTGAAGGGAGAATGCTGTGCTGTGCAGTGCTTAGTCGCTCATTCGTGCCCAACTCTCTGCCACCTCATGGACTACAGCCCTCCAGGCTCCTCCATCCATGGAATTCTCCAGGCAACAATACTGGAGTGGCTAGCCATTCCTTTCTCCAGGGGATCTTCCCAACTCAGGGATCAAACCCAGGTCTCCTGCATTGCAGGCAGATTCTTTACTGTTTGAGCCACCAGGGAAGCCCTCATAAGAAAACTCACTCCCTCAAATGTCCATTCTCTGCCTGGAAAACCCATCCATCCGGTCACAAATGAGCATCAGACAGAGGTCTTCATCTTTTATGAGTTTAGTGGGCATCAGTTTTATCAACATCCCCGTCATTAATCAAGGAGGAATTACCCAGTGGCAAGGTATTATGGTTTTCTTTTATAACTGGCTTGTTGTAAAAAAAATTAATTTCAGTTTCAACTTTTAAGCGAGAGAAGAGAAAAGATAATTGTGCCGCGTTTCCTGAAAAGTTATGAAAGCAAGTGAGGGGTCATTTTTCAGAACTTCGCTCCTTACGATTAATAATCATCAGTCTTGGGTCTTTCATGTGTCTTGCCACCGAGCTGGGAGCCCTGGAACTAGCGGACTGGGCTCTGCTTCCAAGATGCTTCTTGGAGTCTCTGATTTCAAGGAAGGGGCTTAGATTTAGAGAAAAGGCTGGGGTGTAGCTGGGTGGGTAAATTCTCGCTATAGTCTGATGGTTTCTGCATTCTGCTAGGAGGAAGGCCTCTGCCCACTCCCACCCTCTCTCCAGAGCAGCCCACACCCCAACCACCATTTTTTCTTTTCTATCGTGATTTTTATTCAAATCGTTGGCTGTGTTGTGCTCTCAAGCCTGAACAAGGACACACGGAGTTCTCAAACTGTAATTTATCATGTGGATGAACGTTTTATCTCTTGTCTGGTGCCCACAACATTGGGGTTCTAATTTCCACCCCGGATTCAGTTCCCTGTGGAGCAGGCCAGGCTTTGTCTAACCTTTCTGTGTTAGTTTCATCTTCTGGAAAATAGAGTCAATATCAACCCTGCTCATAGTAGCACAGGAATTAGTCACTGTTTTTCAGAGGGCTAATCTCATACCTTAGTTGGCGGAAGGCAATTCCACCAACAGCCCCCAAATTATATCTGATAGCGTAGTTGCTGATGAGTGGTATTTATTATCACTATTTCCATTGTGAGGCTCCAAACTCATACTTATGAGGTCGCCACTTAATTCATAAATTCAAGAAGCTGTCATAGTCACCGCAAGGAGTGGGGTTCAGAGCCGAGGGCCGCTTGGCAAAAACTCTCCACCCACCCAGGGCCATGTCTTCTTCCTGAGGCTGGGCAGGCAATCGTGGTGGAAATCATAAGGTCACAGTGGGATGTGGCTTCATTCCTTTCTGTTACAGGCTATGATTAATCTCTTCTGATGTTTTTTTATTTGAAAGAATAATCTAAAACCAGCCACAGACAAAATCAACTCTCCTGAAAGGGGAAATCTAGGTGAAAGAAGAGAATGTTTGTGGAGAAGAAAAGGCATGAACACACTTGGGTGGGGGGAGGTTTGGAGGCCACGGAGGACGCTGGAAGGCCGGGTCCCTTAATTTATGGCTTAGAAACGGAGAGCTCTTTCTTCTAGCAAGTGGGTGATTCACGACCTCATTTGGGGGTCTGACTCCATCAAAATTATGTCTAGTTGCAAGAGCTGCCAACAAAGGTGGGTTTCTGCCGTCTGTGAGACCCCACACAGTGGTGTCTCCTCCAGCCAGGGGACCTGGGTGTAATGTGTGAAGTGAAGATGTGAGGTCCCTCAACTTGAGTTTTCCTGCTCTTCTGAATTGTAAATAGTCCAATAGTCCACAAGAAAGACCCTTCAGGAGGCAGGCTGCTTTGGTCTGGCTGGTTCCCTAGGGCAGGGATTCCCAGCCACGGTGCCACTGGTCATCGGCGCCAGGCCACCCAGTGTTTTGGGGTCGTCCTGAACACCGTAGAGAGTTTTGCAGCATCCAAAACTCTAACCCACTGGATGCTCTTAGCTGCCCCTTTGCCTCATTTGGGACAACCCCAAATGTCTCCAGTCATGGCCAAATGGCTCCAGAAGTCAAAGTCAGCCTGGTAGCCCCTCATGGAGCTGTGGGGTCCCATGAGCCCTTTCAAGGCTGCCCCTTGCTGTCCCTTCATTTTCACTGGGGAGGCTGAAAGCCTCAGAAACTGGGTTAGGTGAGTGAGGCTGTGGGGTGGCAGGTAGCAGAGATGCTCTGACTCAGGGAGTATCTTTTTGCCAGGGCAACCTTGCTGCTGGTCATGGTGGCCCGCCTTCCAGGTGTCCCTTTGAACTGTGTCTGCAAACCAGGTGGTTAATCAGCGCTGCGGTGCTGTTTGGATGTGTTGCTGCATGTAATTACCAGTTCGCACCCTCAGCCGTGGGCATTCAGGGGAACAGGGTGCTCCTTGCAGGAGAGGGGAATGGGGGAAGTGGTCTTGGAAGTGTGACAAGGATGTCTGAGATGACAGGGACTGGGCCTTTGTTGACAGGCAGTCCCTGGGCTCTCGCAGGTTGTGGCACTCTCTCTGAGCATCTCAGGGGCCCCCTACCGTGGGTGGGTAACATCTGAAGTATGGGAGCCCTTAGGAAGAATTTCTTTCGGATGCCTCACTCCCCATCATCTCCCACAAATTAAAACACACCCACACTTTAACTGTAATTTATTGGCAGTAAAAGTATTTGAAGGGAGTTTAATGATTTTGCTTCTTCAATTATCTGGCTGGCGGGTAATTCATCAACGTCGCAATTACCCTGATCCCGCCCAGAACCAATAGCATCCTGAGGAATTCTCGCAACTGTTTTCACAAACGTAATGAAGATTTTATGACGATGACATCGTAACACTGCAGCCAACGAGCAGCGGGAGCGGGTGGTGGGGCGGCGGGGCTCACTGCTGCCTTTGGCAGGCGTTTAATGAAGCACTTATTAATTTTGATTTTGCTGCTTTCGTGTCGAATTTCAGAGCCGATCATTTTTCTTCACATGGCACGCGCTTGCACAGGCCCCAGAAAGGCCCGTGCTTCAGGCTCTGAGGAGCAGCCTTGCTCTCCCAGAAGGTGAGAAGAAGATTCCAGAGGCTGCAGAGCAGTCATTGTGCTGGGGTCAAGGGTGTGTGCTTGGGGGGTGGGTGGTTCACCCGGCTGTCAGAGTCACTCCTGGTTTTCTCTTCCTTCGTTTTCATGGAGGTAAAAATTAAGTCGAACCATCTGGAGATCCACATGTGTGATCCCCAAACGTCAAACACGGGCGTTCATTCCTTATTTCTTGATTAATTTATTGGACGGCAGCTTTCTGATCAGCCCTATGCTTTAATCACGGGGAAATTGCCTACCAGCTGGGTATTTTACTTTTCTCTGTTACAGCAAATGAAGCATAATTGCCGGGACGCGGACCAGTCGGAAAAACAAGGAGAAATTAGGTGTAATTGGGCAGCATTTCCTGACGAGTTATAACACCGAGCCCCCAAATGGGATTAGCCGGTGTTTTATTTTCTTTTTTACGAAGAGGGACCTCAAGATTATTAATAGTGCGCCAGCCACCCTCCCTACCACGCTGAGATGAGTGGGTCTGAGCCAGGAGGGCGGTTCCCTCCCCCACCACAGCCAGGGGTGGTGTGTCTCCTGGAAGCTTATGGTAATATTTGCAGATATAAAAAGGGACAGGACAATTAAAAATGTGCACGAGTAGCTGTAGGGCTGACGTTATTGATGCCTTTGTGATCAATAGCGCTATTTGTATTTGAATTGCTGGCTACGAAGGTGCCTTAGGAGGCTCCAGCCCCATAACTGAGAGCCTGACGGAGGGGAGTAAAACCTCGCAGTGACTGCAGTGTCAGGCCCAGGAATAGCGGCTGATTTAAAGCCATGGGTGATGGAGTGAGGCGGGGTTTTCATCAGCGTGTGCCCAGGAGAGGGGATTACATCTGCCCAGCTTCCAGACCCCAGGTGGATTGAAGCCGTTTATAACAGAATTTGGCCGCAGTTGAATTTTAATCTTGGGATCCCCCGATTGCTTTAAGGGCAAGCCCCAGAGGCTGCCATTTGCTTTCAGTAGCTTTGCCCAGAGCCTAAAGAAATCGCTGCCCCCACCCCCCTCAACCCCCCATAGCTCCCATAAGCTCTGTCTGGGGCTGTTTTTGTGGAAGGGATTTGAGAGTGAAAATTTCAGGAATAGGAGCCCTGGATCACACTTCTTTCTGGATGAACTGTCTGGCATTCGTTTTCTGATCATAATCGCAGCTAATGTTTCCTGGGTGCTGGTGACTCACAGGGCACTGGTAAATGCTTGCTTGTCTTGCTTGTTTTCAACCTTGTTGCTTGTTTGAAACCTGAGTTAGACTCAATTCTTGGGCGTGTTCTCTGGGCCAGCACTGGCCAATACCATGACAGCTCATGGCGAGTGGCTCTTAAGTACTTGAAGTCTGGCTGGTCCACACTGAGAGTAAAACACAGGCTGAATTTCAGATTTGGGAGGAAAAAAAAGGAATGTAAACCATTAATTTTCAATCTGATTATGTGTTCTGGAATGCTACTCTTCTGGACATATTGTGTTATATAAAACATAAAATTATCTTCTTTAGGCTTTTCACTTTTGTTGTTAATTGTATAAAAATTTGGCTGCCACAGAATAAACACTACAGCTGTGGCTTGCGTTCTATTTCTATTGCATAGTGCTGGTCTAGAGGGAGAAAAGAGGCACAAAGAGGTTAAGCAGCTTGCCCAAGGCCACACAGCGTCCTAGTGGCCACATCTTTTAGAAGTTAATGGCATCACCTCTACTGGTACATGAGTCTGATCTTCTCCATCGGCTTTCTGTCGTTGGCCCTGGTTGAAGTCACAGCCATAACTCTGTCCTTAGTCTTCTCAGCTAGGTCACCAGACAGTTGGGCTATACCATCACGGTGGTTTTTCCCAGAAACTGACATTCTCAGTTTTGAACTCTTTGGCACATTGCGGTGTAGTGTGGGGAGAGAGTGTCAGTCCTTCTCTTAAAGCTTTTTTAATTATATTTAACTAGGAATCTTGTAATATTTTAGCCGGCAATTGGTCTCCTGGGGCCATCTGCTGCAAAGATTTTTGAAAAATCTAAACTTTATTCTTTGCCATCAATCTGTGTGGTTAATGGGGCTGAGTAGGAATAATTTCATCCATCCTTCTGACTCGGAACAAGAGACAGAAGGAGAGGCTGAGCAAAGACGGCCAGGCATCTGACAGCCAAGGTGGCCAGACTCATTCATCCGGGTACTTGCCTATAAGTCCCCACACTGTGCCCTGTGCTTGGATCCCGGAGATACCTGAGCCCCGGCATCATGTGTCCTGGCTGACATGGTGCCCTAGAACTGATGCTTGCTCCTGATATAAAGAGGGGTCTGTAAGACTTGGCTCCGCTTTTCCACGTTCAGTGCTCTTGGACCAGTCATTGGTTCCCTGGGCTGCCCTCACGAAGGCTGATGTTTTCTTACCCACTGTTCCCCTCCTGCTGGGCTGGGCAGGACACCCAGGCATGGGACTGAAGAGAAGGAAGCTGTCTTTCAATATGCTTGCTGGAAACTTGGGAAACTCAAGAGCAAGATCAACGTCACCTGTCCCCACCCAGAGGCAGGCTTCTCTGGGGCCAGGGCAGTGAAGGGGGCCAGCACTCCTCCAGCCTGCCTTCTGCACCCCCTCTCCCAGCATTTAATCAGTGTAGCTGATTAGTTGCAACTCACCGCAGAGTAGTGGAGGACCCTGGCTGGTGGCCCGCCGCTGTCATTTATGGCTGGGTGATTTGAGGCCAGCTTCCCCACCCCACTGAGCCTCTGATCCCTCATTTGCAAAATGAGACTCACTGGATCTGCCCTGCCTCCCCTCCCTGAGTTGTTGAGAGGTTCCCACAATGTCTGAGAGAGTGATATGAAAATGTGGGTAAATAGGAGAGCAGTATTTAAATGCATGCTATTACCATAATTGCCTGGTATTGTGTGTGTATAGCTCATCTCCCCAATTAGATGTGAGATTCTCGGTGACAGGCACCACGTCTCACCCCTTTTGATATCCCCTCACAGCCAGGATGGTACCAAACATATGGCTGCCACTCAATAAATATTTACTGAATGGAATTGCATTTCAGATCCGCTCCAAATCACCCTAAAACGCAGTCAGGTGCAGCTCCAAGGATTTCTCGAGGAGAGGGCAGAGTCGGGGAGGTTCTGCTGCAGGTGCCAGGAGGTGTCTCCGAAGGAATGACTCCAGGAAGGGATGGGTGCCTGGTTTGCTTTATCCTTCCAGCTCTTGGCTTTTAACAGTAGCCTTGAAATCTGCTGTCTCCTCTCAGAAACGACTTTGCCCTCTGTCCTTCGGGATACACTTTCTGCGCCGCACCCGCTATAGTTCAGCTTTCTATTAAGTAGTCAAACATAATATAAAATTTCCAACAAAAAGATTGTTCCTGGATTAATTAATCTCCCCTTTGCGTAGGCAAAGACATAAAAGAGAGCATAAGATAAGAAAAGAAAATGAAATTAATCTTATACTTTCTATGGCTGCCTGTTAATTTCAGGCTTTCCTGCATCCGGGCGCCTGGGCTCCTGTTCAGTGTCTGGATGGCTTGGTACTTAAATGAAACATCTTATTAATCATTTCCCAGGAATGCTGGGCAGCCAAAAAGAAAAAAAGAAAAACAACCCAGGCATTCAGGAGCCCCAATGAGTTTATTTTTATAGGAATGCATACCTTATCACCGGGTATGGCCAATACATCAAAACGATAAGCCAGATTTGTACATCATCGCACACTGGTATCGATAAATCAGGTTAACACTAAGCTGCCAAATCAATTCTGACCTGACGCCGACCTCTCCTCGGAGGACAGATTTGAGAATAAACATGGAGGGAACCAGGGAATAAGACTATCTGAGAAGTTTCACAAAAGAAGCTGAACTCTGCTAATCAGAAGGTAGATGTGTTTTTAATTCCAAGATGACTGGGCAGCAATTCAGCAGTCCTGACAACAGGCAGAACATCCCCGCTCCCAGAGTTGGAAGAGACGGCTTACGAATCTTGCCCTGCCAAGCCTACGTTCTCACATTTTCCAAAATGTCCATTAATCCCAGAGGACATTCCAGCTGGCCCCTTGCTCCACTGAGACGATGTCAATATTACGATGAACCAGTCCACATGAGCATCAACATTTCTTGATGCTCCTCTTCTCTGAAAAACGCATTAGCTCCCGGCAGTACTGTCCCGAAATTAATTCACAGACAACCGAGCATCATTACCCGTGATCTGCCCTGGCTAACTGCTTTCTGTTAGTGAATTTGGTGAGGGAAATAAGCTCTTTCCATCCACTTTATCATCTGGAGACCTCAGGACACAGTGTGTCTCTCCTGGGTGCTATTATTAGAACCTGTTTGTACAATTGCTATTACTATTAATTCTGCAGAAACCAGCTCCCACCCAAAGCCATCAGCCGGGTGGCTTTAAGTCTCAAGATCAGCCTTTAATCTACACTTTGAAGTTGTTGGCAGAGGCAAGAGTTTTATTTCAGCCTGATGACCATGAGTTTTAATTTTTTTGAGGAGAGAGCTATTCCCGCCCTCCACCCCCCTCCCACCCTCCACCCCCCTCCCACCCTCCACCCCCACCAATGTGCTGGAGTCCACAGACTGTTCCCTGAATGCAGCCCAGCTTGGGAGAAAGCCATTGTGAGCGGGCCCAGGTGCAGCAGCTGGTTGGGCGCTATGTGGGTATGGAGGTCTGCAAGGCTTCTTGAAGGACAGCGTTAGGGATCATATGTCTTCTGAGCTCCAGACCCACACCCAGGACGTCCTGTGGACAATTCTCCCACAGTGCATCTTGCCCCACCTTGTCCCCTGCATTTTAAAACCTTGATCCAGGGGCCATGTCCCATCCCCAAGTACATGGGCAGCCCTGCCTTCCTGTGGACCTGATATCCATCTGACCACTGTGTTCATCCCCCAGATTTGTTTCTGGTTTATCAAGGAGACACACGTGACCCACGGCGTGGTCAGCTTCTGCTTGGCTGAACTTCCCTGCGAGGGCTTAACTCCTAGTGCTTGTGTGCTCAGTCACCTCAGTCGTGTCTGCCTATGTGTGACCCCATGCACTGTAACCCACCAGGGTCCTCTGTCCGTGGGATTCTCCAGGCGAGAATACTGGAGTGAGTAGCCGTGCCCTCTTCTAGGGGATCTTCCCAACCCAGGAGTCAAATCCACGTCTCCTGCATTGCAGATGGATTCTTTACCACTGAGTAACTGGGGAAGCCCTTGACACCCAATGCTGCTGCTACTGCTAAGTCGCTTCAGTCATGTCCGACTCTGTGTGACCCCATAGATGGCAGCCCACCAGGCTCCGCCGTCCTTGGGATTCTAGCTCTCTGCAAATACATCTTAAACAAATGCATATATATTCAAATCCAATCGATAGGAAAGAAAGAAGGGAAGGAGGATTTGATAAACAGAAGGCTAAGAAATGGCTTCCAGCTCTGATCAGTTCTGATCTACCTCACTGCAAATTAAAAAAAAAAAAAAAGAATTGAAAAGACACTCAATGTACACTGGCCCCCTTGGAAATGTACTAATCGTTATTGTCATCATGGCTCATCATGGATTGAGCATCAGGTCTCTGCTGAGCTCCATGCCAAGGACTTTGCATGCAGTAGCTTGTTTTGACCCTAGAAAATCATCTGAAGTACATCCTATGCTGACCCTGGCTGTAGGTCAAGCGGTGGATGGTCAGAAAGCCTAACTACCATCACATAGCAGGAGACCCTGAGCAAATACTTGAGTCCTCGGGGGTGGACTCGAGGCCCCTCCCACTGACAAGCTGTGGTCCCTGGGCTCCTTTAAAGGCTGTGTGAGGCACAGGTCCTGTGGAGGACCCTTACAAAAAGACATGTTCTTTGTTTTTGTCCTGGTGCAGAGCATTTTTTTACCCACCAATGTATTCCACTCAGTCGCTTAAGACGATCAGTAATATATGTTTGTCAGCGGGGGAGGCTAAAGCCAGACTTTACCTCTAAGAAAAGCTAATAGGCCCAGTTTCAGGGTGGGGGACCACGAGCCCCTGACCTTGGTTGGACCAGCCCCAAGCACTAATCAACATTGCCGAGAATGTCTGTGTGCACTAACAAAGCATAAATATTTGTTCTCTATTGAAGGCCTCCAGGGCCATGGCAAATAGCAGCCTTAAACATGCACAGTCCACCTGCCTGTAAAGAAAGAGAAAACACAGAAAAACAACCCTTTGAATCCACTCTTCCCCATAGAAACAGAAACGATGTTCTGATCATTATGTCTAAAAACGCAGTAGATACGAAAATTGGATTTGGTCGGAGCTGGAATTTAGCTGCAAATGGGTGGTTTTTAATAAAGTGCCTCATAGCAACCGATCTGTGAAAAGCTGGTACTTAAAAGCAAGTTCATATGATCTCAGAAAATGGCTCATCCAGACAGGGCAGTCTGTAACTGTTTATTTATAGTCGTCTGCACCAGATCAGATAAGCTGGGACTCAGGGAAGCGGGGGGCTTCCTGAAAGTACCATCCTCAGTCCATTCGTGTGACCGGGAACTGGATCATCAGACACGCTTTGGAAAACAGGGCTCAGGTCAGATGGGAGACAGGGGTGGGTGGGTTCTGCCCTTGGACAGATGTGCTCCAAATGCAGAGACTCAAGAGTTGTTTGTGAAGGTGGGGCTGTAAAAGCACACGGGGCTCAAATGGTGGTCCTTTTTTTTTTTTTTTTAATGTAATTAATATTTCTGCATTGGGTCTTAGTTGCAGCATGCAGGATCTTTTCATTGCAGCACACAGGCTCCAGAGTGGGCAGGTTCAGTAGTTGTGGCTGGATGAGTTAGTTGCCCCGTGGCATGTAGGATCTTAGTTCCCCAACCAGGGATTGAACTGGCATCTCCTGCATTGGAAGACAGATTTTTAACCACTGGACCACCAAGGTGTTGTTGTTCAGTTGCTCAGTCATGTCCAACTCTTTGCGACCCCATGGACTGTAGCATGCCAGGTTTCCCTGTCCTTCATTATCTCCCAGAGCTTTCTGAAACTCATGACCATTGAGTCAATGATGCCATCCAACTATCTCATCTTTGTCATCCCCTTCTCCTGCCTTCAATCTTTCCCAGCATCAGGGTCTTTTCCAGTGAGTCGGCTCTTCACATCAGGTGGCCAAAGTATTGGAGTTTGAGCTTCAGCATTGTCTTTCCAATGAATATTCAGGGTTGATTTCCTTCAGCATTGACTGGTTTGATCTCCTTGCAGTCCAAGGGACTTTCAAGAGTCTTCTCCAGCACCACAGTTTGAAAGCATCAGTTCTTCAGTGCTCAGACTTCTTTATGGTCCAACTCTCAGGAAATCCCTTAGATGATGGTCTTTCAGGGAGTAGACCTGGGTGGAGTCAGGTCTCAATTTTCTGGCTGTGTGGCCTCAAGCTAATGCATTTCCTTTCTGTTTGAGCAACTTTATTGAGATGTAGTTCACATGCCATACGATTCATTCATTTAAAGAATTAGAATTTAATGGATTTTCATATATTCACAGATGTATGCAGCCATCTCCTCAGTCTGTTTTGGAACATTTCCATCATCTCAGGAAGAAACTCTGTACTTTTTAGCCACCTCCACCCCACACCCCATCTGCTCCAGCCCTAAGCAACCTCTAATCTGCTTTCTATCTCTACAGATTTGCTTATTCTGGACATTTTCTATAAATGGAATCCTCCCACCTTGGTCCTTAAGGTTCTGGCTTCTCTCACTCAGTGTCTCAAGTTGTATCAGCATCTCATTGCATATCAGGGCCGATCTTTCTGGTCTTCAGATTCCTCGTCAGTCAAATTGGTCAAATGCTGCCCCCGATTCTAAGGTGGACCTAGTGATAAAGAACCTGCTTGCCAATCCAGGAGACACAGCAGATACAGATTCACTCCCTGGATCAGGAAGATCCCCTGGAGGAGGGCATGGCAACCCACTCCAGTGTTCTTGCCTGGAGAATCCCATGGACAGAGGAGCCTGGAGGGCTGTAGTCCATGGGGTCGCACAGAGTCGGACACGACTGAAGTGACTGAGCACACATTACCTCACTGGGCTGGAATCTGAGGGGAAATGTCGTTGGGAGGCTGAGCTGAAGAAATCTCCCCCAAGGGGCAACTGTATCCTGATCACCACCCCACACACTGAAAATCGTGATCAAAGCTGAAGCCTAGCACACTTCATCCATCACAATAGACTGATCCCGTTTCTCCCCCCGTGACTCCTGTTTTCCCCATGAGATGCATCAATTTGCATTTGTCTCAATAATAAGAGTAACACGATTCGCTTGTATTTATTCTGCCTTTCGAGGGCCCAGGCCTCACGCTCAAGCGTCACTTACAACAGCTCATGTCAACCCCCAGAGGCAAGAATCATGACCCAGCCCCCGAACCCCCCTTAACTGATGAGGAACTTGAAGCTCAGAGTGGGTAAATGAAGCATCTGGGGTCTTCTGCAGAAACCTTACTTCTTACATAAATGCTTATGGGTTAAAGAAATAGGATTTGCTTGGACAGGAAATTTGGAGTAGGTCTAAGGGGACCTGGGGGTGTGGGGGGGCGCTGGTCTCCAAGCCCTGAAGCAGTTCCCCCAGGCACCTGTACACCATGAACAAAGAGAAGTCAACAGGTCAGGCCAGCAAGATGGTATGATGGTGTGCTGTGGGCAGGGGTGGTGGCTGGGGAGACTGCACGCCCTGAACAGATACTTCAGGGGGAGGGGCTGGGAGAAGTTTCCCCCTGGAGGTAGCCTTGAGCCAAGTCTTAAAACATGAAGTGAAGTCCCTGAGGTGGGCGAGGGGAGGCCCTCCATCCATCCTTTGATTAACTGTAGTTAGAGGAGGTGGTATAGTGTCCTGGGCACAGCAGGGCGGGGTGATTAATCCCCCTGTAATCTGTTGGCCGCAGTTTTGCTGTTGCAGGAGGTTTTGCTGGAGAGATCGATGGAGTCTTAACAGAGTGGTGAAATGGCTCAGCGTCTCCGTGCCTGGACCCAGCACAGCTTCACCGGGAGGAGGAGTTCAACTCCAGAACCAGGCAGCTTTGGGGGTGTCAGCTAGTGTTTTCCTTCAAGGACTGGGGAACAGTTTTCTCAAAGACCTTATTTGTGTAAAGCAGGAAGTAGGAAGGTCCAGAGAACAGGAGAGGAGAGAAAGGAAGAAAGGGAGAGGAAGCAGTCGTAACAGTGCCTTTATTCCTTCAGTTACTGAAAGGTGAAGCTGTGTCTTTATCTGACATCCATAGTCATCCTTTCTCCCAACCCCCACCACACCCCTGCAAGACAGGAAATTTGGGGGCCCAAGAAGTGAGGTAACTTGCCTGAAGTCGTGTGGGTAACCAGTGCCAAATCCAGGACTTAAACCAAGGATTAGAAACTCCAGGTGCAGTGCACAGCCGGGAGCAGAGAGCAACTAGTGCTGCCTACATGTTCCTGGTTCCCCCGGAAACCCTGGGGTGCGGTCTGGTGCTGGATTGTACCAAGACAATCTTGCCTCACTGCTGGGCTGGAGGATAATTGAGACATGGTTGCTGGGCTGGGGAAGCACAGGGAAGGTCACTGAAACCCACTGGGGAGGTCAGCAATGGATCTTTGGAAGAAGGGGTGTTGAGCTTGGGGTTTCGATGGGTGCCCAGGAGTCCTTGAGTTCAGTAAAGGGGAAGCTCATTTCAAGGACAGAAGCTCTATATGCAAAGGATCAAAGCTGAGATTGATGATGGCATATCCAGGGAATATTAGGACTTGCAGACTAGCTGGTGGGTAGGATGTGGGGCTTGTGGAAGCAGAAGAGAGAGAATAGGAAGGAGCATGATGGTGCCTAGCTGTTCATCAGCCCTGCCTTGCTAGGGTGGGTGCAGGGAGCTTTTTTCTAGTGGGTGGGATTTCATTAGGGCCAGGGAGCTGGGAATGGCTTTGAAGATTTCTGTGCTTAGTGCCCTCAACCCTTTGTGGAAGCTAAAAATGGATTCTCCAAGGAGTAAGAGCAAAACCACAAGCAGAAAAAGACTCTGCTGGTGAGATTACGTAGCTGCTTCCCTCTATCATTATCTAATTAAGGAAGGGGTGGGGGGAACCCCAAGGCTTTGAAGTAGCAAGAGAGAATTCTGAAATGGCTCCAGCCAGGTCCTGCTGGAGGGATCTAATTACAGAGCAGCATTCTGCAAGGGTGCGGTTACTCATTGCGCAGCGGGTTGGATGGCGTGCGTGGAGTGGCTTCTAAACCAGCATCTAAACTGCCAGGACTGAAATACCAGCATCCACAGACCCAAAGGCCATGGCTTGCATGCACTTTCTCTTTCTGGGATTAATCACAGTGGATTCTAGACACTTGCACTGAAAATCTGTGTGATGGTGCGAGGCATGGCAGAGGGAGCCCTGGTGCTGGGTACTCTGCTCCAACTTCTCATCTTGGCTCTCAACAAAGAACAATTTCCTTTTTCAGGATGAAAGTGAAATTCTTTCTGAAATAAATATTCAGGTCCATCACTCAACGTTTGGCCAGAAGGAAGGAAAGAGGAAAGATGGGTTATCATCCCAACAACTTCCTTCGGCCCCATGAGTGACCTTCAAGGTGGAGGTAGTGCCAGGTAAGCAGGTAGATTTTTGAGTGGTGATGGGTAACACCATCTCAAAATACTACTCTCCAATTCCGCATGGATATGCCAATTTTAGGCAGTTACTAATTTGACAAATCTTTATTAAGCATCTGTTATGTGCCAAGCAGGTCTTCCCAGGTGGCTCAGTGGTAAAAAAACCAAACAAACAAAAAAATCCCACATGCCAAAGCAGGACACATGAGACACAGGTTCAGTCTCTGGGTTGGGAAGATCCCCTGGACGAGGGCATGGCAACCCACTCCAGTATTCTAGCCTGGAGAATCCCATGGACAGAGAAGCCTGGCAGGCTATACTCCATAGGATCGCAGAGCCAGACACGACTGAAGTGACTTAGCACACATGCACACACGTGCCAAACACTATGTCAGGGGCAGGTAATATGTGAGGTGAAGTACTGTAAACAAGTCTGGTCATCAGGAGAGGGAGGTCGGCAAGGGCAAAGATGTAGACAAATAGATATAACTCCAGGTGGGAACAAACTCTGAGAAAGGAGGAAGTAGAGGGGGATGGTCCAACTGACAATTCTTTGGAGGGGACAGCTGAGCTGACCAAACAATGCTCAGAGAATCTTCTGCTGAATGGGAAGAGGGTGGTCCAAACAGAAACAGGGGCAAATGCAGAGGCCAATGGGGCATTTCAGAAATCAGCAGAGGGTCCATGTGACTGGAGGCGTTGAGGCAGGGAAGGGAGAGGTGAGAGAAGCTGGACCTTTTCGACACTGGCCCCAGTAGGACCCGCCCTCCCAACTTCTGCAGGCGCGGTCTCCATAGACTGCCTCCCTCCCCTTAGGGGATGTGGGGAAGGGGTGACAGGTAGATTTCTTCTGAAGTTTCTAAGCCTTTGCATCTTAAGTTTTTGTATTCTGGAGCCCCTGAAGAGGTTGGAGAGCCTTTAGTTTGAAATGTAAGATGATTTCTTCAGGAAAAATGATCAGATTCCTCACGACCTCTTGTTCCAAGGAGAATAGACAGTATTTTATCATTGTGGCATTGTATCATAGCTACAGCTAAAACCATCTGAATGCTTGCCAGTGTAACAAAGGGAAGATAAAGTGGGATGACTCAGTTTTGGGTTGTGAGAGCTCAGGAAAGCGAGACAGCGTCACCACCCCCCTCTCCAGCCTGGGTACAGGAGGAATAAAGGCTGGTGGGAGCAAATGTCTTCCCAGTCTCCAAACAAATTTTTCATTTACCAGACATTCAGGTGCCCGGCCCCAGTCCTTGAGCTTAGGGTCTTCACCATCTCACCCACCTGCTTAGAATGCTAACCAGTTTTAAAAACCTTGGATGAGGGATGCTCTGTGAGTGAAGGCTTTAAGCCAACATTAGAAAGGGTGTTGGACTAAACATGCTCCCTCAACACTAATTCTGTCAACATGCTGATGGGCACTGTGACCACTGCATAGGAAGTCATGGTATACAGTGTCACTCAAACTTATTTAAGTATGAATATTTGTTTTGAGATATATATCTTAGGGACTGGGGACTTCCTGGAAATCAGCTTGAGATGTGCTGCTTTAATCTGATATTATTGCCCCATTTACCACTGTTGTCATCAGGAATAAATTTTACAGTGGCAGCAAGCAACCATTCATTCATCCATTCAACCACTTAGTCAGTGAACCATCTGTCCATTCATCCAATCAGTCATCCGTCTTTCCATCCACCCATATACCCAAATATGCACCTACCCGCTCACCCACCCACCCACTCCTACAACTATGCATGAAGCCATCCACCTATCATCCATTCAACATCCATCCATCCATCCAACAAACCATCCATCCACCTGTCATTTGGATAGCCAGCTAGCAGCATCTAGCTGACAAATGTTTACTGAATGGGTCTTTCTGTACTCTGGGCTCAATAATAGGACTTTGGTAGGTCTAAGGTGCCTTTGGGGATCTTTTGGTGTACAAATAACCAGACTTGTCGGTTGGAAGTGATTTTTGTCCTTGGGGAAATGAAGTGCTAGAAGCTCAAGAAGGCAAAAGCTCCCCTCCTCAGGTGAATCCTTGGAAGAGGAGGTGGCATTTTAGTTGGAGGAGAGATTTGGATGTGGAGAGAAAGAAGCTGGGTGACGGCTGCCTGCAGTTGAGACCACTATGAACAGAGGACCACATGGCCACAAGGGCAGGCTGATGGAGGGTCACCCTGCATACCCTTCTTCATCAAGTCTCTGCTTGGCTGAGTCATGGCTGCACCATTGATGAAAACTGCTGTCCAGAGGCCCCATCACTGACAAGATGGTCTCTAACAAAGCCTTGTTCTTCAGTCCAAGTGCCTTCCTTGGTGCTGGCTTCAAGAACACGTAGTTCCATTTAGAATCAGACACAGAGGTGTGCTTGTCATTACAGCCCTCAGGGACAAGGCCCTCAGCCTCACCTGCGGCTACACTGGGGGTGCATTAGCCTGTGTCTCCACCTGGCACCCAGCATTATGCACCTGGACCCTTGGAGGCTGACTTTCCAGGACTTTCTGCCCCCGGGCAGGCAGCAGAGAGTTGGCAAGATCCCCATACACACACAGAAGGAGAGAAGAGCCTGATCCTCTGCAGAGAAATTTTACCCAATAGAACCATCTGTGCAGCATTCTAATGAGGGGAGACACATGCTCAGCCAGCAAACAACTCAGTGGGATAATTGCACATTGACATAAACTCTCGAACAATGTACAAGAGGGTGAGTTTAGGGGAGGACAATTTTAGAGAGTAAGTTCAGAGGTAGTCAGGGAGGGCTTCCCAAGCAAGTGTAAGCCAAGACACGGGTGCCAAGAAGGAGCCAGACAAGGGAAGGGCTGGAGGAGGGAACAGCCAGTGCAAAGCCCTGGGATGGAGGGGAACTAAGGCATTTTAAGAAGCAGAAGTCTCAGTGTGGCAAGAGGCCCTCAAACAAGGTGAGGGACAGTACAGAAAGTCACTGGTAAGAGGTGTGTGTGTTAAGTCACTCAGTTGTGTCCAGTTCTTTGTGACCCCCATGGACTGTAGCCCACCAGGCTCCTCTGTCCAGGGAATTCTCCAGGCAAGAATATTGGAGTGGAGTTGCCATGCCCTCCTCTGGGGGATCTTCCCCACCCAGGGATCAAACCTGTGTCTCTTACATCTCCTGCACTGACTGGCAGGTGCGTTCTTTACCACTAGTGCCACCTGAGAAGCTGGGCAGGGGCCAAAATCAAGTAGGACCTGTAGGCCATAGGAAGGAGTTTTGATTTTAAGTGTAGTAAAAAGCTACAGGAGGGTTTAGGTGAGTAGCTCTGTTTTGTTTATTTTTAAATTGCTCTATTGTAAAAAATTTATTTATTTTTGCCTATGCTAGGATTTCATTGCTGGACACAGGCTTTCTCCTGTTGTGGCTAGCTGGGGCTACTCCCTAGTTGCAGTGTGAAGGCTCCTCATTGCGGTGGCTTCTCATGGAGCTTGAGCTCTAAGCACAGCCTCAGCAGTTGTGGTACATGGTCTTAGTTGCCCTGCAACATGTGGAATCTTCCTGGCCCAGGGATCGAGCCTGTGTCTTCTGCACTGGCAGGTGGATTCTTAACTACTAAACCACCAGGGAAGTCCAGAGTTTCATTTTGAAATCCTTGCTCTACATGTGGGGTTGAGGGGTGTGATGGGGATGGCAGTCGAAGCCTGGGGACCAATGACGGGCTGAGGGACCAGAGGCTTTGGACTGTGTTGTCAGGGAATCTGGGGGGAAGGGAAGAGTTTGGGGTTGTTGTGGAGGTGAAACCTGATTGATTTGTTATAGGTGGGAGAGAGAGGTGCCTGAAGGTTTACTCAAATCAGGGCCTGAGAAGCTGGGTAGTTGTGGCTGCACTTCCTGGGCTGTGGGCAGGTAGGGAGGAGCAGGTTTGGGGGCAGGAGAGTCAGAGTTCCGCATGACCCTATTGCATAAGAGATGCATTTTAGACACCAAGGAAGAAGTTGCATGTATAAGTCTGGATTTAATGGGGAAGTCTGGGAACCAGGAGAAGCAGAACCCACTGGAGTCAGGAGATGGCATGGTAGGCGGGAGAGTGCACAGCTCTGGTTTGATCTCCTGGATCTAGCCATACCTGAAACTTGACCACCTTGTCTAGCTCTAGTCATATGAATCCCACCCCCTCCTTTGTTTCCTGAATCAGTTTGAGTCCAGCTTTTCTCACTTGCAGTGGAAAGACTCTTAACCCAATATAGGAGGCAATTTCAGTGTTCCAGGCTGACTACACTGCCTCCCCTCTGCTGTGAGCTAGATTTACATCACTCCAGGGTGGTGAGCAGAGAGGTAGTAACAGATTAGAAAGAGGGGATCCTTTGATATCCAACAGACCCAGGGCTCAGTCCTGGCTTTGCCTCTGGCTGCCTGTGTGACCTTGGATGAGGAGACTGGCTTCTCTCCTTCTCTGTGTCTGCATCCTCACCTGGAAGGGTTGTGTAAGGACGAGAAGAAAGAAAACAGGGAGGGTGTCTGGCCAGGGACGGGTGCACGGCAGGTGCTTTGTAAGTGTCAGCGATTTGGCTCCCTCTCCCCCCGCACCACACACACACTGATTAAAAGCTCAGGTTGGCAGTTATTTATGTCTTTGATTAATTGAACAATTGGGAAACAAATTAATTATTACTCAGCGAAGGCAGTTTAGACGACACAATCTTTGAAAACATGAGGCCTGGCGGGGAGGAGAACAAAGTGATGCTCAGCAGCGGGCAGGATGGAAATCACTGAAGTAGAGAATCTTCAAGGTCCCTCTCATCTGGAAGATTCGCCTTTTCTGGACATGCAGAATGTGGCTCCCTACAGATAAATGTTGACTTATGGTTTGAGTGGCTTATTATATGTCACGATGCCTTCAAATGGCAACCAGACAATCACTCTGGTATCACCTACATGGAGTTTATCCAAGGCGAGAGGTGGAGAGGGAGAAATTGGACTTGAGTCACAGCCACGTGGCTGGTCGCTGCCGTCATTCTGGTTAAAGCCACCTCTGTCACTGTTCCCCACGGTCCCCCATGGCTTCCCCCTTCCAGCTGTCAGATCTGGACGGTGGGCGGCATTAAAACATCAATAACAGTGGCTGAAACCGTGCCCTCGGCTCAGTCGGGGAAGGGGGGCAGGCGGGGGAGAGGAGTTGTGCTTGAATTTCAAAACAGCCCAAGTTTTTCGCCCCATTAAGTTATCATTTGCTTCAAGGAAAAGTCCCGGGAGTCCAGGAGGCTGTGATTTCTGGCCCCCTCCACCCCCACCCCATAACTTCCTTGCTCTTTGTGGCCCCCTGGGCCACGGAGCACGTGGTCCCTCCCAAGGAAATAGCATTTCAGCCATTCCCTTGTCGGTCTAATGCCGGTACCGCTTGAGTGCATCATCTCATTTTTTGAAGGCACCGCTGTGGTTTATGGCTTTCTCACCTCCAAACCTGCCCTCCCCAAGTGCAGGAGAAATTCTGATTTGTCAGGAACCTGTCCAGTCATCCGGAACCTTCCCCAGGGCCAGGAAGGTTAACTCCCGCCATGGGTCATATTGATTTTATTGGATGGGTTTTTCCAAAGCAGTCGAACAGGGTCAGTGCAGGGGCGGGGGTGGTGGTGGTGGTTCCAGTTTGGCTTGTGAGAACCCTGTCTTTTAAATGGCTGCTGTGTTTTAAATGACTCTCCTCCCCACTTGAGTATTGAACTCTCCCTTGATCGGCACCCCCCACCGCATATTATCAGAGTGGGGCTAAATCCACCTGGTTTCTTGAAGTCTCTGTGACAGCCTGGGCTACTTGTCACTGCAAAACGAGACACCTCCACTCACCCCACGGAATAGATCAGATGAGTGCAGTGACGCAGCCCCTGCCATCCCCTGACAAGGAATGAGATGGTGATGGATGCTGGAAGAGTTAAAACAAGGGGAGGATGGAGAGATGGATGTGAAGGAGAAGCCTGTTGGGTCCAGGGTCCACTCTCACCACCTTCCAAGGAGGTGTTTATAGATGCAATACAGGTGAAGACTCTGGGATGTAGGGGTCCTGTGACCAGGGAACTGGGACCAGACAATGGCCTGGCTCCAGAGTCCTCCTTGTTCACAACAGAGAGAGTGGTCGTCCTCTCCATCAGTCACAGGTGTTTGTCAAAAGTGCTGAACTGCAGGGAGAAATAGACAAATTCAAATATAGAGTGGAAATTTCCACATCCCCTGAGTCAGTAGAAGTAGAAAGAAAATTGGTAAGGATATAGAAGAGCTGAATAACGTAGTCTAATTGATGTTTTTATGTATAGAACCCTCCACCAAGCAGCAGGGAACACTTTCTTTTATATCCATGTGGAATATTTACCAAGATAGATCACAACTTGAAAAAGAAAACCAAAAATGCCATAGACAGAATAACTGGACTCTCACCCTTGGCTGGTGGGGACGTCAAGCAGTACAGCCACTTTGGTAAATAGTTTGGCAGTGTCTTACAGAGCTAAATACACACTTACTATAACACCCAGCAATCCCACTTATAGGCATTCACCCGAAGAAAATATACACATAAAAAGTGTATATAAAAGTTTATAGTGTACAGATTCATAACTGCCCCAAACTGGAAACAACCCAGATGTCTGTCAACTAAGGGTGGATAAATACCCTATGGTACATCCATACAAAAGAAATTCATACAGAGGCACAGTTTAGCAACAGAGAGAAACGAAATACTGAAACATGCCACAGCTGGCTGAGTGTGCAAGGTATTATGACGACTGAATGAAGCTTGGCTTGAGAAAGTATGTAATATATGCTTCCGTTTACAGAACATTCCGTAATGGCATTCTGTAAGGGGCATGAAGGAATTTTTTTGAGTATAAAAAAAAGAACTTCTGACACAGTTAAGAAAATGAAAAGACAGAGACTTCCCTTGTGGTCAGTGCTCCCAATGCAGGGGGCCCTGGTTCAGTCCCTGGTCAGGGAGCTTTAGGTCCCACCTGCCGCAAGTAAGAGTTAACATGCTGCAATGAAGATGGGAGGTCCCGCATGCAACAAATAGTAAATAAAATAAATATTAAAAAAGAAAATAAAGAGACAAGAGAGGGGAGACTAGGAGAAAATATCGAAGCACACACATTTGACAATGGACTTGTATGTATAATATATAAACAACTCTTGAAAAGTGAAAGTGTTAGGCACTCAGTTGTGTCCAACTCTTTGTGACCCCATGAACTGTAACCCACCAGGTTCTTCTGTCCAGGGGATTCTCCAGGCGATGGAGTGGGTTGCCATTTCCTTCTCCAGGGGATCGTCCCAACCCAGAGATTGAACCCGGGTCTCACACATTGCAGGCAGACTCTTTTCCGATTGAGCCACCAGGGAAGACCTCTTACTCTTCAATAGTAAAACAGCTCTTATGCTTCAATAATAAAAAGATAAGCCATTTTTAAAATAGGTGAAGGATTTGAAAAGACACTTCACAAAAGAAGATATATGAATGGCCAATGAGCACATGCAGAGATGTTCAGCATCATTAGTCATCAGTGATATGAAAATTAAAACCACAGTGCAATACCACTGTGCTCATGAGCTGGCTAAAATTAAAAAGACAGATAACAACAAGTGTTGATGAGGATATGAAAGGATAAATTTTCCTACATGGTTGTTTGGAAAAGAAGCTGGGCAGATCCTTAAGAAGTGAAATATATTCTTATCATTTGACCCAGCAATCCAATTGCTTTGCGTATGTGCCCCTGGTTGATGATCATTGGAGATTTGCTAGTCGTCAACTCCATTAATGGTTCAGGTCTGCTACAGCCACACACGGTTTGCCCTGCCAGGTCTCAGAGTGCTATGTCTTTTTATGTGCTTATGTAATTGTGATAGTTTTTCTAGCTGGTTTCTGCCACTGGGTTGTCAGAGTAAATTCTTGTCAGTGTTCTTATCTGTAGCAGCCTCTCTCTAATTCTGCCTTCAATATGCTGAGTTCTTAATGAGAGTGAGGATGCTATTGTTATGACTGTTTCCTGGCTCCAGTTCTTTATGCCCTATTTGCACATTATCTCATGTCATTTGCCAGGACAGGAACTGTCTCTGTCATTACCACTGGGTACCCAGGGCTGGCACAGTTTTGAGATTCAGATCCAGGTAGACCTGGCTCCAGTGTGTTCACAAGTGCTGAGCTGAGAGTGTGAACCTTGAACTCAGCAGTCAGCTCCGTGCAGAGACCGAGCTGGATGGGGGAGGCTGGGGAGGGGCTGCAGGGGCAGGCGGGCTTCCCAGAGTTAGACGGGATCTTGAGTCTGGAAGCTCTGGGCAGCAGAGAAGAGCCTGAAGCCCAGCTAGAGTTTCTCCAAGTAACCAGCCCAGTGGCCACCTGGGAGGATGGCGGGAGAGCCTGAGTACAGTGCATTTGGTGCCGGATGTGCTGAGCCTCGAATGCCAGGCCATGGTGTGATGCTAGGCCTAGGCCTCAGGTCCAGGGACCCCATGGTAGGGTCAGTACTAGCCTAGTTAACAGCCCTTGTGGATGAAGCCACACTGTCTAGAGCTGCCTCCCCAAGAGACTGGGTCCCCTCCCCTTGCAGGAGGGAGGAGAGGGCTCGGGAGTCAGGCACCGCACAGAGAGGTCCCCCTCAAGCTTTCCCGTTGCGTTTGCGGGGACGTCTCCCTTTCTCGTGAGATAACAGCTTTTCTTTTCCTCCCTGTCTGCTCCCCTCCAAGGGGTGTCCCCTTCCCCAGTGGGAGCCAGTGGCCACAGTGAGTGTGAACATCAGATAAGTGACCAAAGTCCCAGGTAAATAGGCTCCACTTCTTCCTGAGCACGTTCCCATGGCAGCAGGAAGTCGCATCCGGCAGGCGAGCCCACACCTCCTGCAGCTGTCCCAGGAAGGCTCCAAGCAGATGGTGGGGCCCCGGTGTCTGAACGTGCTGTCGGCCTCCACCCCCAGGGCGTCCTTCTTTGTCCACTTCCTTTCCAAGCACGAGCAGCTGCAGGAGTTTCAGGACCTGGACCAGAATGAAGATGTGAGGCGCTCATTCAAAAAACACTCAGAATTTCAAAATGGAGACAGCAGAGCATTAAAACCGAGTGTGGGATGCTCTGAGCCCAGGGCTCCATGGGGCTGCCCGAGTCATGCACCCTATGCCCCGGCCTTGCCTCGCTCTCTCCTGCGAGAGAAGCTAAGTTACATGTCCTCCACTTGTGGGTGGGGTGGCACGAGGGGGCACCTCTCAGCCCAGGGATGACACCTCTGTCCCCTGCTTATTGGGCCAAACCCAGCTGGGTTCCAGCTCCCCTCGCTTGGGAGAAGGAATAAGGATGTATGTTCTTGATTTTCCTCCAACTCCTCTTTCTGTTTGTCTGGGCCCCACTCCCACCCCTAAACTTAGTCTTAACATACTGTCTTCTCTCCAACCAAGCCCTCCTCCGAAACAATAGATTTCCTTGTGATCGATATGAGTCCACACGCCGTGTCGATGGCTTTCAGCACATCCTTTCATATCCCCACGAGCTGGTCCACACTCTTTCTTCAAAGTGCGGGCTCCAAGCAGGGCAGGTAATGAGCTGAGCTGGCCGCTCTTCTCTGGCCTCCCAAGGCTTTGACACGAACCAGCGCCCCTCCCCTCCCAGAGTCCATCTCTGCCCTCAGCCTGGGGACGCTGCAGCCCATGAACAAAGGCCTAGCCTCAGCCCGAGAAGCGTGAGCCCCCAGCAGGTTGAGCTTGCTTGCTTGTTCAGTCACCAATCTCTGAGATGTGCCAGGTGTAGGCAAGGCCTGGGAGGAAGCTGGAGGAGGGATGGGAAGCGGTCACTCGCACCCCAGGGTCTCAGGTTTGAGTTCCAGCTCTGCCACCCACTGGATTTGTACCTAGGCAGGTGTTGGAGCTCCCCCTGCCCTCAGTTTCCCCAGAACCTGCCTCGTGAGGCTGTGGTGGGCGAGAGGGAGCAGGACAGGGGTGGAGCAAGTACCTGTCAACAAGGGCTTGGGAACTGTGAGCCAAGGTCAAGGAGTCAGCCTGCGCCCCACACGTGAGAGTCAGAGCCAGACGTTCCCGGGAGGCATGTGCTCAGCCTTCAGACTAGGACCCCAACACTCACCCCCCCGCCCTGAGGCTCCATCCAGTCTCCTTCCTCTCAGGCCCCTTGGCCCCCTTGGATCGGGGTGCCTCCCCCTCAGGCTCTGGGCTCCTGGGAACACACCTGTCTCCCTGGCCTCCAGCTCTGGTCACGCTTCAGTCCCCAAAACTGCCTTTCTCAGGGACGTGTCCCCCAGCCCTTACTACAGCAGGGCCTCTTGAATGCGCTCCTGGCCCCTGGCCTGGTATTTCAAGATATATATGTACATAGTTTTACATTTTAATTATTTGTGTGACTCTTTGGTTAACTTCTGCCTCCACCGCTCACTGGATGCCCCAGAGGACAGGGGTGTACCCACTGTTCCCCATCGTGTCCTTGGTGCCACACAGCACGCGGCCAGCTGTGAATGCCTGGGAAGTTGTGGTTGCACAAGGAAATGAGTCTCTAGATCAGAGAGACAGAGACAGGGAGAGAGAGAGAGAGAGGACACAGAGAGACACGCACACACAGAACTCCAAGAAGGCCTGCGTGGTTGGGGTGGGGACAGCAGGGAGGGGCAGGGGGCTGCAGTGGGGTCCAGATGCCCTTGGGCTGCAGACCACCTGGCCCTGCAGCCTGGACTGAGAATGTGGGCCTCTCTCCCGAGGGCACCAGCATCTCTGAAGGGCACCTCCTGGCCGCGTGGAGGCCCCCGATGTGCATTTTAGGAAGATCACCAGCAGCTATTCGGAGAGTGGATTTATAGCCCGGCTCCTTTGTTCAAATCCCCAGGGTCATTTTCATCTTTTTTATAGGATTCTGCTTGTGAGGAACTGAGCCTGAGCTGATTGTTTCTTCCTAACTTGCTTTGTGACCTTGGGCAAGTCCTGGCTGCTCTGCAGGAAGCAGGGGATAGACCCCTGGCTGCTCCTCCCAGCCAAACAGCCGTGGTCTCCCAAGCCTACCACCCCTCTCCCTACCTGCCACTGTCCCCTACCCTTGAAAAGTCCCCTCAGCCTCACAGGGCTACGAGAAAGGGGTCTTCTTTCCACTGAGTGTGGGGCAGTCTTTAGAGTATCACACTTGTGATTTCTCCAGGAGGGGTGTACCCATAATCTCAACAAAGCTGCTCCCCAGGGCAATGGCTGTTACTCAGTTGGTACAAATTATACCTGGATCTGTGCTGTTTGGAGGCCTCCCTGGTGGCTCAGTGGTAAAGAATCTGCCTGTCAAGTAGGAGACACAGGTTCAATCCCTGGGTTGGGAAGATTCCCTGGAGTGGGACATGGCAACCCACTCCAGTATTCTTGCCTGGAAAATTCCATAGACAGAGGAGCCTGGCAGCTACAGTCCATGTGGCCGCAAAGAGTCGGACACGACTAAGCTGTTTGGCTCCCATGATGAGGGCAATTCGACTGATTCTTGTTTCCGCCCAACTCCCATTTCCCCACCCTATCCCTTCAGGCCCCTGATCTTGGCTGTCCTTGGTGGCCACCCTGGAAAAGCTGGTGGTCTCCCAGGTGACGAGACAATCTGACTTTTTACTCTGTGGCTGCCCTTCTGCACACAGGGGTAGGGGTCCCAAAGGTTATGGAGCTCCTCTGGGTACCATTTAAAACAACGTCGGCTGAAAAACACCTCTCGGCTCCTTAATACTGCCTAAGCCAGCTCTCCCTCCAGATTTATAAAGTTCGCCTAACTTTCTTCTGCCACCCAGGAGGGACCTTCACTGCACTTGAAAACAAAAAACACCACCTACGGGTTTTTTGCTGTTGTTATTTCTCTCCAAAACACGGGAGGGATTTTGGCTAGAAGTCCGGGAGAGCTGGGGTGGGCAGGAGGGAGAATAAGTTTTGCAGTGGTTTCTTGTCCTAAGGAAAACATGCTTTCGGTTATGACGTACACCCCCTTGAAATCTCACTTGACATTCTGTAAAGAAAGAGGAACTTTTCAAGAAGCTGGCTGAGCCACCTAATACCTTGCCTCCAGAGTGAAGCCTTTTTTGAAAGATTAATATCAAGCTGGAGACAGCCAGTGACGGTGATTGTACTGATCCTGGCTTGTTCTCTGCCCGCATTGTCTCGGCCCTGGAAGCCGCATGAAAGCTCCATCCGGTGTGTGCCCGGGGCTGGTGAGGCCAGCTTAGTTCCATGAAAGGCTGCCAGTCCCGAGGTGTCCTCACAGCCCCCGGGGAGGCGGGTGGATCTGAGCAGCCGCCGTTCCCTTCTTACATCTCTTTCCCGAACGGGGAGGAAGGGCCAGGCGCTGCTTTTGGTGTTTCTGGGCATTTTTTAATGGAATTAAGGATGATTTCCCTAAACCCAGCTATCTTTCATGCCGCTTCCCTCCTGTCATCTGCTTAAGAGCTATCACCCCGAGCAGGCTTCCCTGCCTCCCTGCTTGTGTCTCTTTAACCAGAGAAAACCACGGAAAGGAAACAGGGGCCCGAGGCGGGTCCTGGGCCTTCTGAGACACAAAATACTCCCATGGATACTCTTTGCCATGCTGTGTGCTGGTTAAAATGAAGTGTCTAAGTTGTGGTCTTGGCCTGGGTCAGGGTAGACTGGACTGTCTCCTCCAAGGCCACAGAGGAACCTCTCAGACTGGACAAGTGTGGGTGGCAGTGGGCTCGAACCCTGCTAAAGCTTAGAAGCATCACCCCCGGAGCAGGACCTGTGGGTTCTGCAAGGTTGTCGGGACATTGCCTCTACCTGGAACTGTGGGGGTCAGCTTGGAGTTATCTGTTGGCTTTTACTTTTTACCTCTTCTATCCGCTTGGCTGGTCCTACCAAGCAGGCCCAACTTCACCTTGGGCAGCCTTGGGACCTTGGCTTGCTTGACCTGCCCCAGACATAGTTGAAGTCTTTCCCCTGCCCCCACCCCACTACCTATGGGGAGGGGGGAAAAAAACAAGCCTCAGGCTAAATGATCTTTTTATGCATCATTCCATGGATAATGAATTTCCAATGGTTTTATCTGCAAGTAAGGTTAGTTTCAGAAATGTAAATCTTATGGAAACATGAGTTTCTTCATCCAGAGGGAGGTGGGTGGTGCAGAAAATCTGCTCACCACGAGTGTGAGTTCCCCGCCCACATCCAACACCTGATCACT
This sequence comes from Bos mutus, assembly GCF_027580195.1. NCBI lineage: Eukaryota > Metazoa > Chordata > Mammalia > Artiodactyla > Bovidae > Bos > Bos mutus. Next base: position 42,307,531 of record NC_091629.1, on the reverse strand, counting down.
GACCCGCTCTGGACTGGATGTTGATTAACTTCACCAGGAGTTTCCCCTCGGTGTCTGAGGGCAACTTCTGACCCGGATAAAGTCTGCACTCAGCGTGTGACCTTTCCAGGGAGGCAGTGGCGCTCCCCTCTGGGGTCTGTGAAATAATAAATCACCAGAGGGCTGCTCAAGGAGACTGACAAAGGACAAAGAAGGGACAATAGCTCTAACTTCCAGGGAGCAGTGATTGTTTTGAAATGTAATTATGATCCAATAATACAAATATCAACATCTGGAATTCTGCAGTCTCTCTCTTTGCATGATCTGTTTAGAAATGGAATGCTAATCAGGCACAATGTCTTCTCTGTTCACCGGTAGAGAGCAAGGCGTTTGGGGAAAGCAGATCTCTTAGTGCAGTTGTCTTTGAGAAGCTCCAAGGGTGCGGGGCCATCATCGGTCAGGTCTCTACCCTCAGCGACTGATGGTCCAAAGAAACCTGAACCAAGAGAGGCCTGGGAAAAATACCCTCAGAACCAGTGAGGTTTGAAGAGCCCCAAGAAAGAAGCCAGGCTTGGTCAAATATTTGCACTTGTCCTAAGCGCTTCTGTCCTGGGCTAAAATGATGAATTCTAGACCAGGAATCTGAGGACTTTTTTTTTGTTCTTCTGGAATTAAGGTCAGGGAAAGGAGAAGATGCTTTGCCCTCCAGGAGGCTGAACTGGCTGCAATTTGCCCAGGGTCTCGGTTATTTGTGCTGAGTCCCTCTGGAAATTCTCTTTTCTGTGTGCTTGGAGCCTCTTTTATTCTAAACTTGCTAAACTGTTTCCAAGCCATTGATGAGGTTGGGGAAAACAATCCCAGATTCCTACCTTCAGATCCCAAGCTTTGGAAAACCCAAAGTCTGTCCTTTTCCCTGGTTTGATGACCAAAGGAGAACTGAAGTCAAAAAGACAAAATGAGACATCGAAAATTACCTTGCAATAGTTCTCTCGAACCTTTCAGGGGAAATATTCCCAGGCATTTTCTTTCAGTCAGAAAGCAGAGACCCTCTCCTGGGAGAAAGAAAAACGGCTTCAAATTTCTCCAAGAGGTGATTAATTCCTCAAGTTTATTAATTTTTAACTTTTGATGGCTTTTATTACCCAAGCTTATGCATTCTGCCTCAAAGGCCCTAAGACAGGAAAGACGGCCCCAAAGAATCTGGCAAATACTTACAAAAAACAAATAAAAAACCCCCAAGAAATGCTACAGTTTTTGGATTCATTGCTCTGTGTTCTTCCAGGTCCCAGTTAATAGGGTAAAAGAAGCTCCAGGCTCCAGGTGTCCTGAAAGTGCTGACAAACCCAGAAGGATTATAGAGCTCCTCCCTTCAAACCCAGAGCCCACATAGTTTTAATAACCAGATGTTTATTTAGCCAGAATTCATTTAGCTGTGTATGATACAAGCTGCTACAAAAGGCAGAAATCAAGCAGTTTGTCAATGCATAAAGTTTGATGGCTGGGAAGAGCAAATCTTTATTTTTTCTTTCAGTAAACTGGACAGATGTTCTAAACAGGGAATAACAAAATGGTTGTGGTTTCCTATCCACTCCCGGACTCAGAAGATCATGGACCCTCAGGTCTAGAAATGTGTCTGTGCCCCAGAGGGGAATGTGGGAGAGGGTGCCCGTGAAGCCAGGTGGTGAGGCTGCTCTCTGGGGTCGTGCATTTTGTTCTTAACTGCTTTAATGATTTTTTTCTGCCCTCACATCTTTATTGAGAGCGAGCAAGGAGGCCCTGATGCCTCAGCTCCCACCAAACTCGCTTTTGGACACTTGTATTTGTGCCGGAGCCGTTACATTTTCCGTTTTCTAGGCGGGAATGGAATGTTGATCCTGTGTGATTGTTTTATTTATTTTATACGTTTTCCTTGGAATGTCTACACGTGGCTGCTGCCCTGGCTTTGCGGCCTCCTGATTTACGGTAGTTATAAACATTCCAAAGTAGACATGTCAGTTAAATGATACAATAACATTGTACAGTTACCATTCTGTTATAAATGTGCCCAGGGTTCCAAAAGGCCCATGTTCTGTGCCCCTCCCCACCCCTCCCTTCCTGCTACCTACGCAGTGATGACTTTGGAAGCCCCCAGCACCATGGAAAGACGGCAGAAGATCTAAGCTTTAGTAAGAAAGTGGCCTCAACCCTACCAGCCCTGCGCTCTGGAAAATATTTCCAAGAGCTCCAGTACTGGTGTCCAGAAGCAATATGCTTGTCTGAGGAGCACATCTGAACTTTCTTTCCACTGAAAATCACATTTATTTCCATAAGCAGTGTCCTCCCAGGAGAGGTGCCGCTCCAAGATGGCTGTCGGTTGAGTGGCTGAGGAGATGACCTATCTTTCTCAGGCCACCACTGCCTTTCCACCTCACCCACACAGAAATAGTGGTTTATTTCCCTGAAAGATGTTGAAAGAAGGAAAGAAGAAAACCTTTTCATGAACACAGCCATTTGGAGGCTTAGCATTCGATCAGAAAGCCCTGTCAGCTCAGTATCTCACATAGAGACATATCAAGGTGAGATTCCTTACACATCTTTCCACAGAAAACACCAGACAGCATCCAGACTGCAGTAAATGCCCATTTTTGACTGACAGGTACAAATCTGAGAACAGATATTTGAGGTAAAATGTCCATGTGGAGAATTTCCATTTTCTATCCTACAACAGGGGTCAGCAGAGTATGGCCCTAGATAACTCTTCAAACCAACCACTTCGTTTTATCACTATCTCTTTCCAGGTCACCACTCTCTCTTTTGCATGATTGCAATAGGTTCCTAGCTGGTTTCCCTAAAGCCCATCCATTCATTTATCCCTTCCACCATCCTATCATACATCCATCCCACCGTCTCATCATCCATCTGTCCATCTATCCATCTCACCGTTCATCCATCCATCCATCTCACCATCCATCTGCCCATCTATCCATCCATCCATCCATCCATCTATCTACCTAACCACCACTTGTACATTTTGTAGTGACTATGTCCCATCAACCAAATGCCAAGACCCAGAGAAAGGGCTGAAGAAGTTTGGATAGGAGGAGGGAAGGGGACCATCTCTTTTCTTTGGTGAGATAGGCTGCAAACCTACATTTAAAAAAGAACTAGGAGAGAAAGGAAAGAGGGAAAAGAAAAGACTTTGTGATGTTGGGACAGGAGTGAATGGAGGTGAAGTGAATGAGTCTCAGAGGGAAACTGGGTGGGAGAAAACAAATAGAATGTAAGCTGTGATTCTCAGACTTTCAAGGGCCAGCAAGAGCTCACAGGTGCCACTATTTCTGTTTTAGGGTGAAACATAGACTGTTTCAATCTGAGTCCAACAGAATTTCTCAGTGCAAGTCGGCAGTGGTACCATAACGCATTTTCACCCTCAGATGTTCACCAGGACCACCCGAGTCCTCTCTCAGCAAAGAAATGGGTTCTGACCTTTTATTCACATGCCTCTGTCTTATTTGCAGTGCCATCTGCAATTTCTTGTGGACACATTAGGGCTCTTCGGGAATTTCAAACCCCAATCCATCCTCCTTCACAGGGTAATTTCCACTTGGTCCAAATTGTCTAAAGACAGTTCTTAGGCTCCCCTCCCCAACTCTACCAGAAGTTTTTCTGTTCTGTTCTTTGCGTTTCTTTCTTTAGTATCATTTTTATTGTTGTTCTATGAAAAAATGCAAGTTAAAGTGTGAGATTCTTTCTTAATTTCTTTAATAAGTTTGACTGTTTGAAATGCATATCTCTGAGGGTCACTTGATGGTGAACTGTTTGCGGGCAGGAACTCTGTTTATGTCTAACCCCCGTGCCAAGCATGGGGCTGGCACTTAGCATGTGCTCAGTAAATATTTAGTGGGGAAGGAGTCCTTGGATCCCAGGACAGTGACACCCTCCCTGAGATGCCCTGGAGGAGCCATTCTCTGAGCTCATGCTTCATTTCCTGTCTCACGCCTGCAGAAATGGACCAGCTGCTCCATTCCAGTTGTTTAATGTTGGACTTCCATCTTCCCCCACACCAGGCTGGCCTCAGCTCTGCCTCCATCAATTCTCCAAGGCCGACCAAGGAGCCTCATGAAACCAGATGTCTGCAGATGGCTGGCGTGACCCAAGGAGGTTCACGCCTCACTGCCTTGCAGTCTGGCATCCTCTATCAATATCCGCAGCCTGAGCAGGGTCTCCAAGCAGACCCCTTTCCCTGCAACTCCCAGAGGGCCTGCCTGGCTATTCCTGGGTGGGCACCCTTCCGTGTCAGGGCCATTGTAGCAAGCAGTGGTCTCGATCTCAGTCTCAACCTTCACCCCTCGTCCAGTTAGCTCTGCGATGCTGGGAGGGAGCCCTGTCATCCTCAAGCCTCAGTTAATTTTCTGTAAACTGGAGATAAAACAGGGCCTGCCGAGTAGGCACCCAACACACCATGCAAGATTTATGGCCCCTGTTCTTGATTGACGACAAAGCTTGGTCTCCGGGGAGGACTTACAGAGCTTTGGAGCAAGGTCTTTTTGGGTGCCCACAGTGGGGGCAGGGAAGTGGTGTTTTTACTCTCTGATTCTGTCCTCAGAGATGCAGGAAACTGCTGACCCAGGTCAGGTGGCTGGACCTCCCCGCCTCTGTGACAGCCTCCCCTTGTCACCCCGACAAAGGCCAGGCATCACCCATGCCTGCCCATGGCTTTCCGTGGCTACATTAAAATACCTGCTGGCAGCTGGGACTCCCTCCCAGAGACCTGCGAATGAGCGCCGGCCCACGTCGAAATGATTTAAAACACGCTTTGTTTATGCTCTTGCGGGTGGACGAGACCTGCATGTGAAGCAGTCCAGCGGATCCCAGGAAAGGGAGGTGTGGTGGTTTCGGGGCTGCAGCTGTTTCTGGGGTGTGGCCCTGAGGCTGATAAGGTGGAGGGGTAACCACTGGGGGCTGGGATGGGGACCACAGGTGACCAGCTCCTTTGTCAAAGGAGAAGCCCAGAGAACATGGGGGCAAAACTCCATCCTTTCCTTTGGCATCTACACACCGAGCTTTCACCATGTGCCAAGCCCATGGCTCAAAGTTGGCTGGGAGTGGGGTCATTTACAAAGTGATAAACTGACTCTTAAAAGGAGTGTGGCGTGGGCAGGGTTTAGGAAAAGCAAGGACCAGCACCAGTGGGGAGACGTTCCCACCCCTGGGGGAGGGGTTGAGGGGATGGGGCGATGCCCGGAGCCCAGGGAGGGTGACTGTACGGGAGCTGCTTGGCAGGAGCCTTGGCCTTTAGAAAGGGAACCCAGCATCTGGCTACCTGTGCAGAAAAGAGCCTGGAGAGGAAATGCCCTCAGGTCTCTGGTGGGTCACTCCACTGGCCAAAGAACCCAGAAGCTGGTGGGCTGTGGCCTGCCAACAGGTCCATGTGGAGCAGACTCCTGCAGCCAGGATGAGGAGAGGGCAGATGTGGCTCTGAGGGGGTCACTGGAGCTGAGCTAGCACACATCTATAAATTGCAGGTAAGCGACGTAAGGGAGGGGTAGAGAGTGTGGCAAATGAATGTGTTCACCCTGGGAAGGAGAGGGGCGTATCTCCAGGATTTTTTTTTTTTTTTTTTTGATGGAAGCTAGAAGTTGAGGGTTTTTTTTTTTTTTTAATGAGCTCTTTATTTATTTGACAGCGTCCACTCTTATTTGTTCCATGGCATGTGGGATCTCTGTTCCCAGACCAGGGATTGAACCCACATCCCCTGCATTGCAAGGTGGATTCTTTATATATATATATAATTTTCTTTGTTTATTTGTGGCTGCGCTGGGTCTTTGTGGCTGCATGGACTATTTCTAGTTACAGGGATCAGGGCCCACCTCTCTAGTTGCAGTGTGGTGCAGGCTTCTCATTGAGGTGGCTTCTCTTGTGAAGCACAGGCTCTAGGGTGCTCAGGATTCAGTAGTTGCAGCACCTTGGCTCAGTAATTGTGGATCCTGGGCTCTCCAGCACAGGGTCAGTAGTTGTGGAACATGGGCTTAGTTGCTCTGAGGCATGTAGTATCTTTCCAGACCAGGGATCAAACCTGTGTCCCCTGCACTGGCAGCTGGATTCTTTACCACTGCACCATCAGGGAAGCCCCTGCAAGGTGGATTCTTAACTACTGGACTGCCAGGGAGATGCCATTATGAGCTTTCTCTTGATTTAGAATTTTAATAGTCAAGTTTTTGAAAAGAAAACATTTTATGGGCAGGACAAATGTAAATTGTCTGTGAGCTGGCTGTCACTCCCGAGTGGCTGGTTAATGGGTTTCTGGGCAGTGAGGACTATGAGATGGACACGTGTGAAGCATCAAGCTAAACTCACTCTCCTGGCCAGGAAGGGCCCAAGGTGGGCATCGGGGGTGGGGGGACTGCTGGTGTAGGTACTGAGCTGAACCTATTGCTGTGAATTAGGAACCTGGCCCATTCTGGGTGTTCACACCCATGCCTGGTGTCCCTGACCCCACCCCATCTTGCACCCCCCTGTTCTCTACCTCCACAGTTTTTAGAGCATTTATCCCAGTTTATGCCTGCATTCTGTTTTACCTGTTTATTTGCTGTCTCCCTCCCTTCCTGAGAACTGGCATGTGTTTTCTACCTTATTCCTGGAGCTAAGCAAACAGAAAATGATGGATGGCTATTTGTTAAGTAACCATTGTTACAGCCCTTTGGGGGTGGTATTGTTTTTATTTTACCACTAGTAGTAGCAATTGTTACCATCAGTCCTCACCCATGTTTTATAAGCAAGGAGACAGAAGCAGAGTGATTAAAAGACTTAGTTAAGGTTGCACAAGAAAAGTATGAAGTTGGAGACTCAAACTCAGGACTGACAAATTCTCAAGACCCCTGCTCTTAGCTTGAACGCTGGCTCATTCCTAGACATCCCTTAGATATGAGCACAGACCTCACTGCTTCCAGGAAGCCCTCCCTGACTTACCCACAACTGGATTAGGAGCTGCCACTGGGCTCCCCTTGGGGTCTTCTATGCAGGATTTATTTCTCTGTAATGTACCTTCCTTTCCCCCTTCCTTTCACCTGGGTTGTAAAGTCCACCTTGAAGGCAAAGAGTTTGTTTTGTTCAAGATTCCATTCCCAAGCCTTTATAGCTCAGGCCTAGCCTGCATCAATAATAGCAGTGCTGCATGTGTGTGCGCTAAGTCACTTCAGTCATGTCCTCAAAAAAGGAGAAGGCTCTCATTAAGGAGTGACTACTATGTGGCAGGCACCAAACTTTTACTTAATCTTTATCAGGAAACTGGAATACAGAGAGCAGCTTGCTGGAGGCTACACAGCTGGCCAGATGGGGATGTAGGATTTAAATCCAGTGCTGACTGTCCCTGAAGCCACCATATTGGCCTCTAACCATTGTGCTGACAGGTGCCGCTGTGGGTACTTGATAAATACCAAATAAAAGGAGTCAGCAACCTTGTTCTGTAAAGGTCAGATGCAAACGCTTTCAGGCAGTACCACTGTCTCTGACCCAGTGGCTAAGTGCAAAAGCAGCCCTTGACAACATGTAAATGGATGTGGTTGTGTTCCAATAAAACTTTATTTACAAACACAAGTGGTGGGCCGGATTGGGGCTGTGGGTCTCAGTCTGTGAACTCCTACAATATGTTGTTGATTCAGTGTCAGTATTACAAGCCATCCTGGTTCCAGAGAAATTATAATACGAAAAACTGTGCATCTTAGCATCAAGGAGATCTGATATTTGCTGAGTGAATGAGTGAGTGAGTGAGTGAGTGATATATCCAAGTGGGTGCCCCTGAGTGTTAGCCAGGGAAGCTGAGTGCTCAGCCATGGGTTCTATGAATGTCTCATGAACATCCTCCAAGAAGCCTTGGATCTTCCTGGGGACCGCCGCTGTCCCACGGCAACTGAGTGGGAACCAGGGCCCCAGGAAATCCAGGATTTCTTCATGCCAGCTGGTCACAGGGGACCTGGCAGGGGCCAGGTTTCCTGGCTCCAGTGCCATCCAGATTAATGGGCCTCTGGAGGTGTAGTTCCTCATCAGCCAAGCAAGCCAACCCCAAAGTCACAGCAAGTGCACAAAGAATAGCTTTGCACTTCAGTTCCATCCAGATGAATTCAGTAAGAGTTTATTGTACACCTTCATCACGGCTACATGGGGAAGCAGGGGCTGTAAAACACCACTCCTGCCCTCAGGGAGCTTAAGCAATCTAATCTTATAAACCACCCAGATGGTAAAGCAGTGTGAGAATTCAGAGGTGCCAGGCCCTGTGCTGTCCCCATGGAGCCTCCCAAGGTCTGTGCCGTGGATATTTTCCAAGCAGGAATTAATCACGATTTCTGCAGCACTCTGAGCCAGACCCTCCTTAATGCCTTCTATAAAGAGCCTTATTACACGGCAACGCTGTATATTACATTCTTCAGCGCACACCAGCCTTGTGCGCCGACTGCTCCCTGCAGCCCTGGGCCAATAAATTAGATTTAGATTACTAGGGGAGCAAAGCGGCCGACGCGTGAACATACTAACGGTCGCTGCGGACGGAGATGTCTTGATTTAGACAGCCGAATGGCCCTGCCAGGAGGCTGGGAGGGTGCAGGCTGGCACATAAAAAGCTCATAACCTCCATAAGCAAACCAGCACCTTGAACAAACAGGCCCACCAGTGGGGGCTGGGGCTGAGGGCTAATTGACAGTTTGGATCCAACCTCACGCTTATTCAGAACCCAGATGGTTTTCAGCTACCGGTTACTGATCCCGCTGAGGAGGGTGGTCTGCCCTTGACCCAGAGGCCCCATGGTCTGGCTGGAAAATCTCCAGATTTGGGGCATCCTTGATTTTCAGGTGCCTCTGTGGAACCAGAGGCCAGCGCCAACCAACCTGATGTGAAGCGAGCATTACCGTCACCCCAGGGCCCTGGTGGATGGTGGGTCAGCTGTGGATGAGCAGGCAGTCTTGCCTGCAGCACAAAAGTGTGAGGTGCCCCGAGGACAGGAGGCAGCGGCTAGAATGGCCAATGGCCAATGTCCCCAAACTTGCCTGGGTGGAGGAACCCTTGGGCTGCAGATACTGGTTCAGTGGATCTGGGGTCTGGCTTGGGGTGTAGGGGCTTTCACAAGCCTCTCAGGTAACTGTGAGTGTCCTCAGCTGCAGGTCTTCGGGAGGCTCATCTAGAATCTTCTAGCCAGAAAGCATCTTTGAATTTGATGCCCTGAGAGCAGACGAGGATGCTTCCATGGCTGCTTGCCATCCTCTGCATGGAGTGGCCTGCTGGAGGAGTTCTTGGGGCAGGGGGCTGGGCATTTTGCCTTTGGTTGGCCAGAACACGCTGCAGAGAAGGTTGGTGGAGTGCAAGATGGAAGGGAAAGAAAACGGAAAGAATGAAAGGGGGTTCCTAGAAGGGACCCTAAATGATCCCAGGAAAGGCCAGGGAGTCCACTGGAGGGATTTGCTGGAGGGCGGGGAAGGAGAGGATGCAAAGGCAGAGCAAAAACAGTATGGACTCAAGGATCCAAGGGTGCGTCCTTTTCCAGACACTTCAGCAAGGAGCTGGCCCTTCATTATCCCCAAAGGTAGGCTCATTATCAAGTGTGAACACTTCACATAAAAATACATGTGAACCATTTTCTCCCATTAATAGACCGTATTTTAAGTTCATCCTGCAACTTGTCTTTTCCACTTAGTATGTCTCAGAGGCCCCTCCAAGCCATACCAAGAAGTCCCCCCAGTTTTTTTTAAAACAAATCACCATGATTATTTTTTTACCCCATTCTTTATCATTTCAAAATTGTGATAAATACATAGAATGTAAAATATACCATTGTCTCTATTTAGCATACACAATTCAACGGCATTAAGTGAATCCACATAGCTGTCTAGTTCGCATCATCACCATAAAGGGAAACCCCCACCACCGTTAGCTCTCAACCCCATCCCCATCCCCACCCCCACCAGCCCCTGGCAACCACAAATTCACTTCCTATCTCTGTGGATTTGCTTTTCCTGGGAATTTCCTATGAATGGAATCATACAAGGTGTGGCCTTTTGTGTCTGACTTCTTTTACTTAGCATCAGATTTTCGAGATTTGTCCATGTATCAATTCTTCAATCCTTTTTATGGCTAATGAGTATTCCATTGTGTAGCTAGACCACATCTTCCTTATCCATTCCTCTGATAATGAACATTTGGGTTATTTCAGCTTTTGACTACGTGAAGAGTGCTGCTGTGAACATGTGTGCAAAAACTCCCATAGGATCCCCGCTTTTCCTTTCTCTGGGGGATATACCAGGGCATAGACTTGGTCATATGGAAACTCCACAATTAACTTATTGAGGAGTCGTCACTCTTTTTACCTGCTGCCTAGTATTCCAGGTTGTGGCTCAGAGGAGCTTATTTCATGACTCCCCTGTCAATGGAATTGTAGTTGTTTGCTGTTTTTACCATTTTGAGTCATGCTGCCATGAGAAGATTCTTCGTGTCCTTTGGGTGTTCACACATGTGCTCTGGGTCTGTAGACACAGATCTGTTGGGCTGACCGCCCTGCACATTGACAGTTTTACTGCTATCACCACCCTGTCCCCATCCATGCTAATGGGATGTGCGGTCATCTGTCTTCTCCCTTCATCCTTAGGCTCCCCAGCTATTATCAACATTGATACCTTCTGCCCATCTCATGGATGCAAACTGATACCACCTTGTTATTTTAATTTGTATTTCCCTATATCTATGGGAATAGGAGTTAGTGGGGGTAAGAAGGAAGCAAAGAACCTTCCAGAAAGGTGCAGCTGAAGGTATAAGAGGGAGGGAATAACACAATGTTCGATATCCCACAAGTTATGGTTCTGAAGAGGTCAGGCAAGTGGGGAATCAGGTATCAACCTGCAAGTTAGAATCAGGGCCAGTCTGTGCAGTCGTTTCATCTCCCAGATGGGCCAGGCCACCCCATGTCAAAGAAGGAAAGGCTCTCGGGAGAGATGGGGAGGAAGACCTGGCAGTGAGATTAGCTGGAGAACCAGGCTGCTCGCCTTCAATCCCAGCTCTGCAACTTGCTCAGCTGTGGGCCCTTTGGCAGCTTGCTTTAACCTCTGTACACCAGTTTCCTCACCTATAAGACAAGGACAAGGAGAACTCTTACTGATAGTCATGTAAAACCAAGTTGGTGGGACCTGGGGTGGAAAGGCTTCAAAGCTATGGATGTGGAAGTTGTGAGCTGGCATTTGTTTACAAGGAAACAGTGAAAGTGAAAGTCGCTCAGTCCTGTCCAACTCTTTGTGACCCCATTGACTGTACAGTCCATGGAATTCTCCAGGCCAGAATACTGGAGTGGGTAGCCTTTCCCTTCTCCAGGGGATCTTCCCAACCCAGGGATCAAACCCAGGTCTCCTGTATTGCAGGTGGATTCTTTATCATCTGAGCCACAAGGGAAGCCCAAGAATACTGCAGTGAGTAGCCTAACCCTTCTCCAGGGGGGTCTTCCCAACCCAGGAATCAAACTGGGGTCTCCTGCATTGCAGGCAGATTCTTTACCAACTGAGCTATCAGGGAATATCCAACTCAAATAGGTATAAGCCAGAAAAGGGGATATTATTAGCTCCTTTACCAGAAAAGACCAGGAGTGTATCAGCTTCAGGAATGACTGGATCCAGGTGCTTCGATGATGTCATCAGGACTTGGATCCCTTCACCATCAACCTGAAGGTTTTATGTTGGCCCAACTCTCGGGCAGACTGTCCCTGAATGATGGCCAAGCAGCAGCTCCTGGCTTAGCTGCTTGGCCATTCCCTTAGCTCAGCAATCTTCAGAGTTCCTGTGAAAGTCCCAGGATTAACTCTGATTGGACCATCTCGGGTCACATACCCACCACTGGAGCCAGGGATCAGGAGCTGAGTCTGACCTCCATTATATGCACTGGGAGCAGGTGATGGTGGTGAAGTCGGGATATTCCACAGAAGGAGTACTGGTGTTAGGCCAAGCATCCTTGACATGGAGTGACCCAGGGCCCCCCACAAGTGGAACCAACAGGGAGGAGGAGGGGCTGTTGTCAGAGTCCTGGAACATGGCAGCAGTTTGCTGGAAACAGCCGAGGAGCAGGGGAGAGAGGCTTGAGAAGGGGCAGCAGCGACTCCAGAGCCAGCCTGCCTTCTGCTTCCCGCAATGCCAGCCCAGGAGCTGGAGTGCATCAGCGAGCTTCCCCGAGTCACTCAGAGAGAGCTACATGGCCCACATCAGCGATTCCCTTTGTGGCTTCTCGGCTACCAGGATGCAAGCTGAACTATTTAAATGTGTAGCCTCTTCCTTAACCTGAGTATCTGGGAGCTTTTCTGACCCTCCTCCTGGGTGGTGTTCTTGATTTTTCTCTTTCTAGTTAACAGCCTTCCCATTTCATGTATCGTTTATCGTAAACCGCCTCCAATCCTTTTTTTGGAAGCAGGCAGGGTATAAATTATAAATAGATTTAATTTAAAAAACTCAATAGGGTAGTTTCTCTGTAGGGCTCCCAGGTATCGTTTATGCTGACATTTCCCTCAATACCCTTGGAGGTGGAGGGAGGGCGGTCAGAACAGTCGAGCGCAGGGGGCTTAACCCTTGGGACGCTGGGCCTCGGGGTCACCTGCTGGTGATCCCGGTTCAGAGGGATCCATCTGCTGCAGAAGTGGGGCGACTCATGTATCCGACAGCCCTCTCCACGCCTGGGGGTCCATCTGTCCTGCACTTGCCCCTGAGTTGTGTTTCCACACACACACTCCTCTGGCCTTCCTGTGTTTCTGCCTTCCCTTGGGCCATGCGCCTACATAGCACGAGGGACGGACCCAGTCCACTTGCTGGGTTCTGCAATCAGGAGAAAGAAGGCAGGAACTGAACTCTCGGGGCTCCCTGCCTTTTGTGGGTCCCTGGGGCCATATACAATAGTTCACTCCTGTCACTAAGCTGTAAATGTAGGTGTTGTTCTGACAAAGTGGGGGGTCACATCAGGAAGAGGGATCCTGGCTGGGAGTCAACCTAAGGGGTGAACGTGCCCCAGGCTGAGTGACCTTGGGTGAGAGACCCAAACTCTCTGAGCTCAGCTTTCTCATCTGTAAAGTGAGTATAAGAATGGAAGCTAGTTCGGAGGGTTGTTAGGATGATGATTTAAGTTATGAAAATGTATCTAAAGCACTCAGAATGCTGCCTAAGTACCTTTAAGAACTTAACCCGATCTTTGCTACGATTCTGTACTTTTGCTTTGGGGGAAAACACAAACACACGCACACACACACACCAATGTAGATCATTTTTACAATTTTTACTCTTCCGTCACTGGCCTCACCCAAGAACCCACATCATGTAATGGAGGCAAAGTCATATGAGCCATCCATTCATCTGCTCTTCTTTCCTTCCTCCCCTCCACCCCTGCCTCACTTCTTTCATCATTTCAGGTGTTTGCTGAGCACCTACTTTTTTCTTGGTAGACAGGGGCACAGATCAGATCAGTTGCTCAGTCATGTCCGACTCTTTGCGACCCCATGAATTGCAGCACGCTAGGCCTCCCTGTCCATCACCAACTCCCGCAGTTCACTCAGACTCACGTCCATCGAGTCAGTGATGCCATCCAGCCATCTCATCCTCTGTCGTCCCCTTCTCCTCTTGCCCCCAATCCCTCCCAGCATCAGAGTCTTTTCCAATGAGTCAACTCTTCACATGAGGTGGCCAAAGTACTGGAGTTTCAGCTTTAGCATCATTCCTTCCAAAGAAATCCCAGGGCTGATCTCCTTCAGAATGGACTGGTTGGATCTCTTTGCAGTCCAAGGGACTCTCAAGAATCTTCTCCAACACCGCAGTTCAAAAGCATCAATTCTTTGGTGCTCAGCCTTCTTCACAGTCCAACTCTCACATCCATACATGACCACAGGAAAAACCATAGCCTTGACTAGACGGACCTTTGTTGGCAAAGTAATGTCTCTGCTTTTGAATATGCTACAGACGGGGCACAGTGAAGAGCAAAGGTAGATGTGGTCCTTGTCCTCGTGGAGGCCACCTTCCAGGCAGTTCTTAAGAAAACAGACACAAAGATGTTCAGGAAATGGAAATGCTGTGAAGAGAGTAAAAGAGCCTGCAGGCTAGGTTGTGAGAGGTGGGGTTGCCGGTTGGGACTCCTGAGGAAGGGACACTGGAAATGATCCCTGAGTGATGAGAAGGGGCAGTAAGTGAAGCTCTGGGCAGAGCTTTCCACGTAGCAGGAGCAGCAGGTGCAAGGACCCAGAGGCAGGAACAAGCTTGGTGAGGTTAGAGGGGATTGATCAGGGTGGGCGGAGGGTGGGGAGGTGGGCTATGCAGGCAGCTGCTAATTCCCACAGAGCCTGGGGCCCTGGGGAGGAGCTTGGATTTTATTCTAAGTGGTTAGAGCAGAGAAAGAGAATTCCTCTCCAGCCACCCTCCGCCCCCATATAAAGACTCTCAAGCCAGCTGACCAGTCCTGCCTTTTCTGCAGGACTGTCTATCCCTCCATCATCCATCCAACACAAATTTTTAATGGAAATAAGATCCTTCTAAACATACTGTTTTGTGACTTTCTGTTTTCCCTTAACAATTTACTATAAGCACTGTGGAGGGATGACAGTCATCAGGGGTCCTTGGCGGCCTCACCTCTGTGACCTGTCGTTGATTTCCACCAGGCTGGGGCCTGCGTCTCCCGGAGCCTTTAGGTTTGCGGTGCTGTGGCCACTGGGCTCTGCTTGTAGCTCTAATGAAAGGCTGGTGGCTCTGTTGATGTCATTGGTTTGTGTTCCATCTGTACCAAAAGTTTGTACTTTATTAAATATCATTCACCTCAGATTTTCCAAGGGGAGAACAGTTCTTTTCCCTCCCGCCCCAAGCCAGCTATAGAACTCCGCAGTTTAAAGAAATGCTGAACTGATTCATTCGCTTCTCAGGGAGATTTGTTTTGCGTCTCCTCCGTGGGGATGTCAGGCCTGGAGGACACAGAAGAAGGAAGAGGTCATCATCACTGCCCTGGAGGAACTGGCAATGGAGCAGTTTTCTTAGCATAAACCAGAAAGTTAAAAACGACAAAGTTTGACTTGCCGACAGAACCTGCGTGTCTGTGCACCTCAGGATAGTCCTTCTAGAAGCTGCTGAGAGAAGCTGAGGAGGAAAGAGGGCTTGTGACCAGATACATTGGAATTAAGCAAAACTATGAATAGCTGTCTCTTCTGCAGGACTGTCCATCCATCCATCCATCCGTCTATCATCTCTCTATCAATTATATCTACTTATCATCTATCTATACACAAATTTCAAATGAGATGAAAGGAAATGAGATCCTTCTAAATATACTGTTTTGTGACTTTCTGCTATTTTCCTAACGATTTATTATAAATGCTGTTCTGTGTCAGAAATATGGGTCTCCTACACCACCATTTTTACTGCTTGTACGGTATCGCGTTGTGTGAATGTATTGTGTTTGTTTAACTGATTTTCTGTGGGACGTTTAGGTTGCTTCCATTTTTCTTGATTGTAAACAATATTGCAGTGAATGTGCCTGTTTATGGGCCTTTGGGAACATCCACAGTGATTTCTTTAGAACCAGTTCTTGGCTCAAAGAGCGTACCTTAAAAAGCTGGTTTTAGTGTCTTAAAAAACATTTTTGATTGGGTCTTAATGATGGATGGAGACCTTGAGCAATACAAAGCGCCCTCTCCCAGGTTATTTTTACCTCTAATTTTGTTTGAGAAAATGTATGTGAACACAGGAGTGACTGTGAGGGTGGCGGTGAAGGCTGGGTCAGCTGACATAGTTGTCCCAGCACAGAGCGCCCTCCCTGCGGACACCACCAGTCATGGTGGGGGTCGTGTGGTTGCCACCTGCTGCTCCTGTTGCCACTGAGCGTTCCCCTCTGGCTCTCAGGAAAGGGATTCACCACTGTGTACTTTGAACATTTCAGACTTCTTTGCTCTCACATGGTCCCTCTGTCCTGCTGTGCTTGCTTGTCCCCTGGTCTGTGAGCTGCACCCATATGTCTTCTCTTGGGTCTGCTGGAGTTTGGAAGCCATGCATCCTAGAGGTTCAGACCATGAGCTTCAGGAACCCAGCGTCCTGAGTTGGAGTCCTGACTTCACCACTTATTTGGGTCTTCAGGCAGCTCACTCACCACTCCGAACTTCAGGTCTGACCCCTACCTGCCCCAGGATCAGCGGGACCATCCCCGACATGAGAAAGGCTGAGCTTCTCAGGCTGTGTTATGACCAGCAGCCTTGACCTCTTGTTCCCTGGGGTGCTGTTCTGAGCTTTTCCTCACCTCTGTAGGGTGGGGGGAGCACAGCAGGCCTCTGGAGGAGGAGCTGGGGCGAATACCCCAGTTTCACAGGGGAAGTTCTTTGCTCCAGGGTCCAATAGTCATTTCATCCAGAGCAATTCATTCACTTGGCCAACGTTTATTGTGCTTCTAGAGTATTCCAGGAGGGGTGATTGTACCATTTCGTCCTCTCAAGAGCTGTTCTATAAATGTGAACCCCATTTACAGAGGAGAAACTGGGTCCAAGTCCAGAGGTCATAGATGGCCAGATTCAGCCCATGTGGATTCTGGGGGAGCCTGGAGGACAAAGAGCAAATTCCTCCAGGCGTTGCCTACAACTCTCCAGACCCCAGGCTCCGGCTCATGCCCTCAGCAGTAGGACAGGCCAACAGTGAAGCCCAGAGGCCTGAGGGGGAGACTCTGAAGTCAGCCCCCAAGAGATGTGCTCACCTAAAACCCAGAACCTGTGACCATATCACCTTACATGTGAGAGAGGTTCTGAGATGTGATTAAGGACCAGGAGAATGAAAACATTCCTGGATTATTCCAACGTGTCACAGGGTCCCTGTAAGAGGGGGATTGAAGGGTCACGTGCTGGCTTTGTAGCTAGAAAAAGCAAAGAAAGAGATTCTCCTTCAGAGCCTCCACGAGGAAAACAGCCCCTTGAATTTAGGACTTCAGACTTCTGGAACCGTACGATAAAGAATTTGTGTAGCTTGAAGTCACTAAGTTCATGCCATTTGTTACAGCAGCCACAGGAAGCTCATACAGACTATATCTGGAGAGATGATTCCAAACCGCGGCACCACAGGGAGCCGGGGGGTGCTTGAAGGAACGGGGAAGTGTGGGGACACAGATGGTGGCCAACGGGGCTGAGCTGTCCCCTCTGGGGCCACATCTGAGTGGCCATCTGCACTGTTCTTCTCCACACCATCCACTGGTATCATGGCACCCCCAGCGGTCTCTCAGCTCCCTGTGCTCCTCAAAGGCTTTCTGAAAAGGAGACAAGGTCTTGCCCACAGCTGTTCAAAGCTGTCCTTTGAGAAGAGGTGAGGGTGGGGAGGGGGTGGCTGGAGAGAGAGATCTTGATCATCAGCAGTCAGCTTGCCGGGAAGGATTGGACCATAATGGGATTAGCTGGCCCTAGGGTGAGAGATGGGGGCCAGACGCCGCTTGTCACAGGCAGAACCCACATGGCCCCAGCCGCTCTGTCTTCTTGGCTGCACCTCTTTCCACTTTCCATCCATCATGAGCATCCAGCTTGGCCTCTGCCAACGTTGCTTTCTCTTGGGCATGTCACTGATTTCCTAATGGGATTGATCGCGCTTTAAACTTGTTCCTTTGCCCACTGGTTCAGCAGAGACTGGGCATGGGAGTCAGGGGGTCCTGCCTTACACTCTCAGCTCTGTGGCTTTGAGAAAGCCTCTGAGACTTGCCTGCGGCAGCTGTTCCCCATTCTTGTGGGTTACTGAGTAGATGGTCTCCCTGGTTAGGGCACATTCACCATGATGTCCTCAGTGCCTGGCTCATGAGAAACAGCTTCTTTATGCTTGTTGAGTGAATGGAGCACATGGGGATGTTCGGCTCTTAGCACCGTGCTGGGCACAGAGCAAGTCCTTGGCCAAAGCTTGGCCGTGACAGTGCGGTTGATGTCACACTCCCATCCCACCTTGGGTCCCGGCCTCGGTCTTCTTCTCACCCTCCCTCCAGCCTTCTCCTTCAAGCTGCTTCTTGCCTGCCTACATTTTGACACTTTTGGTAGAAGAGACATTTTTAAAATCCTCTTCCCCTTTATTTTCTTTGTAAAATTGTTCATTGGCGTATAGAATTGCTTTAGAATGTTGTGTTAGTTTCTGATGCTGCTGCTGCTAAGTCACTTCAGTCGTGTCTGACTCTGTGCGACCCCATAGACAGCAGCCCACCAGGCTCCCCCATCCCTGGGATTCTCCAGGTAAGAACACTGGAATGGGTTGCCATTTCCTTCTCCAATGCATGGAAGTGAAAAGTGAAAGGGAAGTCACTCAGTCGTGTCCGACTCTTCGTGACCCCATGGACTGCAGCCTACGAGGCTCCTCTGTTCACGGGATTTTCCAGGCAAGAGTACTGTGGTGGGGTGCCACTGCCTTCTCCGATAGTTTCTACTGTATAGCAAACTGAATCAGCTATAGATCAGCTATTGAGTCAGCTATCCATATCTGCTCTCTTTTTTTGGATTTCCTCCCCTGAGAAGAGTACCCTGTGCTACACAATAGGTTCTCAGTAATTACCTATTTTATACATAGTAGTGTATATATGTCAATCCCAATCTCCCAATTCATCCCACCACATCTTTCCTCCTTGGTAAGCATAATTTTATTCTCTATATTTGTGTCTCTGTTTCTGCCCCTTTATTTTCAAGAGAACATCTTGGGAAGTTGGGCCTTTGAGGTCCGTGGACACAATGTAGGTGCCTGTCTTTCTATCTCATACCCCACGGGCATTGCTATCTCCCCTGCCATCTGGGCAGCTTGGCAAAAGCAGAGAAGCACTCAGGTTTGTCTCTGCTCCTTGGAGGCGCCTGGCCACGGACACCTGTGTTGATGAATGAATGATGGATGGATGGAGGAATGCATGCTTCCATGATAAATGAAGAGATGAACTGGAGAATGAACAGTGAGCTCTGGTTTTTCTTTTCTTTTTTTTCCTGTGGCTCAAATGACCTCGCAGAAGGTATGTGTATAGTCTGCCTTTTGTAAAGCACGCTCCACGGGTAAGCAACACTGCCAAGCCCTTGTAGGTGTTATCCAAAAAATACAAAAAGGGGAGAGGGCTTCCTGTGGCCAGAACAGTTTGGAAAATACTGGTGTTTGACAAAGTCAGAAAGGTTTCTTGCTGGCAGGACTTCTCAGAGCCTTTACTATGCTTTGCAAATATCCCAGGCGTGTAGACTGTGCCATTTCCTCCAACACATGGATCCTGGAGTCTGTGTTTCAAGGACATGGGGTGGGGGGGCAGGGGCAGGCTGGCAGAAAAGCTCTCTGGGGGTGGGAACCCCCTTCAGACTGGCAGAGGGAGACCCAACCGACAGAGAAGCAGACTGTGCTGGCCAAGCCCCAGCTGTTCCATCAGCCCCGGGTCAAGGGCAGATCCAGGGAAGACAGCCTTGGTCTTGTCCTGAAGCTAGCGACCTCCTGTCCGGCAGACTTGGTGTCTCACGGGAGCCAGGACGCTCTTATTGTTGCTGTCAGTCGACAGTGATCCGCTTCTCTTCAGGGCTAACCAAGGGATTCTGCCAGGTTTTCTGTTTTCTTCATTGTTTGCACCTGCTGGGTCCCTGCCACGGGCTATGGTTCCCCCTCAGAAAGTGCTCTTCGAGGGTTAATCCATAAGGTCACTTGAAAATGAAGCCATTATTCCCTTCTTAAAGGTTAATGTGTTTTTTCCAGGAGTGTGTGAGTGGAAATCTCAAGTATTCCACATTCTTCATTTCGCGGGGTAATGTTCTGAGCTGCTCCAGGAAAACGAGCCCTGGAACGGCAAGAGAGGGGCCCCAAGAGGAGAGAGGAGGGCAGTGGTGGGGAGAGGAGCGAATCGCGGGCGTCACTGCTTGCAGAGGAGGTGAAAGCAGCCGACTCGCTGAGCCCCCAAGGTGGGAGATGATGGAAACCCACAGCACACGGCGCAGGGGGAGAGCCGTTCAGTGAAGGGTAGGGGGCATCAGGGCACCGGAACGAGAGTACCAGCAGGTCTCGGTGAGTCTGGGCGTCTCTCAAATGCTTCTTTGGTTCTCTCTGCAGGCCCCCACTCTGCTTCCCCAGATCCCTAAGTCTGCGGGTCCCCAGTGTGAGATAGACCAGAGGGGCCGTGTCCTAATTCCAAACACCCTCTCAGGGCAGACATCCACCCCTGACCCCATTAGCCACAGTTGGGTTGGTGATGCATAGTATACCCATGGCTGTGCTGGGCCCCTCTCCCATGAGTGGGAGATGACATACAGCTCAGAGACCGGAAGACTGAGTAAGGCCAACACCCAAAAAATGGGTCTCCTTCAGGCCTGGACAGTAGGCTCCAGCACCTACCCTGTGCCTGTCTCCCACACACCTCAGGATGCCTATGGATGTCCACTCCCACCCCCAGGACATCCTTTTTTGTTTTGTATAAGGCGTTAGCAAACTATGGCCAACTGGCCAAATCCAGCTTACATTTGTTTGGTAAATAAAGTTTTATTGGCATACAGCCACACCCACTCATTTACACATGGTCTGTGGTTGCTTTCTAGACACCATAGTAGAGTCAAGTGGCTGTAACTGAGACCCTGTGGCTTGCAAAACCAAAAATATGTACTAGCTGGATCTTTGCAGAACAAGTCTGCCAACTCTTGTTGTGCAACCCTTGCTTAGCGAACAGGAGTCCTCGGTAAACATCAGGTGTGATGATGATGGTGATGATGCAGAAGGTCTCTGTTCATTTAGCAGGTACTTACTGACCATCAGGCATGTGCTGAGACCTGGAGATAAAACAGTGAACGAGGCAAGGTCCCTGCCCTCACAGAGCTTCCTACCTTGAGATAGTACAGTGTGTTTTCCTCTAAAAAATGACCAGAGCGCTCAGCCCTGGGTGTTTACCTCCTGGGAGTACAGATCTGGGACTGAGGGTGGTGGATTAGGTACAGACTACAGAAGAAATGGAAAGTTCTATGGACAGAGGAGCCTGATGGGCTACAGTCTGTAGGATCACAAAGAGTCAGACATGACTGAGCAACTAACACACACACAAAGAAGAAACGGGATCCCTGGGTCAGGAAATAAGGGTCTGCTAGGGATCCTGGGACAGAGTCCACAGAAATCCCCAGGTTCCAGAATAGCCAAGCGCACCCAGCAGAGGGAAGGGTGGGCCAAAGAAGAGGATGATCAGTTCAGCTGGAGTAATTAATCCTGACAATCTGCCTGGAGGAGGTGAATTTTGCATACTGCTTTGAATGCATCTGGTGGCTCAGATGGTAAAGTGTCTGTCTACAATGTGAGAGACCTGGGTTCAATCTCTGGGTTGGGAAGATTCCCTGGAGAAGGAAATGGCAACCCACTCCAGTACTCTTGCCTTGAAAATCCCATGGATAGAGGAGCTTGGTGGAGGCTACTATCCATGGGGTCACAAAGAGTCGGGCACAACTGAGCGACTTCACTTGAATGCATTGAGAAGGGAGGGAAGTCATCCATATGGCCCAAGGGTGTACTCAAGAGAGGCTGGGGCTGGAGGCTTTGGTTCTCACCCTGACTCAATGGACATGAGTTTGAGCAAGCTCCAGGAGATGGTGAGGGACAGGGAAGACTGGCATGCTGCAGTTCATGGGGTCACAAAGGGTCATACATGAGTTGGTGACTGAAAAACAACTGCCTTCATCACACTCCTCTGGGGAGCCCCCTTTGGATTTTCCTTCTTCTACATTAATACACTATAACTAGACATGTGATCACCCCCAGATAAAGATCTCACTTCCCAACCTCTCTTGCAGCTAGATGGACATGTGGTAGATTTAGTCATTGTGCCTTGAGTGGAAATGGCATAATCCATTTCCAAATTGTGCTTTTAAGGGAAAGGAATGGGCCCACTTCTTGCCCCTTTATTCCTTCCCACCTGCTGGAATGCAGAAGTAATGACAGGAACAGGAGCAGCCGTTTTGTATCTTGAAATGGACAGTACACGTGAAAGATACAGAGAATGTGGTGAATGGGACCTGGGTCTCTGATGACCCTGGAGCTGCTCCATCAACTCAGGTCTATGACCCTAAGCCTTTACGGGAGAGGAAAATGACTTTCTGTGTTGTTTAAGCCACTATCATATTGGGTCTCTTTGTTATAACAGTCAAGCCCCCAAGGCATTCCAAATAAACACACAATTAAATATACGTGATAGGTTTGCTATGTAAATGAAGCTCTGAAGCTTCTTCCCCTTGGAAATTCTGGGGTCCCATTGCTACTGCTCTGCAGTCTCCTCTGTGCATCCAGACAGCCTCCCTCTTCTGACTACAAGCCAGTTGCCAACTCCCTTCCATAGCCAGGTCTCAACATGCATTTCTGGATGGAAGAAGTTAGAAGGATAAAGGGTGGGGGTGCTTGGCCAGCTGAGGCCAATGGAGACTTCTAGTCCTCAGAAACCCCCTGACCCTCACCTTGGCCACCTGCCCTGTGAATGGAGGCAGCTCCCGAAGAACCCCCGGTCAGCTGTGCTGAGGGGCTGCTGGGAACAGAAGGTTGTAAAGGTCTGCAGATGAGCTGCCACGATGTCGGAAGAAAGATTCCAGTCCCCAGCTCATCTGGCCTCTGCTGGGTGGGGCTGATCTCAGCCTTCCCCATCCCAGCCTGGTTCCCATAAAATCACAGGAGTACTGCCAATTAGAACCTGCCAGCCGAGGCCCCTCAGAATGTAATCAGCCATAATAACTTAATAGCTTGAAGTTGGGGAAGCTTCATCTGAAGCTCAGAATCTTCACCCTGTAGTATCTCAGCTCCCCCGGAAGAGCCTCTGTCTTGCCCTGACCATTCCAATTACCATCGCCATCCCTGATTGCCTGGGCCTACCTCCACAAGCCTGTCCACTGCTTCATTGACAGGCATAGTGCGTGCTTCATGTTCCCCCACTGCCATTCCAGCTAGCATGCCGCACTGACCCCCGAGAGAAAACAAGATGTCATACAAAAGGCTTGGCCTCAACCCCTCACGTCCACACACATCAAGGGAAATCAAAGTGCCCACTGGGTGCCAAAGATCACTGAAGACTGAGGAGGACTGTAATCAGGAGAAAGTTTAATATGCAAAACTTCACGTTGGATTAAGTGTCCTACGCAGCTGGGAAATGAGGCTGTAGATAGAAAACAAATGTTCAAACGTCTTCGTGGGTGACCTCCAAGTTTCCACCCGCTCCTAATCCTTCTGTCATAATTCAAGCTCGTTGGCCTGGAGATGATGGCTTGGCGGTGGAATTCCATGATCTATTAGCCGTTCTTCCAAGGCAGCCAGTGGTTCCCTCTGTGGACCCAGCGTGCTGATCTGTTTCTCTGGCAGGATGGGAGAGCATGTTTCCATCTGGCAGGGCAGAAAACCGCCTCTGAGTTCATCTTCCCAGGAGCTGTCCCATGCAGGCGGTGGGTGGTGGGGGTGGGGGGATGATGCAGAGTAGGGAGGGTCCATGATATCCAGCAAGCATTAGGAGGGCCACTGTTTCCAAAAGAGCTTATCCTTCCAAAAGAGGGGAACAGGGGCAGGGATCTTTTAAGATTTTGGCAGGACCAGTGAGTACCAAAGAATTTATGCTTTCAAACTGTGGTGCTGGAGGAGACTCCTGAGAGTCCCTTGGCCAGTAGGAAGATCAAACCAGTCAATCCTAAAGGAAATCAACCCTGAATATGCATTGGAAGGACTGATGCTGAAGCTGAAGCTCTAATACCTTGGCCACCTGATGTGAAGAGCTGACTCGTTGGAAAAGACCCATAACCTCCCTGGGGATGACTTGTAGTTAAATTCCCTCTCTGGGGAAGGCCTGGCAGAACCAAGGTGGAAACATCGCCCAGCAGATGGGGCATTGCTGAGTGTGGATGGTTGGTGTCTTCCTGGATTCTTTCAAGCCATGACCTTGGAGGCCACATCTCAGAGGCTGAGGTTGGTCTCAGACTCACCCCAAAATGGAATTTCTGGTTTCTGGGGCACATGATCCACAGAGGGAGGAAGATATGGGATGGGAATATCTTGAAAATATCACCATTAAGATGGATTCTACCTGGTGTGGGGTGGGTGGTCTCCATTCAGTGCAGGAGCCTTACCCAGGGCTTGGCTGGGGTTTCCCATCTTCCACCCAGCACAGGCTGGGGCTACCCTTTCTTCCTCCCATCTTCTCTCCCTTCCTCCTTTCTTTCCTTCCTCCCTTCCTCCCATCCTTCCTTTACTTTTTTTAAATTTATTTTTTAATTGAAGGATAATTGCTTTACAGAATTTTCTGTAAAACCTCAACATGAATCAGCCATAGGTATACATATGTCCCCTCCCTCTTGAACCCCCCTCCCATTTCCCTCCCCGCCCCACCCCTCTAGGTTGATACAGAACCCCTGTTTGAGTTTCCTGAACCATACAGCAAATTTCTGTTGGCTATCTATTTTACATATGGGAATGTAAGTTTCCCTGTTACTCTTTCCATACATCTCCCCCTCTGCTCCCCTCTCCCCATGTCCATAAGTCTATTCTCTATGTCTGTTTCTCCATTGCTGCCCTATAAATAAGTTCTTCAGTACCATTCTTCTAGATTCTGTATATATGTGTTAGAATATGATATTTCTCTTTCTCTTTACGACTCACTTCGCTTATATAATAGGTTCTAGGTTCATCCACCTCATCAGCACTGACTCATATGCATTCCTTTTTTGTGGCTGAGTAATATTCCATTGTGTACATGTACCACAACTTCTTTATCCATTCATTTGTTGATGGACATCTAGGTTGCTTCCATGTTCTAGCTATTGTAAATAGTGATTCAGTGAGCAATGGGATACATGTGTCTGTTTCAGTTTTGGTTTTCTCAGGTACATGCCTAGGAGTGGGATTGCTGGGTCATACGGTGGTTTTATTCCTAGTTTTTTAAGGAATCTCCATACCATCTTCTGTAGCGGCTGTACTAGTTGGCACTCCCACCAACAGTGTTGAAGGGTTGCCTTTTCTCCACACCTTCTCCAGCATTTATTGTTTGTAGACTTTTTGATGGCAGCCATTCTGACAGCGTGACTTGATACCTCATTGTGGTTTTGATTTGCATTTCTCTGATAATGAGTGATCTTATCTTCTCATGTGTTTGCTAGCCGTCTGTATGTCTTCTTTGGAGAAATGTCTGTTTAGGTCTTTTCCCCACTTTTTGATTGGGTTGTTTGTTTTTCTGGCATTGAGTTGTATGATCTGCTTGTATATTTTGGAAATTGTTTGTCAGTTGTTTCATTTGCTATTATTTTCTCCCATTCTGAGGGTTGTCTTTTCACCTTGCTTATAGTTTCATTTGCTATGCAAGAGCTTTTACGTTTAATCAGGTCCCAATTGTTTACTTTTGTTTTTATTTCCATTACTCTAGGAGGTGGGTCATAGAGGATCTTGCTTTGATTTATATCATCAAGTGTTCTGCCTATGTTTTTCCTCTAAGAGTTTTATAGTTTCTGGTCTTACATTTAGGTCTTTAATCCATTTTGAGTTTATCTTTGTGTATGGTGTTAGGAAGTGTTCCGATGTCATTCTTTTACATGTAGCTGTCCAGTTTTCCTAGCACCGTTTATTGAAGAGGTTGTCTTTGCCCCATTGCATATTCTAGCCTCCTTTGTCAAAAATAAGGTACCCATAGGTGCATGGGATTATTTCTGGGCTTTCTATCTTGTTCCGTTGGTCTGTGTTTCTGTTTTTGTGCCAGTACCATACTGTCTTGATGACTGTAGCTTTGTAGTATAATCTGACGTCAGAAAGTTTGATTCCTCCAGCTCCATTCTTCTTTCTCAAGACTGCTTTGGCTATTTGTGTTTCCGTATGAATTGTGAAATTTTTTGTTTTAGTTCTGTGCAAAATGCCATTGGTAATTTGATAGGGCTCACATGGAATCTGTAGATTGCATTTGGTAGTATAGTCATTTTCACAATATTTATTCTTCCTACCCAAGAACACAGAGTATCTCTCCATCTATTTAGGTCATCTTTGATTTCTTTCATTAGTGTCTTGTAGTTTTCTGTGTACAGTTCTTTTGTCTCCTTAGGTAAGTTTATTCCTAGATATTTAATTCTTTTTGTTGCATTGGTGACTGGGATTGATTCCTTAATTTCTCTTTCTGATTTTTCACTGTTAGTATAAATAAATGCAAGTGATTTCTGTGTATTGATTTTGTATCCTGCAACTTTGCTAAATTCACTGATTAGTTCTGGTAATTTTCTTATACTATTATTAGGGTTTTCTATGTACAGTATCCGGAGAAGGCAATGGCACCCCACTCCAGTACTCTTGCCTGAAAAATCCCATGGATGGAGGAGCCTGGTAGGCTGTAGTCCATGGGGTCGCTAAGAGTCGGACACGACTGAGCGACTTCACTTTCACTTTTCACTTTCATGTATTGGAGAAGGCAATGGCAACCCACTCCAGTGTTCTTGCTTGGAGAATCCCAGGGACGGGGAAGCCTGGTGGGCTGCCATCTATGGGGTCGCACAGAGTCGGACAGAACTGAAGCGATTTAGCTTAGCTTAGCTTAGCTTATGTACAGTATCATGTCATCTGCAAACAGTGAGTGTTACATCTTCTTTTCTGACCTGGATTCCTTTTATTTCTTTTTCTTTTCTCTTTTCTGTAGATAGAACTTCCAGAACTATGTTGAATGATAGTGGTGAAAATGGACACCCTTGTCTTGTTCCTGATCTTAGTGGGAATGCTTTCAGTTTTTCACCATTGAGAATAATGTTTGCTGTGGGCTTATCATATGTGGCCTTTACTATGTTGAAGTAGGTTCCTTCTGTGCCCATTTTTTGAAGAATTTTAACCTTAAATGGGAGATGAATTTTGTCAAAGACTTTTTCTACATCTATTGAGATTATCATATCGTTTTTATCTTTCAATTTGTTAATATGGTATATCACATTGATTGATTTGCATATATTGGAGAATCCTTGCATTCCTGGAATAAACCCAACTTGATCATGGTGTATGAGCTTTTTGATGTGTTGCTGAATTCTGTTCACTAACATTTTGTTGAGGATTTTTGCATCTATGTTCATCAGTGATATTGGCCTGTGGTTTTCTTTTTTTGTGTTGTCTTTGTCTGATTTTGGTATTAGAATGATGGTGGCCTCACAGAATGAGTTTGGAAGTGTTCCTTCCTCTGCAATTTTTTGGAAGAATTTTAGAAGGATAGGCATTAGCTCTTCTGTAAATGTTTGATAGAATTCTCCTGTGAAGCCATCTGGTCCTGGGTTTTTGTTTTGGGGGAGATTTTTGATCACAGCTTCAATTTCAGTGCTTGTAATTGGGCTGCTCATAATTTCTATTTTTTCCTGGTTCAGTCTTGGAAGACTGAACTTTTCTAAGACTCCATTTCTTCCAGGTTATCCATTTTATTGCCATGTAGTTGTTCATAATAGTCTCTTATAATCCTTTGTATTTCTGCATTGTCTGTTGTAACCTCTCCTTTTTCATTTCTAATTTTGCTGACTTGATTCTTCTCTCTTTTTTTCTTGATGAGCCTGGCTAAAAGTTTGTCAATTTTGTTTATCTTCTCAAAGAACCAGCTTTTAGCTTTATTTATCTTTACTGTAGTTTCTTTCATTTGTTTCTGCTCAGATCTTTATGATTTCTTTCCTTCTACTAATTTTGGGGTTTTTTGGTCTTCTTTATCCAGTTGTCTTAGGTGTAAAGTTAGGTTATCTATTCAATGTTTTTCTTGTTTCTTGAGGTAGGATTGTATTGCTATAAACTTCCCTCTTAGAACTGCTTTTGCTGCAACCTATGGGTTTTGAGTTGTTGTGTTTTCATTGTCATTTGTTTCTAGAAATTTTTTGATTTCCCTTTTGATTGCTTCAGTAACCTGTTAGTTATTTAGGAAAGTGTTGTTTAATCTCCATGTGTTTGTGTATCTGACAGTTTTTTTCTTGTGATTGATATCTAGTTTCATAGCATTGTCGCCAGAGAAGATGCTTGATATGATTTCAATTTTCTTAAATTTACTGAGGTTTGATTTGTGACCCAAGATGTGGTCTATCCTAGAGAATGTTCCATGTGCACGAGAAGAAGGTGTATTCTTCTGCATTTGGATGGAATGTCCTGAGGATATCAGTGAGATCCATCTCATCTAATGTATCATTTAAGACATGTTTACTTACTTATTTTCTGTTTTGATGATCTGTCCATTGGTATGAGTGGGGTGTTAAAATCTCCTACTATTAGTGTGTTACTGTCAATTTCTCCTTTAATGTCTGTTAGTGTTTGTCTTATGTATTGAGGTGCTCCTATGTTGGATGCATAGATATTTATAATTGTTATGTCTTCCTGTTGTATTGATCCCTTGATCATTATTTAGTGTCCTTCCTTATCTCTTGAAATATTCTTTAAGGTCTATTTTGTCTGATATGAGAATTGCTACTCCAGCTTTCCTTTGCTTCCCATTTGCACGGAATATATTTTTCCATCCTCTCACTTTCAGTCTATATGTGTCTTTAGGTCTGAAGTGGGTTTCTTGTAGACAGCATATATATGGGTCTTGTTTTTGTATCCATTCATCCAGTCTGTGTCTTTTGGTTGGAGCATTTAATCCATTTACATTTAAAGTAATTATTGATCTATATGTTCCTGTTGCTATTTTCTGAATTGTTTGGGGTTGATTTTGTAGATCTTTTTCCTTCTCTTGTATTTCTTGATTATATAAGTCCCCGAAAGTAATGACCAACCTAGATAGCATATTGAAAAGCAGAGACATTACTTTGCCAACAAAGGTCCATCTAGTCAAGGCTATGGTTTTTCCTGTGGTCATGTATGGATGTAAGAGTTGGACTGTGAAGAAGGCTGAGTGCCGAAGAACTGATGCTTTTGAACTGCGGTGTTGGAGAAGACTCTTGAGAGTCCCTTGGACTGCAAGGAGATCCAATCAGTCCATCCTAAAGGAGATCAGTCCTGGGTGTTCTTTGGAAGAAATGATGCTAAAGCTGAAACTCCAGTACTTTGGCCACCTCATGTGAAGAGTTGACTCATTGGAAAAGACTCTGATGCTGGGAGGGATTGGGGGCAGGAGGAGAAGGGGACGACAGAGGATGAGATGGCTGGATGGCATCACTGACTCGATGGACGTGAGTTTGAGTGAACTCCGGGAGTTGGTGATGGACAGGGAGGCCTGGTGTGCTGTGATTCATGGGGTTGCAAAGAGTCGGACACGACTGAGCGACTGAACTGAACTGAACTGAACTGAACATTTGTTGTAAAGCTGGTTTGGTGGTACTGAATTCTCTTTACTTTTGCTTGTCTGAAAAGCTTTTATTTCTCCATCAATTTTGAATGAGATCCTTGCTGGGTACAGTGATCTTGGTTGTAGATTTTTCCCTTTCAGTACTTTAAATATATCCTGCCATTCCCTTCTGGCCTGCAGAGTTTCTGCTGAAAGAACAGCTGCTAAGTGTATGGGGTTTCACTTGTATGTTAATTGTTGCTTCTCCCTTTCTGTTTTAATATTCTTTCCTTGCGTTTAGTCTTGGTAGTTTGATTAGTATGTGTGTTGGTGTGTTTCTCCTTGGGTTTATCCTGTATGGGACTCTTTGTACCTCTTGGACTTGACTGACTATTTCCTTTTCCATGTTGGGGAAATTTTCAACTATAATCTCTTTAAAATTTTTCTCATATCCTTTCTTTTTCTCTTATTTTGGGACCCCTATAATTCAAATGTTGGTGCATTTGATATTGTCCCAGAGGTCTCTGAGACTCTATCCTCATTCTTTTTACTTTATTCTACTCTTCAGAAGTTATTTCCACCATTTTATCTTCCAGCTCACTGATTCATTCTTCTGCTTCAGATATTCTGCTATTGATACCTTCTAGAGTATTTTTAATTTCAGTAATTGTGTTGTTTATCTCTGTATGTTTATTCTTTAATTTTTCTAGGTCTTTGTTAATTGATTCTTGCATTTTCTCCATTTTTTTTCAAGTTTTTTTTTTTTTTTCATCTTTACTATCATTATTCTGAATTTTTTTCAGGTAGTTTGCCTATTTCCTCTTCATTTATTTGGACTTCTGTGTTTCTAGTTTGTTCCTTTATTTGCATAGTATTTCTCTGACTTCTAATTATTACTATTTTTTAACTTACTGTGTTTGAAGTCTCCTTTTCCCAGGCTTCAAGGTTGAATTCTTTCTTCCTTTTCGTTTTCGTTTCTCCCCTCTAAGTTTGGTCCAGTGGTTTGTGTAAGCTTCATATGGTGAGATTTGTGCTGAGTTTTTGTTTGTTTGTTCGTTTTTCCTCTGATGGACAAGGCTGAGGGAGGTGGTATCCTTTCTGCTGATGATTGGGTTTGTATTTTTTTTGTTTTCTTTGTTGTTTACATGAGGAGTCCTGCACAGGGTGCTACTGGTGGTTGAGTGATGCCGGGTCTTGTATTCAAGTGGTTTCCTTTCTGTAAGTTCTATCTGGTACTCCCTAGGGTTAGTCCGCTGGTAGTCTAGGGTCTTGGAGTCAGTGCTCCCACTTCAAAGGCTCAGGGCTTGATCTCTGGTCAGGAACAAAGATTCTACAAGTGGTTTGTTATGGCATTAAGTGAGATTAAAATAAATATCCAAAAACAAGAAACCAAAGATGAACCCCAGGCAAATGCCAGTTATGAAATCAGACAAATAATAATTAAAATAACGGACTATACACATATACATATACACCCATGAGCAAAGTCAAAGCAGCCCAACAAAAATAAAGTACTGTAGACTGACCTGGCAATCCAAGGAAGTCAAAACTTATATTTACCAGTTAAGAACAAAACGAAAGCACAAACTGGAAAACAAAACTAAAGTAAGATGCCAAGTAGGGAAAAACTAACAAATATGTAAAGAGGAAAGGAAAGAAAGAAAAGAAAGAAAGAATAGATATGCAAAGTTAAATAGAGGTAGATGATGAAAATTTATATACATTAAAGATTAACTATAAGGGGAAAAGAATGATAGGAAAAGCAAGCAAAGGAATACAAGTAGAAAAAATATAATAGGTTTTAAAAAATAAAATTATAAAAAAGAGAAAAGAAGAAGAAAAATGGAAGAAGAAAGAAAAAAAGGAAAACTCCACAAAACTGCAAAAGCCCAACGTAGAGGCAGATGTTTATAACAACAGTGAAAAGCGTGACTGAATGTACACATATACATATACACCCATAAGCAAAATCAAAACAGTACAACAAGAATAAAGTACAATAGATTGACCCAGTGGAAAAAGGAAACCAAAAATTATATCTACCAGAACAAAACTAACTAAAGCACAAACTGGAAAACAAAACTAAAGCAAGGTGCCAATTGGGGGAGAAAGCAATGAAAATAAAACTAACAATTATGTTAAGAGCAAAGGGAAGAGAGAAAAGAAAGAAAGAATAGATGTGCCAAGTTAAACAGAGGTAGATAAAGAAGATTTATAACCATTAAAGATTAACTGCAAGGGCAAAAGGCAGTAAGAAAAGCAAACAAAGGAATAAATGTAGAAAAAATAATAATAGGTTTAAAAAATTAAAATTAAAAAAAAGAAAAAGAAATAAATAAAATAAAACTCCACACAACTGCAAACACCCAACATAGAAGCAGAGGTTTATAACAACAATAAAAAATGTGACTGAGGGAAAAAAAAAAGCTCAAAAGCTTAATTAGATTTCATAGAGCCAATAAAATCGACAACTACAACAGGGGTCGGGGGGAGGTAAAAAAAAGAAAACAAAAATCCAAAAGAGTCTACAGAACAAGTCAAAGCATAAGAATAATAAATGTTTTTCTTGAGTCACTTATGTCAGAGTCCTTTCCCTTGCTGGGAGTCACACTCCACCTCACCTCCCTAGGGTGCCCTCCAACACTGTGCTGATCTCTGGACCTGCTGTGGGGGCAGTTCAGATTCTAATCTGGTTCTAATCAGATTCTAATCTTGAATTCTTGTGTGTTCTTGCCTCCAATGTCCACAGTTATCAGAACTAGTGCGTTTTCTTTTGTGGGAGCTCTCAATAACCTTTTGTATATTCCATACACAGAGTCTGCCTAGTTGATCGTGTGGATTTAATCTGTAGCCTGTACAGATGGTGGAAGGTTTTGGGTGTTCTTCCTTACCGACACTGTCCCTGGATTTCAATTTATTCTTATTTATTCTTATTATTCTTATTTCCACCTCTGCATGTGGGTTGTCCATTGGGGTTTGCTCCTGAGGCTGCCCTGGAGGACTTAGGTTTGCCCCTGTGAGGGCCAGGTGTGGAGGTGATGCAGCTGCTTGGGTCGCAGGGGTTCTGGCTGCACCAGGTACTCAGGGGAGTTGGTAGCTAGGGCAGCAGGAAATACAGTGCTGTGATGGAATTCCAGTTGAGCTATTTCAAATCCTGAAAGATGATTCTGTGAAAGTGTTGCACTCAATATGCCAGCAAATTTGGAAAACTCAGCTGTGGTCACAGGACTGGAAAAGGTCAGTTTTCATTCCAATCCCAAAGAAAGGCAATGCCAAAGAATGCTCAAACTACCACACAATTGCACTCATCTCACACGCTAGTAAACTAGTGCTCAAAATTCTCCAAGCCAGGCTTCAGCAATACATGAACGGTGAACTTTCAGATATTCAAGCTGGTTTTAGAAAAGGCAGAGGAACCAGAGATCAAATTGCCAACATCCGCTGGATCCTGGAAAAAGCAAGAGAGTTCCAGAAAAACTTCTATTTCTGCTTTATTTACTATGCCAAAGCCTTTGACTGTGTGGATCACAATAAACTGTGGAAAATTCTGAAAGAGATGGGAATACCAGACCACCTGGCCTGCCTCTTGAGAAACCTATGTGTAGGTCAGGAAGCAACAGTTAGAACTGGACATGGAACAACAGACTGGTTCCAAATAGGAAAAGGAGTACATCAAGGCTGTATATTGTCACCCTGCTTATTTAACTTCTATGCAGAGTACATCATGAGAAACGCTGGGCTGGAAGAAACACAAGCTGGAATCAAGATTGCTGGGAGAAATATCAATAACCTCAGATATGCAGATGACACCACCCTTATGGCAGAAAGTGAAGAGGAACTAAAAAGCTTCTTGATGAAAGTGAAAGTGGAGAGTGAAAAAGTTGGCTTAAAGCTCAACATTCAGAAAACGAAGGTCATGGCATCTGGTCCCATCACTTCATGGGAAATAGATGGGGAAACAATGGAAACAGTGTCAGACTTTATTTTTCTGGGCTCCAAAATCACTGCAGGTAGTGATTGCAGCCATGAAATTAAAAGACGCTTACTCCTTGGAAGGAAAGTTATGACCAACCTAGATAGCATATTCAAAAGCAGAGACATTACTGTGCCGACAAAGGTTCGTCTAGTCAAGGCTATGGTTTTTCCTGTGGTCATGTATGGATGTAAGAGTTGGACTGTGAAGAAAGCTGAGTGCTGAAGAATTGATGTTTGTGAACTGTGGTGTTGAAGAAGACTCTTGAGAGTCTCTTGGACTGCAAGGAGATCCAATCAGTCCATTCTGAAGGAGATCAGCCCTGGGATTTCTTTGGAAGGAATGATGCTAAAGCTGAAACTCCAATACTTTGGCCACCTCATGTGAAGAGTTGACTCATTGGAAAAGACTCTGATGCTGGGAGGGATTGGGGGCAGGAAGAGAAGGGGACGACAGAGGATGAGATGGCTGGATGGCATCACTGACTCGATGGACGTGAGTCTGAGTGAACTCCGGGGTTGGTGATGGACAGGGAGGCCTGGCGTGCTGCAATTCATGGGGTCGCAAAGAGTCGGACACGACCGAGCAACTGAACTGATACTGCTACTGGAAGGGTATGGCAACCAGTATTGGCCAATATGCTCCAGTATTCTTGCCTGGAGAACCCCCTCCCTGACAGAGGTGGCAGGCCACAGACCACAGTGTCGCAAAGAGTCAGACACAACCAAAGCGACTCTGCGCATGTGGACACAAGACTTTTTTTGCCTGTGGCAGCTCTGCCCCAGTGAGAGTTGAGTGTGAAGGTGACACAGCTTCTTGGCCTGCGGGGACCCTGACAACACCGTGTGCATGGACACGGACTGCCTCCACTGCAGGAGTTATGGCCCTAGCAGAGTCTTTTTTTGAGCCTCTTGTAGCTGGCGATCAGAAGGCCTCTTTGGCCAGTCTTTCTCTGCAGCTCCCTGCATTCAGGCACTTAGAGGGCTCCCTTGCCTGGGGTCCTCTGTTTTTTGGCAAGTCAGGCACATAGAGGGAACTCCCTGGGTGGGGTCCTACTCTGTAGATCAGCAGGTCAGGCACTTAAAGGGGCACCCTGGGTGAGGTCCTACTCTATAGTTCAGTGCGTCAGGAGTTTGATGAGCCAGCCTCTCTATTGTTCAGCTGCCGATGCTGGTGTGTTGGGAGAGAGAGGCTATCGTGATGACTCCACCCACTACGCATGACTCAGCAGTATTGCCTTGCTTCCATGGCTTCCTGGCTTTCCTCCACAGGCATTGCCCACCACAATCTCCTCTCTCCCATCACCTCGATCCGTCTCTCCACAATCAACAGCAGGCCTTGCCCTGGGCTTGCTCCACTATCCCTAAACTCCAGCTCCCAGCCTTTGCACCTTCCAGGGTACCTGTGTACCTATCTGGGGTATGTATGGCTGCGGCAAGGACTGTCTGATTCTCATTCCATTTAGGTTGCCGCAGATCAGATGTTTCACTCTCAGCCTTAAATGTTTCTCCTCTGACTTAGACAATTGCCCCGATATGGAGATCAGACTCCTGCTTCAGTTTCCTCACCCGCCAAGGGCAGGTCCATTCCTACTAACACTCCTGTTTTCCCCCTAGTTTCTTTATCCTACTGAGTTTTGCATGGTTATATATATTATTGTCCTGGAGAAGGCAATGGCACCCCACTCCAGTACTCTTGCTTGGAAAATCCCATGGACAGAGGAACCTGGTGGGCTGCAGTTCATGGGGTCGCTGAGGGTCGGACGAAACTGAGCAACTTCCCTTTCACTTTTCACTTTCATGCGTTGGGAAAGGAAATGGCAACCCACTCCAGTGTTCTTGCCTAGAGAATCCCAGGGATGGGGGAGCCTGGTGGGCTGCCGTCTCTGGGGTCGCACAGAGTCGGACACGACTGAAGTGACTTAGCAGCATATATTATCGTCCACTGGTCAGGTACTCGTGTCCACTCTCAGCTGGTATTCTGCATGCACTTCTGTGTCTGAAGGTGTATTCCTGATGTATCTGTGGAGAGAGATGTACTCCATGCCCATCTACTCCTCCACCATCTTGTTCTCCCTTCCTTTTACTTTATTGAGATACATGTGCCAAACTATTCACCCATTTTAAGTATATATTTCAGTACTTTTTAGTATTTTACAGTTAATGCCCAATCAGTCAATGTCAAAACATTTTTGTCACCTCAAAAAGAAACCCGTCACCATTAGCTACCATACCCCTATCGCAACCTCCACACCCAGGCCTAAACAACCACAAACCTGCTTTCTGTCTTTATAGATTTCTCTGTTCTGGGCCTCCACGTATGTGGAATCATATTATTTGTCTTCTGTAATGTTTTCGAGGGTTATCCAAATCATATCATGTGTCAGGACTTTATTCCTATTCACAGGAGGATAATGAATTTTCCATTATTTGGATGAACCACATTTTGTTTACCCATTATTCAGTTGATAAAAATTTGGGTTGTTTTCAGCTATGGTGGATAGTACTACTATAGACATCTGTGTACAAGTTTCTGTGTAGACATATGTTTTCATTTCTCTTGAGGATATATCTAGGACTGGAACTGCTGGGTCACATGGTAACCCTCTGTTTAATCATCTGAGAAACTGCTATACTGTTTTCCAAAACATCTGATCCTTTTTAAATTCCCACCAGGCGTGTATGATGGTTCTGATTTATCCGCATCCTTGCCAACACTTATTAGACTTTTTGTTTCGAGCCACCCTACTGACTG
This sequence comes from Bos mutus, assembly GCF_027580195.1. NCBI lineage: Eukaryota > Metazoa > Chordata > Mammalia > Artiodactyla > Bovidae > Bos > Bos mutus. Next base: position 42,271,665 of record NC_091629.1, on the reverse strand, counting down.
TAGCGTGGTATCTCATTGCACTTTTGATTTACCTTTTTCCATTTTGAAGGAGATTAGCCCTGGGATTTCTTTGGAGGGAATGATGCTGAAGCTGAAACTCCAGTACTTTGGCCACCTCATGCGAAGGGCTGACTCATTGGAAAAGACTCTGATGCTGGGAGGGATTGGGGGCAGGAGGAGAAGGGGACGACAGAGGATGAGATGGCTGGATGGCATCACTGACTCGATGGACATTAGTCTCAGTGAACTCCGGGAGTTGGTGATGGACAGGGAGGCCTTGCATGCTGCGATTCATGGGGTCGCAAAGAGTCAGACACGACTGAGCGACTGAACTGAACTGAACTGAACTGATGACTAATAATGCTAAGTATCTTTTCATGAGATTATTGCCCATTTGTATACCTTCCTTGGAGAAATAACCTTTGCCCATTTTAAAAATTGGGTTACTTCTCTTTGTGTTTAAGTTGTCAGTGTTCTTTATATATTCTGGATACAAATCCCTTATTCAATTTGCAAGTATTTTCTCCCATTCTCTGTGTTGTCTTTTCCACTTTCTTGATGGTGCCTTTGAGGCATAAAAATTTTTAGTTTTGTAAAAGTCCAATTTATCTATTTTTTCCAATTATTGCACATACCGTCATATCTAAGAATCTTTTTGCCAAATTAAGGTCATGGAGACTTGCTCCTATATGTTCTTCTAAGAGTTCTGTAGTTTCAGCTCTTATATTTAGACCTTTGATCCATTTAAAATTACTTTTTGTCTATGATGTGAGGTAGGGATCCAATGTCATTTTTTGGCAGGTGGATATCTGGTAGTCCCAGCACCATTTGTCAAAAATACTGTTCTTTTTCCATCGGATAATTTTGGCACTCCTGTCAAGTGATGGGGATCTTTCTTTCTTTCTTAACTTTAAATCAGCTTCCCAGGTGACTCAGCAGTAAAGAATCCACCTATCAAGCAGGAGATGTGGTTCCATCCTTGGGTTGGGAACTCCCCTGAGGAAGGAAATGGCAACCCATTCTTGCCTGGGAAATCCTGTGAACAGAGGAGCCTGGTGAGCTGTAGTCCATGGGGTAGCAAAAGAGTTGAAGGTGACTTATCGACTAAACCACAAAAACAACACTTCAAAGCAGAGAGTCGTGAGGGACTTTTTCATATAACTGTAATTATTTTACACATTTACATATGTAACAGACTGTGATAAGCAAAAGCAGTTTCCCCCCACCCCCAAGAGGATTTATCTTAAATCAAAATTTAAAACCTATGCTTCTGGCTATTAATACTTGGATATGAGTCTCCAGAGTCCCCCAAATGCCAACGAGAAGCTTTTGAAACATTCAAAGGGAGACAGGTAAAAAGATACTGAAAAACCACAGGCAGGGGTAACTTCCTACCTTCTCTCTCTTGTTGAAGCTGCATCATATTTAACTGGATTGTTTCTAATTTTCTGCTTTTAGAAAAAATACTTCAGTGAGTGCTGCTGCTGCTAAGTCGCTTCAGTCGTGTCCGACTCTGTGCGACCCCATAGACAGCAGCCCACCAAGCTCCCCCGTCCCTGGGATTCTCCAGGCAAGAACACTGGAGTGGGTTGCCATTTCCTTCTCCAGTGCATGAAAGTGAAAAGTGAAAGGGAAGTCACTCAGTCATGTCCGACTCTTAGCGACCCCATGGACTGCAGCCTACCAGGCTCCTCTGTCCATGGGATTTTCCAGGCAAGAGTACTGGAGTGGCGTGCCATTGCCTACTTCAGTGAGTAATGGTATACAAATACCCATTTATATGTATGCAAGTATTTCTGTAAAATAAAATTTTAGAATTGGAATTGCTGATTCCAAAAGTACATTATGAATTTATTCTTGTAAATATTATCCTGTTATATTCTATTAAGGGTTGTGCCAAATGATAAACCCACCAGCAGTGTATGAGAGTGCATGTTTTTCCAAAGTTTAACCAACAGAATATCATTAAACTTTTGGCTTTTTGTACATCTGATGGGTAAAAGTGAGCAATTCAATATGGTTTTAATCTGTATTCCTTATAAGTGAGATCGTTTTTACTTAGTTGCTATGTTGTGTCTGACTCTTTTGCAACCCCTGTGGACTGTAGCCCGCCAGGCTCCTCTGTCCATGGGATTCTCCAGGCAAGAATACTGAAGTGGTTGCCATTTCCTTCTCCAGGGGGTCTTCCCACCCAGGGATTGAACTTGAGTCTCCTGCATTGGAAGGCAGATTCTTTATCACTGAGCCACCTGAGAAGCCTATGAGTGAGATTACATATCTTTTAAGACACAACTTATGTTTCCTTCATGGTGAATTATCCATTAATAGGCGATGGCACCCCACTCCAGTACTCTTGCCTGGAAAATCCCATGGACGGAGGAGCCTGGTGGGCTGCAGTCCATTTGGGTCACGAAGAGTCGGACACGATTGAGCTACTTCACTTTCACTTTTCACTTTCATACATTGGAGAAGGAAAAGGCAACCCACTCCAGTGTTCTTGCCTGGAGAATCCCAGGGATGGGGGAGCCTGGTGGACTGCCATCCATGGGGTCGCACAGAGTCGGACACGACTGAAGCGACATAGCAGCAGCAGCAGCATGCTTTACTCATTTTTATTGCTTTTTTTTTTCTTATATGTCAAAACATGCTTTATATTTTAGGGATATTAGGTCTATTTTTTTTTACCTAGGTCTTTGTCAGTTCTGGTCTATACAGGGAGAGATCATACGAGGGTAAGCGTGAATAGCAAGAGGTGAAAATCGGTCACCTGGTGATGGGTGACGATGTTTGTATTTTCATTTTCTTAGCAGCCTTTGGAATTTGATTCTCCCTTCTGAGCCTTGGTTTCCCTATCTGAAAATGGGGACAATATTTTCCACTTTTGAAAACATGTTTGCAAGTGCTCTGTGCACCTGTCGGAGCTGTACCCTGCCTTAACCCTACTCTCCTTCAGCTGCTTGAACTCCAGCTTCTCCCAGGCCCCAGGGCATCCATTCCCTCAATCCGTTATCCGCTGAAAACCCACCTAACACTAGTCCATGAGCCTGAAGCTGTTCCAGATTAGTGCTAGTGAGCCAGCAGGGCACAAAATCAAGGTCCAATCCCCATGGAGCTCCTCCTGAGAGATGGACAGTAAGCCGACACTACAAGGAAATGTGGACTTACCAGCATAGCATCCACGACCCACAGGGCACCAACAATGCCACAGGTCCTGTGTTCCATGCTCCTACAATGACCCTAGAATGAACAGTTGTCAGCTCCATTTCATAGATTTGAGAAAGGTTCAGAAAGCTTATGTGACTCACCCAAAGTCATAGTCAGAGGGTTCAAACCCAGTGCCATTCAGCTTTTAGTACCTGGGGAAGAGAGTCAACCCCTAAACTCCCAAAGCATCTTCAAGGGTGTTTGGGATGGAGTGAGGTGCATGCTGGACCAAAAGGGAAAAGAGGAAGTCTCACAAGTTAAAACATTGCTCAAGAGAAGCTCCTTGGCACCCCCTCACCTGCTCCCAACCTCAGACACAGATCGGTCCCAGCACAGCCACTGACCCCTTGGCACCTGATCAAAGATAAGCCAGGTTTCATAAGCAGTTACATTCCATGTAACTTAAGACAGCGGAGGAGATGCTTAATTAGACTCTTGCTAAACCTTGGGTTTCTAGGAGATGAAACAGCCAGAGGGGCTGGTGGGTGTTGTGTGCGTGTATATTTTCTCCTTCCCTGAACCAGGCTCAATCTCCGCAGCTGGAAGGAAAACAGAGCCGGCTGCTGCTCTGAGCCATGCAAAGGCATCTGGGCTGATCTCTTGCTCCCCTACCTGGCCTCTCTACCACCCTCCTTCTCTGCCTGGCCATCTGGTCACTGGGGGTGGGAATCTGTCTCAGGGGTGCAAGAGTGGGCCATTTCCTGTGCGGGAGGTGCCAGGTGTTCAAGTCTGAGCCCAGATGGCCCTGACTGCCAGGAAGGCCTGCCTGAGCTCCACTGGGGGTCCGGCCATCCACTGGGCCTCTTTCACCAGCCCCTCTCAGAGATGTCTCCACCAGCATTCCCTCTCTGAGCCTCGCTCTCCCAAGTCGTGCATGCTGGTGGTGACCCTGGGCGGTGCACCTAAGACCGGGACCTCTCCTGTGTTACTCATGCTGGAGCCATGATCTTGAAGCACAGTCGGCACACCCCTGTGGACTCCATACAGACCTGCCCACTGGGAGAGGTTTTATTCCTTAGGTACCTGTATCACCCAGGGAAAGGGTTCCTAGGATAAATGCAGGACACCCAGTTAAATCTGAATTTCAGATGACCAGCAAGTAATCTCGTAGTGTATGTCCCATGAGACATTTGGGACATACTCATGCTAAACAGCTATTAGTTGTTTATCTGAAATTCAAATGTAACTGGGTGTCCTGCATTTAATTTGCTGAATCCCTACTTGGGCAGAGTGTCAGTTGCTCAGAGATTCAGGGTCAGTGGTGTGAGGCCCAGGAACATGCATTTTGGTCTTCTTTACTGGACACCTCAGTGCACAGGGTCCTTCATCCACACTTGGAAAAACATGCAGTGTCTCCTGTGGGGCAGGATTAGGGGCTGAGAATGAATGGCCTTCCCCTTACCTCCTCTGTTAAGGCAGCAAGCCCCCAAACCCTCACTGCACCCCTGGGCTGGGTTGAGACCCTTGGAGTGGGCAGCTTCGAGGGGCAGCTCCATGTCCTAGCTTAGAGCCCTGAAGTGTGGAGTCCCGTGGTCCTGAGTTCAAACCCCAGCCCCTCTACTCACTGTGTGACTTTGAGCAAGTCACTTAACCTCTCTGGCCTCCAGTGTCTTATAGAGAGATAAGCACTCCACAAGTTGTCAGGAGGACGAATTGAGATCACACGTGACAAGTGCTGAGCACAGCACTCAAATGTAACAATGATTAATAATTAATGCATGTGTGAGGGCTAAGTCACTCAGTCAAGTCTGACTCTATGCGACCCCATGGACTGTAGCCTGCCAGGCTCCTCTGTCCATGGAATTTTCCAGGCAAGAATGCTGGACTGGGTTGCCATTTCTAATGGAAGATAGTAATAATAACAATCCTTGCTAATACGTATTGAGTGCTGCCTCCTTGCCTGGCATGGTCACAGGTGCTCAGAGACTCTGTCCCCACCAGGTTCGCTACAGGCACAGGGTGTGGGGTTGTGCAGTGACGGCCCGAACAGCTAGCTATACACAGCATCCCTGGAGGTCAGCTCTGTGTCAGTCCCGCCTGAAGTAGGCCACGGCCCGGTGAGTGAGTGCCGTGATGGTTGCCATGGGAACGGCCCTGAGGCCACACACTTCACCAAGGCATGAAATGCTCGGGACTTAGTGGCTGTCGGATACAGGAACAGTGCTGCTCCCGAGAGGTCAAGTGTAAGGGAGACAGTGAAGCCTCAGCTCCATGGAGCAACAACAGGGACCTCCACAGTACAAAATCAGTCCAGGAAAACACCAGGAAGGGTCTGAGATGGGCCCCGGAGCCACAGGGATTTGACTGGTGGCTGGTGGGGCACAACAATACCGGCTTATTGGGGAGAGCAGCAGGCCTCTTCTTGAAGGAGAAGGGAGGCGCCTGTGTCAGCACTGGGGAGTGTAAGACAGACCCGGTGTGGGGCTTGCTAGGAGAGTGGGTCAGCCGGCCTCCACTGGTGGGCTTGTAAAGGACTGAGGAGATGTGGGTATCCCAAACCTAATGTGGAAACAGCCCCTCAGGGTCTGGGAAGCCCTTGCCCACTCCATGGACCCATGGACGGGGAGGGAGGGGTGCGCCGACAGTAGAGTAGAGAAGCTGGAGTCCTGGCTTCTGCACAGAGCAATGGAGACCCTCAGCGTGGTGTGGGTCCTCTCGTTCTCCCTTTACTCCTGTGATGAATGGGGCTCTTAGAATCCACCTCACAGGGTGGCTGTGGGGCCTGGAATGCAAATCGAATCTGGTGGAGACCTTGGTCTCCTGCAGGGGGCTGGCCAAGGAGGGGACGGTTGACGTCATCCCTCATCTGAGGCCACATGGTTTCCCTCCAGCCACCTCCAGTCCATTCTTGTTGATGACCTGGGAGGATTCAGAAGCAAGTCGTGGCCCCCTTCCTCCTCTTAGTATATACCTTCCTGCCTCAGGGCCCTTGCACATGCTGTCTACTCTGCTCAGGACGCCCTTCTTGCCCCTGAGCTCACTGACCTCGCCTGGCCCCTTGTTGGTGGCATCCAGCACCCACTCTTCGTTGAACTTGCTGAAGCTGTGGCTGTACTCTCCTGCTGAGCAATTACGGAAGCCCGAAGACAGGGGCCATGCTTGCTTTCATTGCTCACCATGTGGCTCCAGCAGCCCCCGGGGCATAAGGAGGGTGAGAGGGGTCGGGGTGGAAGGATGGAGGGCCGAGACTCCCAGGCTGAGCCCCACATGTTGCCTCTGCCCTCTTTCTCCTGATCCTTTCAGACACACCTGAGAGACTCCAAGTCAGAGAGAGGAAGCCAGGGAGGCAATTTGTTGCATGGGGCTTGCTGGTTTGTGGTGAATGTTCTCTGTGGCTTTTTGGAGGCTGGCTGGTGCCAGAAGAGACACCCTCCTCATCTCCTGCCTACCCCCTGCCCTGGCAGCAATGGAGCTCACTGGCCTGCGGACGAGCCGGGTCCCCACTCTAGTGTCCCTTGGCCCCTGATGGGCAGTGTTCAGGCCGCACAGCACTCAGCATGTTCCCACCAACCAAAAGCTCCCGGCTTGTTAGAACAGGCTCCCCACACAAGCTGGACTCACAGGGGCCCAGGGCAGGAGTCTGCTCAGTGGCAGGAAAAGGGGGAGTCCTCGTCACTGCCTGCATCTCTGCCACAACATGCTCCAGACTCTGGTCCGAGACCAAGAGCACAAGAGCCCATCAGCAGGAAACAGGAGGGAAAGCCCAGGGCACTGGTACTCCCAGGTCCACAGCAAGGGTTTGCATGCTCATTTCACATTTAAATAAATGCAGGACTTCCCTGGCAGTCCAGTGGTTAAGACTTTGCCCTCCAGGGTAGGGAGTTGGATCTTCAGTCAGGGAGCTAAGCTCCCACATGCCTCATGGCCAAAAAACCAAAAGGTAAAACATAAGAAACATTGTAACAAATTCAATAAAGACCTTAAAGATGGTCCATATCAAAATAAATAATTAAGAAAATAATAAATACTCGTGAGTAGATGAAGGGCTGGAGGGAAGGAGGCAGGGCGTGGAGCGGGGTGAGTATCAGGCCCAAGTTCCATGCCAAACCTAACCCTACATTTTACTTCTCCCTCCCTTCACTCTAGTCCCTTCTGAGACTCCAGGTATCAAAGTAAAAATGCGGCCACATACCAACTACAATCCTCTCTTCTATCAGTGGATTTGGAATCTCAGATGCAGGAGGATGGGGGAGGGGCTCTTGGGGAACACAGAAAAGGGGGTGGGGGTCAGAGGACAAGGACTTGGCCTCATTTGGCCAATGCTGTCTGAGAGGCGCTAAGTCGCAGGCCATGATTTCCAGTGGGTTCTGTAGTGAGTCAAATTGTTCATCAGACTCCTCTGAGGCTGATGGATTGTGTCCCAGGCATTTCCATCTTCTGTGTGGTGTTTCTCTGACTCCTGTGTCCCTTTTAGGCTTTTGGGGGCCCATCTGACTCCCCAGATTCCTTCACAACCCCTAGCATAAGCCATGGGGATTTGACCCAAGGATCCCAATCTGGCCACACTCACAGTTGTCCCTTCAAATGGATAAGCAGGTATGGAGGGGGTTACACATCAGTCTCTTATAAGCTGGATTGCTGTGAATCCATCCCAAAAGACTGGTAAAATTTGAGGCATCTGTGTGGTGTTGGAGAAGACTCCTGAGAGTCCCTTGGACTGCAAGGAGATCCAACCAGTCCATTCTGAAGGAGATCAGCCCTGGGATTTCTTTGGAAGAAATGATGCTAAAGCTGAAACTCCAGTACTTTGGCCACCTCATGCGAAGGGCTGACTCATTGGAAAAGACTATGATGCTGGGAGGGATTGGGGGCAGGAGGAAAAGGGGACGACAGAGGATGAGATGGCTGGATGGCATCACCAACTCAATGGATGTGAGTCTGAGTGAACTCCGGGAGTTGGTGATGGACAGGGAGGCCTGGCGTGCTGCGATTCATGGGGTCGCAAAGAGTTGGACATGACTGAGCGACTGAACTGAACTGAACTGAGAGCTTAATTTCTGTGCTTGTAAAGGTCTGGTCTTCCTTTGGGGGTCTCTCTTTTGGTGGCCAAACCCTCACCCCTTATGACTTTAAGGGAAAAGCTCTGAGCTTTATTTCAAAGAGAATTCCACATTTATCTTTGTAAATGACATTGCGTCATGCTAATAGTTTGCTAAGCACTTTTATATGTGATTCTGCAATGTTCTGCTGGGTGCCCTGGAGGCATTTTTGTATATAAAGTACATCATACTTTAAATTACTACAGCTACTGTCTCAGATAGTTAATACTATTAGGTGGAATCATAGGAAATTACCAATATTTGACTTTTTTATCCATATAAAATGGTTCAAGCAATAATAGCTAACATTTGCAGAGCTCTGATCAGAGGCCACACCTCCCAATGGCATTACCCAGTGTAACTGGGCGCATTTCAGAGAGGTTAAGGTCTCCTTAGAGGTCACACAGCAGTAGCTCCAAGAATTAGCACTGAGCCCCTGGGGGCTCTAAGGAGGTCCCAGGTAGTGCTGGGTGCGGTACCACCTGCCCATTTCTGTCTGTGGTCCTGCTGTTCCCCCGGCCAAGCCACCGTCATCTCTTATCTATTGTATCTGGACAGTCTCAGGTGGTCTTGGCGTCCCTGGCTGCATCCTCATTCTGCAGGCTGACAAGGTTCCCCTCCTCACCCGACTCACGTGCAATGGCCCTGGGACACAAGCGTGCAGGACGTGTTCAAGGAATGACGAGGGACCAGGGCAGCGGGAGCAAGGAGCAGGGCCTGACCTACCAAGGCACACAGTCTCTGGCACAGAGGACACCCTTGACAACTGCTGGGAGGATGTCCCTGCCAGGGTCCAGGCAGGGTTTGGCATGATCCCCCGTCTGTCTGTCTGTTTATTCCTCTTTCTGCTCAGTGGCCCTCCAAGCTTCCACCTAAGTCCCTTGTGCCTCAAGGCTGAGCAGGCCACCTGGTGCTTCCTACCCTTCTTCTCTTCCCCTGGCTCTAGCTGAGGGACGCCAGGCCACACCTGGCCTCTGGACCCCCGTGCGAGCCTCAGGCTGTGGGGTCGCTGCTGCAGGCCCAGCTTCCTGTTTAGGAGGCCCTGGGTGCACAATGCCCCATTGTTCCGCAGCTCTGAGGAGCTTCCTGGGGACATGGAGGCCCGGCCGGAGGTGCCAGCTATTTTGGGTGCCGGGTGAAGGCCTAGATTTGCTTGCTGCAAGTGTTTTCTCAGGAGGAAGGTCAGTGGGCCGAGCCTGGGGGATCCATCAGTCCCCTGGGCCTGTTTCCCACAGTGTCCCCGACTTCCTCCCGGGAGAAGGGAGGGCGGGCAGCAGGGTGACAGCCAGGCCAGGGCCTCGGGGGATGGTGCTTCCTGTCCTTAGGGGCCACTGCTGACAGCCTCTGCTGTTCCAGGACATGCCTGTCACCTCTGGGGCATCTCTGCAATTCCAGGGACCACCCCCCAACCCCCGCCACTGCAGACCCCTGAGTATCCAGAAACCACAGGTGGACAGGACAGAACATGGTAGTGGGGCTCCTGGTACCCCATGTTCAGCCCCTGAAATCATGGTCAAGTGCTCCTTTGAAAGCCTGCACTCCAGGTCAGAGGTCAGGGACTACAGAGATTGGGCCCCCCGACCCCCACCCCCACCCACAGGAAGAGGCAAGTGTAAACACTCATGCATTTGACTTTCAGGAGGTCATGGGGCCAGATCAGAAGATTCAGCTGTGTGTTTGCAGTCTCATAAACGACTCCATTATTGTCATCGGCACAGGCCAACTCTGACCCTGGCTCCCTGAGTGACCAGGGACAGGGTCTTGAACCTCAGAACCTCAGGCTCCTCACAAAATAGTCACACCTGCTATACAGATGTCCTGAGGAATCCATGAGTTCAAGGCCACACTCACATTCTCCAAGAGTGGTGTCCCTCCCCACCTCGTATTTATGGGAGGTGGATCAAAAAGGTACTCACTTTATGTTCAAAGCACAGATCCGTAAAGAGATGCAGTTTATTTGGGGTATGAAAATTTCACAGGAAGGGGTGATTAGGAAAAATGGTCTAAAGAGACTCCCTATGGGGACAATGATGAACAATGCGTACAACGTGCCAACATGGAAAATGACGGGGGTTGGGGGGTGGGGGGTTTGGCGGGAATGGGTGGGAGTTAGTGTCTGGAACATAGTATGTGCTCAGCAAATTGGGGCTGCTTTGCAATGACTATTACCGGCAGCAGATGTCAGAGAGGAGTCATTGGGAGCTCTGCCACTTTCCAGCTATGTGACCTTGGACAAGTTGCTTGACTTCCTGGGTCACCAGGGAAGCCCTTCTTCAGAGCCTGGTATGGTAATTGACTAATAAATGTGAGCTATTATTTATTATTAAATTATTGATATGATTATTACAAGCATGAATTATTAATATGATTATTATAAGCATGGGACTTAAGGACCAATGTTTCTAAATGGGGAGAACCATAAGAGATGGTGAGGTTCTCAGTTAGCCCCTGAAGAGCTTGTTGCTTCTACTAGGCACCTGGTTCCAGCCTCAATTACCAGGGTTCGTGCTTGGCACTGAGGAGGCGCTGGTTGGCAGTGGAAGGAGGAGAGCAGTAGTAACCCAGCAGCCCACTCTGATGTCAATAAGGTGAAGCTCTTTGCTCCCTAATGCACATTGCTGGTGCCCACAGGTATCCAGGGAACAGCTGTGTCTGCCTCAGAGCAAGGGGTCCTAGGTGCATAAACCAGCTGTCACAGGCAGCAGCCAGGGGCCACTGTCCCCAGCCCCCTAGCCACTGCCCACCCACTGCTGGGTGAAGACTTAGGATACCAGGAAAGTCTCACGAGGCCCTGCTCGGTCCAGACCTGCCTCTCTCTCCCACCTCTTCGTCCACCCTCCTCCTTGAGTGGACCCCACCTGCTGCTCATGAACAGGCCAAGCCCATGCTGCCTCAGGGCCTTTGCATGTGCTGTCCCACTGCCTGGCACTCTGTTCCCATATCCATGTCCCTCTCAATCTCCGAGTCACAGCTCCAGAGAAACAGACCTTCCTAGACCACCCAATCTGAAGTGGGCTCCCACACTGCCCACCTCTGGTCTTCCTTGAATTCATTTGTTGTTGCTTTAAGCATGAACAACAATTCTGTTTACTTGTGTACCTGTTTCTTGTTCTTCTTGAGCGAGAGGACAAGTTCTGCGGGATAGGGGCTTTATCATCTCCTCCAGCACCTGCTCTAGAACTGGCAAGGAGCAGGACCTGCTTAGTGTGGGCAAGAGACCAACCCAGGTCAGTCACCACCGTGGTCATTAACTCCAGTTGTAACCCCATTTTATGGATGTGAACCCTGAGGATAGGTAATCTTTGTGTGTGTGTGTGTGTGTGTGTGTATGTGTGTGTGTCTGGAAAGCTTCCAGAATTTCCACCTGGCACCCAGGGAATTCCCTGGTGGCTCAAACTGCAAGAATCTGCCTGCAATGGAGGAGACCCAGGTTTGATCCCTGGGTTGGAAAGATCCCCTGGAGAAGAGAATGGCAACCCACTCCAGTATTCTTGCCTGGAGAATCCCCATGGTCAGAAGAGCCTAGTGGGCTACAGTTCATGGGGTCACAAAGAGTCAGACATAACTGAACGACTAACTTTGACTTTTCACTTTACCTAGGGAGAGAGGGCTAGAAGGGAGGCCTTGGAGGCCACATGCACGGGGTTCAGGCCCCAGCTTTTCTGTTTCTCTTAAGAGGAGCATTTTCCTAAAATTTTCCTGTTGCCTCTGGATATGTGAGCAGGGCCATGGAGGAACCCGGAATTCAATTAGCCGGAAGAGTCTGACAAAGAGGACAGGTGGTGCTAATCAAAGCTGACGCTCAGACAGGCCTGCAAGGGCCCGGGGCTTTGTGAGCTCAGAGCACCTGCGTGGAAACTTCCTTCTTTCTGGCTCCAGATAAACAGGGCCCTTGGAAGGAGGGCGACCAGCCAGCACCCTGCCCTGCTGGGGAGCTGTCAGTGGGTGGGGGGATGGGACCACCCCTGGGTCCTGCTAGCCCACTGGTGGGGCTGCCAAAGAAGGAAAGTGGTGCTACACTGATGCTTCTTGGCCCTGTCTCTGTCCAACGTGGGGATGATGAGTTAGGCAGTTTAAACTTCCCTGAGCCTCAGTTTCACCGCTGTGAAGGCCACGGGCCCAGGAGCCACGCTCTGGCCTACCCTGGTCTCACCCCAAGAGCGGGTGCTCTCTCAGGGTCTGCAAGCCATAGGCTGGGCTATTCCTAGGCTAGGGGTCCTCCCTCTGGGCCCACCTAGAGTCACCTGCCTGCCCTGCCCTCCTGGGAGTGCTCTGATTGACCTCTCACAGCCCACCGCTCTACACGGCCTCTCTACCTCCTTCTCCCAGGCTAGTACAGTGGCCACATGGACCCAGGCCCTGGCACTGAGCTGTAGGCATGTCCACAAGCCGTAGCCCCTTCAGCCTCCCAGGGGCCCCAGAAACCAGATTCTGTTCTTGTTCTCACTCACAGATGTGGAAGCAGAAATCCAGCAAGGTTAGGAGGTGCCCACAAGGTCTCAGCAGAGCAGGGGTACAGACCCACATTGGACCCCAGAATCTTTGCTCTTTAACCCTGAACTCCTCTGTCCATGGGATTTCCCAGGCAAGGATACTGGAGTGGGTAGGTAGCCATTCCCTTCTCTAGGAGATCTTCCCAACCCAGGGATCAAACCTGGATCTCCTGCGTTGCAGGCAGATTCTTTACCATCTGAGCTGCCAAGGAAGCCTGGATTTCATACTACTTGGTTTCAAACACCTGGGTGTCTGGAAAAGAGCCCTCCTTCAGTCCCTCTTCTGTCCCTTTTTCCTCCTGTTTTCACTAGTCCCACCCCACTCCTGTGGTCCATCCATCCCTGCTCCCACGAGTCCTTCATCCCTCCTTCCTCCTCAGTTAGTCAACTCACACTTCTGGCAGCTGCACCTGCCAGGCTGTGAGCTCAAAGGAGGCAGAGGATCTCAGTGCAGCCAGTGCCCCTGCCTGGGTGAAGCCTGCCCCACATAACCCTCCACCTGTGACCCCGACAGTGGGCAGAGGAAAACACCCCTCGGGGACTGGGGTGTTGCTCAGCAGCAAGAGCCCCACGGGTCTAGGTCTGATTTGCTCTGGCATCTGTGAATAGACTTGCAAAGATGCCCTGCACTGGGCTTTCTCGGGAGGGCATATTGCCTTCTTCAAGCCATTGCGTCATGTGGGTAATGCCCATTCTTTCCATGTGGCCATCTGCCAAGATCAATGTTTGTGCTGTTTTAAAAACTTATATCACTGTGGAAATCTATGTGGACAGAAACCTTTGCTTTGTTTCCTTTAAGAGGAGTGGGAGGGAAGCAGAGGTGGAAAGGTTTTCTGTTTTTTTTTTTTTTTTTTTTTCACTTTCCCTCTATTACTTTAACATGAGACACTGAATGACTCTGGCTTCCCAAAGCTCCAAATATAGGAAAATGATAGTTGCTAAGTCATGTCTGACTCTGCGACCCCATGGACTATAGCCCGCCAGGCTCCTCTGTCCTTGGGATTCTCTAGGAAAGAATACTGGAGTGGGTTGCCATGCCCTACTCCAGGGGATCTTCCCGACCCAAGGATCGAACCCAGGTCTCCTGCTATTGCAGGCAGATTCTTTACCGTAGAAGCCTCCAGGGAAGTCCCAAATATATGAAGTTGTATTAATTATGTTCAGGACCTTCTTTCCCCTTCCTACCCTCTGAGGAGCATGCAGTCACTGGTCAGTTCCTAGAAAAAACTAAAATGAAAAGGAAAAAGGAAGAGAGGGACAGAGGGGACAGCAGGTGGGAGCTTCCTGGAGTGGAGAGGAAAGTCTGAAATGCACAGTCGGGAAAGAGAAGACAAAGCCGTCCATGTCTGAGCCATCTGTCCTGCAGAAGGGCGAGAGGGCTGATTTTAATTGAAGGGGACAAAATTAAATCAGGCCCAGGTATGTAGGAGCCTGGCAGGCCTGTCCCCTGGTGCCAGGGCCACCACCGTCATCTCATGCCAATTATGTGGCTGTGTAACTGACATCAGGATCTCCTGTGCAGGCAGGGATGCACGGCTGCCAGCAGCCCACAGCCCAAGACACTGGGACCTTGTTCTTCTGCAAACGCCCTGATGAGGCAGGTGAGGTGGGATCCCAAGGCCCTCCTGGTTCTCCTGCGTCATGATAACTGGAGGCTGTACCAAGGCCCCTGGGCCCCTTGTTAGGCAATAGCAGCAGAGGGTGAGCCCCGCGGCTGGAGGCCCCAACCACCCAGGCCTTTTCGGTCTCTCCTCCAGGGAGGAATCCTTGGTTGACACTCTCTGGGCCTCTTTGTACCTACCCTGGCTGGCATGAGAAGAAACTCTCCTCTGTACCTCCTGAAGTCTGCAATTTTGTCTCTTCATTTGCCACATGAGGCTGATGGCAGCCTCTGCCTTGTGAAGCCCCTCTGGTCCTGGGTCCCTGTCCCTTAATGCCAGTGCGAGTTGCCCAGGATTGGGCCCCTGTGTATCCCCATGTTGGTTTTGAAATGGGAGACGTAGATACCCCACTCCCACCTGGCGGTTGGTGTGCACAACTTGTCCACGTGTTACCTGTCACTGGGTGTCCTTTGGGCGCTGGGCGAAGCTGCTTTGCACAACATTTCTCACTGGGACTCATAACAGCCCATCCTCATTTCATGGATGAGGAAATGGAGGTTCACAGTGGTCCCAGGACTCACTCAGCGTCTCACAGCTAATGTGCCCAGAGCGCCCCTCCCACCACTGTCCCCAGCCCCATGCCGATGCTGGGGTGTCTCCCTGGCAGTCATGGACATGGTACACGTCTCCCCTCCTTGGGTGCCCCTGTCTGCAGGATGCAGGCAGTTCCTATGCCCCACAGGCCAGACGTCACCAGGGCTGGGCTGGGTTCGAGCGACGTGCTTGCTGGAAGTCCAGGAAACAGTAATCAGGAGCTGTCCGCACGCCTTTCCTCTGTTTTATGTTTTTCCTGTGACAAAGATCAGCAAGGCAAAGTGGGCCCTGGGGCCCAACCATGACGCCGTCTCCGAGGAACTGGACTGAAATCATCTCTGTGACCCCCAGAAGCAGGAAGCTGAGCAGGCAGATGGCCCCACAGAAGAGGCAACATGGTCGTGCCATGAACTCCAAGCTCAGAGAGAAAGTGGCTGAGGCAAGACAGGAACCCAGGTCCATTATTTTTTTAACAGCTTTACAGGGATATAATTCATAGTTGTACATCGTTCACTCATGTACAGTGTAAAACTCCATGGCTTTTGATGTGTTTACAGAGTTATGGAACCATCACCACAAGCTAAATTTTAGAACACTTCATCACACCGAAAAGCCCACATCCACTGACAGGCAACCCCCTCCAGCCCAAAGCAAACACAAACCAGCCTCTGTCTCTACCTGCTGACCGTTCTGCCCATTTTATACAGATGGAATCATACAATATGTGGGTCCTTTCACTTAGCATCATGCTTTCAAGGTTCACCCAAAACATACCATGTACCAAAACTTCATTTCCTATTGTGCCTGACCCCTATATTAGAAATGCACCACATTTTCTTTATCAGTTCATCAGTTGAAGGGTGTTTGGGTTGTTTCCACATTTTGGCTCTTGTGAAAAATGCTGCTGTTGGACATTCATGTGCACGTGTGGTGTGGACATGCATTTTCGTTTCTCTGTGCCTACGAGTGGACTCACTGGATCGTATGGTGATTCTATGTGTAACTTTCTGAGGTGTTGCCAAACTGTTTTCCAAAGAAGATTCGCCATTTTACCTTCCCCCCTAGTAACATATGATAAAGAATCTGCCTGTAGTGCAGGAGACCTGGGTTTGATCCCTGGGTAGGGAAGATCCCTTGGAGAAGAAAATGGCAACCCACTCCAGTATTCTTGCCTAGAGAACCCCCTGGACAGAGGAGCCTGGCAGGGTACAGTCTGTGGGATCACAAAGAGTCGGACACAACTGAGTGACTAACCCTTTCACTTTCAGCAACATATGGGGGTTCCAATCTACAATCTACAGTTTTTTTATTCTAGCCATCTTAGAGGGTATGGTGTGGTATCTCATAGATCGGCATTTATTTAGCACTTTTAATATACTGCTCCCTCGTCTATCGAAGGAACAAAATGGCCTTTCTTTCCCTCCTCCAAGTCCCATGTCCCTGCATTGGCTTCACAAGAGTTCCTACTAAGTGGGGCTCCTGAAGTTTCAATGGGATCTCTAAGTAGATCAGACTGAGTCTCTTTTCTCCTTTTTAGTCAGTCAACAGGTCTTGACTCAGTGGGCCCGGCCCTACCCCAGGTGGCAAGAGTTGAAGGTAAAAGCAGGCGCTGTGTTCTGTGATGACCCAGGGTGTGTGCGGGGAGAAGGCACAACTATTCCATGGGGTCAGGTTCTTTGAGGAGGGCCCTGAAGGACAAGACTTTTATTGGAAGGGGGTGGGGAATAAGAGATCCAGAAGTTTCCCCTTCCATCATTTGGTAATTATTTATTCATCGCCAACTGTGTGTTGGGCATCATGAAAGTGAAAGTGAAGTTGCTCAGTCGTGTCCGACTCTTTGCGACCCCATGGACTGTAGCCTACCAGGCTCCTCTGTCCGTGGGATTTTCCAGGCAAGAGTACTGGAGTGGGTTGCCGTTTCCTTCTCCAGGAGACCATTTTCATGTCTGTGTACGATGTTGGGCATCGTACACAGACATGAAAGGCACACAGGTGGGACCACGCCTGCTCTCTGCCCCTCACCCTAGGAAGGGACCTGGGAAGCCAAGCCTATTTTTCAACTTGGCTTGATCCCTCCAGCTATATGTGCCGTCCCTAAATTGTAGGCCAGCTTGTGTCTACAAGGACTGCGTGTGAATCACAGAGATGAGAAGAGCTGACATTTGTGACCAAACAGGACACATTTAAGCAGCCATCGGCACCTTTGTAACCATTAAACACGATGACCTGTGCAGTGGACTTCTAATTGATCCTGCACTTGTATGGAAAGTCCCCTTTCAGATCCAGGCAGGTCTGCTCTGTAGTATCTTAAGATCTTGTCGCTTTCCATCTTGGTAATGTAAAGCTCCTTAGCCATTGAGAGAACAGCGCCTTGTCCAAAAGCCCCTCCCCTGAGTTTTAGATTTTTATTTGATGGAGTTTCCAGATTCCTTATGACAAACCATCTTGGACACAGCAATTATTTTGCTCAAGGTCTCACTCACTCCGGTTTAGGGCCGGGGCATAGGACTTTGGGGTGCAGTTCCCACCCTTGGGGGGCTCAGGGATCTGAACAAAGCATAGCCCCCACCCGAGGTCACCCTTTAGTTTCCTGCCGAGGGCCCAAGCGTCACGTCAAGTCTGACTGTAATAACCACACAAATATCTCCAGTCATCTGCTTACTGTCTTTCAGGACGTCCCTCATGATTTATATGTTTTCCGGATATTCAGTTCACTCTGCTTCTGTCAGGACTTTTCAGTGAAAAGTGGGTTTGTTTACTTTGGGCTGGGGATGTGAGGAGCCTTTTCTTTTTTCCCTTTTCCCTTGTAAAACGTCTGTGCATTAGAAAATGGTGCCTTGAACACGTCAGCAAGGGAAAGGGCCCTGGCTGTGGGGAAATGTAAAAAGAGTATTCTTGGTAGGCAGGGGCTGCAGTCATGCAACTGGTCCCAAGGCCTCAGGAGGTGAGAAGTGCAAGCTTGGCTTGCTAATTATGTTTCAAATCTGCCCCAGCCTCGACAAGCTGGCTGTGTAAGCTGAGACGATGCCCGGGGGTCCCCGAGCTGAAGGATGCTTCCCTCCCCTGCTACTGACTGAGCAGTTCTTTCTCCACAAGCCCTATTTCGGGTGCTCCTCTGGACTTCAGACAAGCTTCCCCAAGTCCAGGTTTCTCCCAAGGCTGGAATTCATGGCCGGAGCAGCCACAGGGCCCATCTGCCTGCCCAGGTTTCTAGTACATCACTGGGGGAGAAGCAGAAACAATAAACTGGAGAAGAGACGTCCCAAATGGTATAAGATTCCAAGGCAAGGACTGTGGTACATCCCAGAGGCCAGCCCCCTGCCCGGGGCAGAAGCAACTTTGGAAATCACCAGCCCTGCTCCCACCCCCAACCCCCAGCTCCCGTGAGAGCTCACACCGCCTGGTCTCTACTTGGAGGGCAGACAGGAGGGAGGACCAGGCAAAGGAGCCTCCCTGTGCCCAGGGCCCAGCTCTGTCCTGAGCATTCGGAGCGCTCATGGTCACCCAAGAGCCTTCTCAACCTCTCGACGAGGGTCTTCCTACAGCCCCCGGATCAGCCTCCCTACCACCCTTCAGCCAAGGGGCTCCCAGCTCCCAGCCCGGGCCTCCCTCTGAGGGTCAGACACATGGCAGGTGGCTTGGGGCCGTCCCTGTGCAGTGAGGCAGAGCTGTTGGCACCCTGCCCGTCACTCACTAAACCGAATCTTCTGTTCAGTCATTCAGGGACTATTTTCCGTCAATGTTTACTGACTCCTGCCACTCGCTCGGGCTGTGCCGGCCCCCCCAGTGTGCAGTGGGGAGATAGCCCCACCCCACCCCATGGAGGCTCCCAGTCTGGTGGAAGAAACACAGGAAGCAAAAGAACTATACACGTAAACATATAATTACAAATGTGCAACATGCCATGAAGGAGAAGAAAAGAACGTGATGAGAGATCATAACAAAGCCTACATGTTTTAGACAAGGTGGTGAGAGACACCACGTTTTTACTGAGCTCTAAGGGATGAGTAACAATAATAATAATCAGTAATTTAGCTCTAAGGGATGAGTAACAATAATAATCATCAGTAATTTTTTGAGTGATTAATAGGTGGTATGGCAAGCTTTCTATTGTATACAAGTGTCTTTGTATATATTGACTTATTTAATGGTGTCAACAATTGTATGAATAAGTACTCTTGTTATCTCCATTTTGCAAATAAGCAAATTGAGGCATGGAAAGGCCCAGGGACTTGCCACTGGAATTCCCTGGTGGCTCAGACAGTAAAGAATCTGCTTGCAGTGCAGGAGACCCAGGTTCAATCCCTAGTCCCAGAAGATCCCCTGGAGAAGGGAATGGCTACCCACTCCAGTATTTTTGTCTGAAGAATTCCACAGACAGAGGAGCCTGGCTGACTACAGTCCATGGGGTCTCAAAGAGACGGACATGACTGAGCCACTAACACTTTTAGGGCTGGTTCAAATGGCTGGGATGGGCGTGGAAGTGGGATTAGCATTTTCCCAAGCAGAAGCTATGCCCCAACTGGGTGCTTTTTAGCTGGGAAATGAAAGCACAGAGATGTCAGCACTTCCCTGAGGATACCGGCCCACAGTCCCCTTGAAAGAGTCTTGGCTCCTTTCCTGTTCACGCCCACGTTACTGCCCAGGAGGAGGGAGCGGCAGGAGAAGCTAGGACTTTGCGGGCCAGTCCCTAGTGAGGCCCATGTATACCTGACTTGATGGCAGAGGCAGGGTTCCCCCATGCCAGGACAGCCAGTGGCACAGGCCCTGGTGCAGCCAGCAGTCTCCATACTGAAGCTGGGACATTCTCAGGGCACTGTAGGACTCCTGTGCTCCCAAACCACTGGGATAACAGCAGAAACCAAGAGGCCTTGGTACATGCATCCCTGCAGTCAGGGACAATGAAATATGTCAGGGCTGCCGCCCACAGTGAGTGCAGATGCCTCAAATCCTAGAGCCCAGGCCCCCACCCTGAGGCTCAATCCTGCTCCTGAGTGGGTCTAGCAGCTTCCTGCCCCCCATCCCAGTGCTCCTGGGCAGGTGAACTGAGAGGCGACCTGTGGAAGGGGTGGCTGGACAGGCTGGGGCCAGTGCGTACTTGGCAGCAGAGCCGGAGGCCTGGGAGGCACAGGGACCCTCTGTCTGGAGCCTGCTGACTGCTTCCCTTAACAGAAAGTACCCTGGGTTTGGGTGTCTGCTTTTTGGATGAGTTCCTCTCCCTTGACTCCCTACTCAGAGGATTAAGCAGATTGGAGGAAGCAGGGTAATGGTATCATGGTGACAGACCAATTTTCTTCCTTTCAGGGCGCATCTCATGTCTCCTCCATCCCGGCTCCCTCTTTCCCTGAGCTCCTCCTCCGGGCCTCTCTGCACCACCCTTTTCAACTTCTTTACGTTCATCTGAACCAAAAAGGCAGGTCCAAGGTCACCCCGCTTCCCCCACCAGGCAACCTGGCAAGGCAGTCTTTAGTCTGCCCTGGCCAGGGAAGACTCTGCAAGACGGTGAATGTGGACATGAGTCCACTGGCCACCCAGGTATACACAGGCCCTGGTTCCTGCAACCCAGCTCCACCCAGGGAGGCCTGGCTAAAGCTCTAGGGCTGAGATCTCAGAGACCAGAACTTGACTCTTGGTTCTGCTCTTACTCCCAGGGCTCATGGCCACTTGGTTTCTGTTTATCCATCAGAACAATGGGCCAGCAATGCCTTTCCACTTTACATCATCCTGCAGGGATGCTTCCCAGGCCTATGTGGGCTTTCTAAGCGTCACCTCTCAGAGTTAGAATCAGGTTGAGGTTGAGGTTGAGTTTGGCAGAGGTTGAAGTGCCATTAGGTTTAGGGTTAGGAGTAGAGTTTGGATTAGAGTTGAGTTGGACTGTGTTGGGGTTAAAGTTTTTCTGGGTTGGGTTCAAGACTGGATTTAGAGTTAGGAGTGAAGCGGAATTGTGTTAGGTTGGATTGGGCTGGAGTTAGTGTTGGGTTGGGTTTAGTTTAGGGCTGGGGTTAGGCTTGAGGTTGAGGTTGAGTTGGCTGCTTGGATATTGTGGTTAAAGTTAAAGTGAGGTTTCCAGTGGCATTGAGATCACAGTAAGTTTGTTCAGGGTTCAGTTTGAGTTAGGGTCAGTTTGAGAAACAAATATCTTTTTTTCTCCCCCTTTCTTCTCTGACTCCTTCCTGTGAATGGAATGGCAGTTTGCACTTGGGCATGACTGGGGCACGGAGTGACAAGACCAGAGGATGTTTTCACCTAGCAGAGCACTAATCCAAGTGATTTTTAAGAGTACAGTTACAGGGTATATGCTTGTAACATTCTTCCCCTGAGAGTGAGGAAGGGGTGGGGTGATCCAACAAAGGAGCAGCCGGTTCCCCAGGCCCTGTTCTGGGTGCTGACGTGCTGGTTTGGCTTGTCCAGAGGACCGAGGCAAGCAGAGTTGCACCTCATTGACTCACAAAAGAGAGAGGCTTTCATTCTATCCCCAATCAATTTTTGTTTGGGCAGCCCCCGCCTGAGTCCTTGACCTCTCTCTCCCAGACCACCCTTGCACACAATTCATCACTAAGCGCTGTCAATTCTGCCTCCTTGTAGCTCTTGAGTACATTCATCCATCTCCAGCTCTACAGTTATCACCTACATGTGGCCACCACCATCACTCTGCGGAGTCCTAGCTCCCAGGCTTGCACTCTCCCGTCTCAGCTTTGGGAGGCTTTTGAAATATAGCTGGGAAACTGCCTTTCCCTGCTGAGAACTCTACAGGCTCCTTCTGGTCCAGACTCTACTGAGCCCCCTCACTTACCTCTCAATCTCACTTCCTACTCTTCAACCACCCTGGTCTCCCTGCTCCCCAAATGCCCCCTAACTCACACCCAGAACACATTTAAAGCTTCTTTC
This sequence comes from Bos mutus, assembly GCF_027580195.1. NCBI lineage: Eukaryota > Metazoa > Chordata > Mammalia > Artiodactyla > Bovidae > Bos > Bos mutus. The sequence continues at coordinate 42,249,846 of NC_091629.1, read as the reverse complement.
CAGCTTCGTTCTTGTGCATCCTTCCTGCCTGCCTCCAGGCCCTTGCTGGGAGGGTGTCAGTGGCACAGTTGGGTCCCCTCATATCAATTCCACCTGGATCTTTAGGCAAAGGGATCTGCAAACAGAGCTGGACTCTGCTGGGAGCTTCCTAGAGGCCCTGGCTGGTTGGGGAGCAGCTCTGAGTACTGGAGTGATGCTAGGAAGCCATGTCCTAATTCCTGGAAACTGTGGAAAGGGATTTTGTGGAGGTGATTAAGTTATGGACCTTGAGAGGGGGAGAGTTTCCTGGATGATCAGGTTACGTCCAATCTAATCACATGGAGCCTTAAACATGGGACTTTTCCGGGCTGGAGTCAGACAGCAATGTGACAACAGAAGCAAGGTCAGAGAGACACATGCACGCTTTGAAGCTGGGAAAGGGAGCTGTGAACCAAAGAACAGGGGGAGGTGGCTAGAATCCGGAAAGACCAGGAAATGGATTATCCCCTGGAGCCAGCTCTGCCTGCACCTTGACTTTCGCCCCGTGAGATCTGCATTGAACTTCCGACTCCAGGACTGTGAGGTTGTGGATTTGTTGTTTCACTGGCCAAGTCCTGAGCACCAAAGAAGTGATGCTTTCAAATTGTGGTACTGGAGAAGACTCTTGGACAGCAGAGAGTCCCTTGGACAGCAAGACCAAACCAGTCAATCCTAAAGGAAATCAACCCTGAATATTCATTGGAAGGACTGATGCTGAAGCTCCAATACTTTGGCCACCTGATGCTAAGAGCTGACTCATTGGAAAAGAGCCAGATGCTGGGAAAGATTGAAGGCAGGAGGAGAAGAAGGGGGCAACAGAGGATGAGATGGTTGGATGACATCACCAACTCAATAGATGTGAATTTGAGCAAGCTCCAGGAGACAGTGAAGGACAGAGGAGCCTGGCATGCTGTAGTCCCTGGGGTCTCAAAGAGTCAGACACGACTTAATGACTGAACAAGTGACCAAGTCGATGGTAGACTTTTTCACAACAGCAACAGGAATCTCACGCCACTGTCTCTGGAGTTCTTCGAAACTGGGTGTGTATCTTCACTCCAGCTCTGTGGATCTGCGTGCTCCCTGCAGAGTAGCTCGCTCTCACCTTGATTTCCTTGTTGGTAGACTGTGTATTTAACCTAATGCGGTTTATCAACTTACGTCCTATTTCTTGAACACCAACCATGTGAGGGCACTTCCATGTCCTCTATTGGACGTGGAGGAGGAGCCTGGCCTGCGGTACCACCTGGACCCTGGTCCTGGCCAGGGCAGGCCCTGGTGGGAATTGCTCCTTTGGTCTTGCTGTGGAGGGGTTAGGGGAGGCAGAGGGTGTTCCGTGGACTCTTGAGCCTGGAGCAGGGAGACAGAGGTGTCTCTGGGGCACATGGACACTCTGTCTGTTGGAGGAGGACAAACCCATGTGCTCCAGGACTCTTGAAGCAGTCTGCTCCCTGTCAGGGAGAGTGGGGGAGGACTGAGCTGGGTCAGTGGGGTCCAGAAAACAGTAGGAAGCCCACATAAGGGGCTTTGGCTGGCAGGCTTGGCAGGCTCATTGTGACCTTGAAGATTTGGCAGCTTCTCCACTCCTTCCCATCTTTTCTCTTTTTCTCCTTCCCTGCCTCTCTTCTCTTACTTACTATCTTTCTTCCATGAGTAAGAATTGTGCTATTTAATAAATCTAGCATCTCAACCTGGCCTGCTGCTGGGTGGTCTGGAGACCATCCCCTCCAAGCCCCAGAGTATTCACAAATGTGAGAACAATCCAACAACACAAATCTGCTTTGAGGAGCCATCTCTTGGGGAGGGCGGGGCTCCGGGGCTCTGAGCCCTCCCTGCTGGGGGCCGCTCATCCTGGTTGGGGTCCCTTTCCCGCCTCCCTCCCTTATCCTGTGCAAGCCAGATGGGTGGTGCTTGGGGCAGAGGCCCTGGGCTTCCGAGAACCCTGCAGGAAGCCTCAGTCACGCCTTCTGGTTTCACGAGGTGGTCTTGGACGGCGACTAGACCCACCAGATTGGAGCCCAAGAAAATGAAGAATGGGCCCCCCAGAGGGTCTGACCTCCATATAGAATTTCATTCTGTTGGCTCAGATGCACCATGATAAACACTTTCTGAAACTCTGGGGGCTCCTGCCATGGCCTGGAACTAAGTGCAGTGCTTACGGCTGTGATGAAAATCACATCCCCAGACACCAGCCTCCCCACCCTGGCCGTCCCTCCACCTCCTCCAGAAGCCCACCCATCAGCATTTGAGTCTGGGGTCCCCAATGGCGCACTCCCTTCTACCTGTGGAGGGAATCACTGTCTCCTGCAGACCTGCTCATGCCCACCCTCCCCCCAACCCTGTTCTCAGGGAAAGCACAACCGCCATCCCCCGTCCTGGTCACGCAAGTTAAAACCCTCCCACCAGCCCTCACTCCTGTCTCCCGCTCTCCACAGCTGACCCTGGCCACGCCACCTCCTCTGGGAACTTTGCTGGCCTCATCAGGGGAAGTGTGTGAGTGCATGACATTCGCTCTGTCGCAGTCTCCTCATCAGCCACTAGCCAGTGAGCAGCACTGGGAAGCAGAGCTTGTCAATTTCACAGCAGCACTGGCTGAGCATCAGCACGTGGGTGCACTGGGTCGGTGCCTGATGACGTCCAGATAGATCAGCGAAGGAACAAATGCATTCCTCTGACTTGACCAAAGAACTCCAGTCTCTTCCAGAATTCTATACATTTCCTCCCCCAAAATCAAGCCCTCTTTCCACTGCACAGGGTTGCATTGTATCCCCCCACCCCACCAAGGAGGAACTCATCCTGGACCTCAGAATATGACTTCATTTGGCATAAGGGAGGTGAGGTCATCCTGGTAGGGAGGACCCTCAATCTAATGACAGGACATTAGAGACAAATAAGACAAAATAATAAGAGACAAAAGAGAAGGAGACGCAGGCATAGAGGAGAAGGCCATGTATAGATGGAGGGAGGGATAGGAATGACACGCCTACAAGCCAAGGATTGCCAGAAGCCATCAGCAGCTGGGAGAGATCCTTCTCCACAACCTTCAGAGGGAACCGGGCTGCCAACAACACCTTGACTTTGAACTTTGTGGTCTCCAGAACATTTCTGTTGTTTGAAACCTTCCAACATTTCTGTTGTTTGAAAGCTAGGGGTGGTTTACGGCAGCCTTAGGAAACCAATGCACCCTCTTACTGAATACGTTAACCCACCCCAAGGAGCTCCATCAACCCACCATAAAGCCCAACCTCTCCTCTACCTTAAAATCTGGTCTCTAGCTGGAAATATGGCCTGTCCTTGTCTCTCCAGTGCCCTCCACCCACTCTTGAATCCAGTCCACCTCTTGCCCTTCCAACCACTGTCTCTCTGCCCCTCTGTGGTTCTTTAAAGAGCAGACCTTCTTGCTCTGCTGCTAGAAAAGATGCATTCAGTCTCTTCTGGCAGCTGGACATCTATTCCTCTTTCTTCCAGCATAGAAGTTGGAAAACTTTGGCTCTCTTTTCTGGAGGGCTACCTTTCCTCTAGGGCTTCTTCCCTGGTGGCTCAGACAGTGAAAGAATCTACCTGCAATGTGGGAGACCTGGGTTCGATCCCTGGGTTGGGAAGATCCCCTGAAGAAGGGAATGGCATCTTGAACCAGTATTCTTGCCTGGAGAATTCCAAAGACAGAGGAGCCTGGAGGGCTACAGTCCGTGGGATCGCAAAGAGTTGGACAAGACTGAAGCGACTTAGCATGCAGGCACACACCCTTTCTCTATTTTCAACCCACATGGTCTTTGTGGGGCTCACGACCCAGAGTGAGTTAATCAGAGCAGTCCACTCTCTGTCTACTATGGCTCACTTAGAGTTGGGCACATGAGCGGTAGGTCAAGACAGTGCAATCACGGGGCTTTGGGAGGAGGTTGTAGAGAATCAAGGTTTCCCTATGGCATGGCTGATATGAGAAGTTATAAACTGGGATCCACTGTGAGCCATCATGTGGGGAGAAGCTGCCTAGGAATGAAACTGACATGAAAGAAACCAGAACTCAAAGCAGAGCAAGATGCTTACAGCACTTTTAATGCCTCTGGATCTCACCATGCCTGCGTCCACCGCATTCCTCCAGAGAAGCATTTGCATGAGACAATGAAGCCCCATGTTTTACCTTGAGCCACAACGAACTGAGTTTCTTGTCAACCAGGAGGGTATGGCCGACACAAGAAAACATCCTGTACTTCACCCAGAGATAAACAAAAATGAGGGGCCCAGAGAGAGGGTTTTCTTCTCACACAGCCCTGATCATCTGCGGGTCCCTCTGACCAGCGGCCACTTCGCTGGCTCTTAAGTCCCCACTGACCCTTTCCCCTGACTGTTTGCGGAAGTAACTGAAAACGAGCTGCCCTGATCTGGGAGCTATCTTCCTGATTTCAATTCTCCCTCCTCATTATTGCTATGCTTTTCTTCCTAAAAACCCAGGCCTCCCGCCCCCCTCCCACTCCACTTGGTTTCCAGCTCTGTAACTCACTTGCTGCTTTGTGTGTGGCTGTGAGGCTGCAGAAGGGCATGTCTGACTCGTTTGCCTGCCGTCTCATTCCCAGACCTCTGGCTGCAGAGCCGGGGATGGTGCCCCGTCTGCTGGCTGGGTGCTTGTCGGATGCACAAATCAGTGACCGACGCCAGCCTCAGGAGCCCGAATGACCCCAGAGCACCTGTGACATGCCAGGCCTCATCCTCAGCCCGTCCCGTGGACTTGGATTCCTGCAACATGGAGTTCATTGTCTCCACGTCTAGAAGAGGAGAACACGGGGGACAGGGCTGCGAGGTAACCCGTCGGTAGCTGCATGTGACTGGTGTGTGGTGGGTTGGGGTAGGAGGTCTCTGATTCAAACTTAATGCTCTGATCTTAACACAAAAGAAGCGGGGAGGTGGGGAGAGGAGAGAAGGTGGGGGTGGGGAGGGAAAGAGGGGCTGTGTGTGTGCGCGCGCGTGCTTGCAAGTGTGCGGTGAGCCCCCTGCTTTCACCAGCTGCCCGTTACCATGTGCATTTTGATGCTGGCTTCATCAGTGTGCAGAGCACATCACGGCCGAGCTGACTCACGCAGCCGCTCGCCGGGTGAGTCACTCCCCAGCGGAGCCGCAGGAGTGGGGGCTGAGTCCCCGCTGGCCGCCTGTTCTCAGCCTGAGCCCCGCCACCCGCCCACGCTGTGCCTCTGGCCCTCATTGTCTTGAAATGCCCCTCCGTGAGCTGGGATAGGAGATGACAGCCCTAGAGACCAGGGCTGCTCTTCCCAGCCAGACAGAGGGCAGAGGGCAGGCAGATGCGCCATCCACACCGCCCACTCCGCAACCCCATGGGTGCCTGCCATGTGCGGGTGGGGGGGCACCGCCGAAGTCAGGCAGCCCCTGCCCAGTAGGAGAGATGGATGCAAACAGACAGACAGATAAACAGATAACAAGGAACAGACCAGACGGCAAGAGGGCTGCTCTCTGTTCCTTCGTAGGTGTTAGGACCACCTGAGATGCAGTCCATGTTTATCGTGTCCTGAGCACAGGCTCCTCAGCCAGGGCTGGACCCTGTGCCCGCAACAGCGCTGCCCACCCTGATGGGGAGGAGGCAGCCCCCAAGGGCTCTCCATGCATCCTGCACCCGGAGGTGCCCACCCAGCTCTGGGTGCCGCCAGGGTGAGCTCAGTCTACAAACCACATCCAAACACCCAGATTTTTGGACAGCAATGCAATCAGCTTGACTTTCCCCCATGAACTTGCCCTTGGGAACTGGAGGAACCATGTGTAGCCCTTTCTAAACCATTTAGAGGTCAGTTTTTACCTCTGAGACCAGAGAAAGAAATCAGGCTGCAGTGGCAGGAACTTTGAAAGCTTAGGTTTTGGCTCTTACTTCTGACACTGTGGTCCTGGGGGCTGCAGACAGCCTCGGGCCTTCTTGTCATGCACGCTTTCCTTTGCCCAGCGTCTCCCTTTACTGGGCTCCTCGGCAGTTTTCTCCTCTGCAGCCAGTCCAAGGCCTTCTGAGGGCCCAGCTCAGGGATGGCCCACATGCGGGGTTTTGGGTTTCTTGGGTGAACAGCAGGACACTGGAGCTCAAACTGGTGAAAGTGGTTCCACGTCTGTTTGCGTCTCAAACTTTTCCTTCTGACTCTGGTTTTCTCTTCCTGTGTCTTCGCCTTTGATTTCTCCCCTCCCATCTTATTTTTCATTTTCTCCTTCCTTTCTTTCTCTCTCTCTCTCTCCTCTGTCTTACAACTTCCCTGTTCCTCTTGTCCTTCCGCTCTGTGTGGAATCCAAGGAACTCTAAGGACAGGATGAGAGCGTGTTTGTGAGGGTCCCTTGCCTGGATGACCAATATCAAACTGAGAACTGGGTTCCTTTGGCTCTATCTGCTGAAATCGCCTTTCGAGAAAAGTCTGTGGGGTATACATGTACGACTATGGTGGTGCCCTGGAAGGTTACCAGGTTCAATTTCCAAGTTCCCTGTAGTTGAATGCTAACAGCAAGTCAAGGGCTCGCTTTCTTGGGAGGAAGCCAGGTACGGTCCCAGCTGGCCTGAGTATGAGGCAGGGGGCGGCAAGGTCAGTGGCAGAGGAGAGAAGAGGAGCCCTAGTTCAGGAGAGCCCCACAGACACCCTTGACCCTTCCCACTTTCGGAACGTGGAAGAAGCAAACTGCGTTCTTCCTCCCTGGCTATCTACTCTCCCTACCCTCGGGAGAGTAACTGAGAAGGAAAACAGAGCCTTGGGACATTTTGGATGAAAAATCCAAGGGGACTTGGACTTGTAGGGGTGGGCCCTCCACAGAAAGTCCTGGTGCTGCCAAGCTGGCCACCTTCTTACTGCTGAAATGCATTCTTTGCTACCATCTTCATGGAAAACCCATTTTGTAGGTGAAAAACCCAAGACTCAGCACAGCCAAGTGGCCTGCCCAAAAGAGAGTGGGGACTTGACCCTGACTCTGACCCCAAAGCTGGGGCCTCCTGACTCCTCCTTGGACCACCTCCCGTCTCAAGTCCATCATGGCCGCCTTTTAAGACCCAGCTGGGAGAGGTGCCCCTTGATGGCTTAACATCACTGGCAAAGATTGGTTTTTGCAGATCTTCATTTTTTCATGGGGGATTTAAGTCCATTAGGCTTGGGGAGGAGGTGGATGGAGAGAGAAGCAGAGAGACAGAGAAAGGTGCAGTCATTGTCACTATCTTCAGAGCCCTCTGGGCCTCTCTTGGCTCCAGAAGCCCCCCTCCCTGCTGTGATGTCACCAGCCAGCCCCCGCAGATGACACCATGCGATTCATTGTCAGCCTTCTGCTTTCTCACTGCCAGGGCCCAGAGTGGAGCCTACTGGGTTGGGGGGAGGACAGCTGCACCTTGATCCGATGCAGCCCCTGGATGGTTTGTGTCTTGGAAGATACAGGGAGAGGCATGGTCTCCCCCAAGTCTGCAGATAGCAGCACCTCCCTGACCCAGGTGGGACTTTCTAAACAGCCAGATGACCTCGCTCCCAGAGAAGCAGCCTGAACACCATTTATAGATAGCAACATGATTTAATGAGATAAAGCCTTGGGCGTCCACGAACCAATTTCTGGTATGAGATGTGATGAATAGCTGTTTCCCAGACTGAACATCATCCAGACCTCTGAGAGCTTCAGAAAAACCCCTCAGCTTCAACCTCTTGAAATTTGGGGCAAAATCCAAACACTTGTCAATCTTATCCCTACCATGAAAAAACATGTTTGTCTGGTATGATGTGGAGCCCGTTTGCCAAGGGAGAGATGCCCCAACTACTTTTGGGGTTCAAAGCCAGCATGTTCACCCTATTTCACAGGAGGCATGCACCAAATTCCCATTCCACTTTCTAGAGGAAAGATCTGAGATGTCTGGCTTGTCCTAGAGAATTTTAAACAGCTGGAAAACGAAAGTGGTGTTGCTCAGTCATGTCCAAATCTTTGCAACCTGTGGACTGTAGCCCACCAGGCTCCTCTGTCCATGGGATTCTTGAGGCAAGAATACTGGAGTGGGTTGCCATTTCCTCCTCCAGGGGAATCTTCCCGACTCAGGGATCAAACCTGGCTCTCCTGCGTTGCAGGCAGATCCTTTACCATCTGAGTCACAGTAGGCTTTTCTTAAACAGCTGGAAGGGAAATAAATATCAAGCTTTCACTGGCTCCCAATTTTCTTGAACTAGCTGGTTTTCTAAGGACCGCAGCATGGGGAGACCAGAGCAAGTGGGTAACTAAGCATCAGATTTACTCCTTAAAAAAAAAAAGACAGTCCCCTCAAATCACACCATTGTAGATCCCACGCCAGCTCCATGGTCCCTCTTCAAAAGGACACTGACTTCCCCCTACCCATGTCTGTCTCTTCTGCCAGCCTTGGACAAATGGCTCCCTCCCCTGAGTCCCTAAAACATTTATCATCCCTATGACTCCCGGGGCAATTAATCATGTAGTGCCTTGAACATCTCTTCTATTGTTGTATTGAACGGCCGTTTAACCCTTATCAGTGGTGAAGTTTTCGATATCTTGTCTTTCTAACCAGACGTGGGCTTCCAGAGAGCCAGGCAGGCATCCACCCTTGCGTGCAGCCAGAATGTGCCCAGTTTTGACACTATCAGGGGACAGGCTGTGTCTCCCGTTAAGAGTCAAGCACTCTGCACAGACTGGTTCCTCGTAAGTGCCCGATAAAGAGCCTCTAGTTTTTAACACAATTATTAATACCATTGCTCTTTGGTTTACTCAGATATTTATCCAGCACCTACCATATGTCAGGTACTTCTGAAACCACCTGGAAACGGTCCCCCTGGATTTCCCCAAGGCCTTCAGGAATCCAAATGGAAACTCTAGATGCTCTTCCTTACTGAGAGGATGCCTTTATCTCCTGGGTGAGAACTTGTCTTTCCTCCAAGGCCCTCGCTCCATGTCAAGGACCCTTCAAGTCTGGGCGAAGTCAGTTGTTTGGTCTCTAAGAGCTGTGTTTGATTTTTCAAAGAATAGAGGGTTTATAGGCAAAATTCCTCACCTATTTCTTCCCCAGGAAAGTCAGGAAGCAGCTGGAAGGAGGAAGTGCTCCATATGGGGCATTGCTGGTCTTGGGGGCTCAGAGAGGTCAGTGCTCACTGTGGCTGGAGATATTCATCCATGTCCTGTGTCCTGGCAACAGTCCTTCCTGGTCTCAGTACAGGGTGAAAAAGTGTGTGAGGATAAGAAACTACATCTTTGTCATTCTCAATAAAACGGTTATCACTGGATCATCCCAAAGAGCTCTACCTACGCCAGCCCCTCATCTGATTTCTAAAGTCCATCTGGTTCCTGTGTGGAGAGTGTTTGGGGTTGCTGGGGGAAACTTGGGAGCCCAGTGAGGGGGGGCTGTTATGGTGTCAGGGACCAGAGAAGCTGCAAGGGGACCAGATGGAGAGAAGCGGGTGTGTTCCAAAGCCCACCTTCTGGACTCTCCCACAGCTGGGTTCCCTGCCTTCTTCCACACTCCTCCCCGCAAGCCCCTGCCTGCGTGCTCATCTTTCCCATGAATAAGGGGCTCCCTGAGGACAGATTCTCCGGCTTGACTGCCTCTGAGCACTGGACGGCAGGAGGGCAGGCAGGCCAGTCCTTACGTCTCTTTCCTAGTTCAGCTCTTCCCAGGAATCCATCTGGGGCTTTGCTACAGCAACGCAAGCCCTGGAATAAGAGGAGGCTTATCTCCTGGGCCATATATTATTCCATTCAAAGCCCAGCATTTTCAGCCATGCTTCATTCCTGCCTGGGGTTTATGACTCTCCTGGGGTCCATTCTGCCGCCCGCTCTCCTGCAAAAGCAGGATTCAGGGACAGCTCATACCTGCTCTGGGCCCAGGAGAAGAGAGACCTATATCTCCCCAGAGGGACCCTGGCCCTGGGGACAGTGGGCCCTCTGTCAGCCTGTGGTGATGTTAGAAGGACCTCCAGACTCTTTTGCTGCTCTGGTGTGCCTTTTAAAAAGCAGAACAAGTTAAACACATACACACACTCCAGAAAACCAGTGCAGTAGATGGTGATGATGGCAATGGAATCCAAGGTGACCTGACCTCTATCCACCCCCTAAAGAAAGAAGGCAATGCAGGTCCTTCCCAAAAGGCAGGGCTACACAGACCCTACTGGGAGGGAGCTCAGCATTGAGGAGGGGCAAGAGCGGGGGTGGTCCCCACCAGGGTACCGAGCCAGCTGGCAGCTCTCCGTGAATGTCACCTTCAGCTCTAGGGAGTCTGGACCTGAGGACAGCCCTGGATATCCAGCAACTTCTGTCCTGATCTTCCCTGGAGTGAACTGAAGAGTGTCCACCCCCCCCCCGCATTTCACATCAGCCAGAACCTCAATGAGCTTATTTGGAAGTAAGATCTTTGCAGATGTATCCAGTAGCCATGTATGGATATGAGAACTGGATCATAAAGAAGGCTGAGTGCTGAAGAATCGATGCTTTTGAACTCTGGGTTGGAGAAGACTCTTGAGAGTCCCTTGGACAACAAGGAGATCAAACCAGTCAATCATAAAGGAAATCAACCCTGAATATTCATTGAAAGGATTGATGCTGAAGCTGTAGCTCCAATACAATACTACCTCATGCAAAGAGCTGACTCATTAGAAAAGATCCTGATGCTGGGAAAGATTGAGGGCAGGAGAGAAGGGGGCAACAGAGGATGAGATGGTTGGATGGCATCACTGACTCGATGGACATGAGTTTGAGCAAACCCTGGGAGACAGTGAAGGACAGGGAGGCCTGGCTTGCTGCAGTCCATGGTGTCACAGAGTCAGATGCAACTTAGTGACTGAACAACAACAAAGATCTCTGCAGATATACCCAGTTAAGGATCTTGTGAAGAAGTTATCAAAGTTATCAGTGGGCCTTGTATCTGATGACTGGTGCCCTTATAAGAAGAGGAGAGGACAGAGGCAGAGAGAAGATGATGATTCAAAGATGGAGGCAGAGGTTGGAGGGATGTGGCTGCAATTCAAGGACACCCTGGACCAGCTGAGGAAGAGACCGAGGAAGGACCCTCCCCTAGAACCTGTGGAAGGAAGTTGGCCCTGCTCACACCTGAACTTCAGACACCTGGCCTCCAGAGTCCTATTTTTTAAGCCCCCTAATTTGTGGTCCTTTATTGCAGTAGCCCCGGGCAACTGATGTAATCCACCAGAGATTGACCTGGATCCCGGGTGGGAGACAGCTGTAGAAATCGAAGATGCCCGGATGGGAAGATGCACAACAGAGAGGGCACTTGACTGTGTAGCTGTTTTCTGGACAGGCTTTGCAAAGTTTTCCTTGTCACCTCCCATGCAGCCATTAGAACTTTTTTCCTTCTTTCTTCTTTGGGCAAATATTTATTGAGCACCTACAGTATACCTGACCATTGGTGTCAGGGCCAAAGTCATGAGCAGGCCAGGCTGACTCTTATCCCCCCTGCCTTTCTTTTTTTTTCCATTTTCATAGTGTTTATTTTTATTTATTTTTTTACCATTAAAACTTTTTAAAATTTCATTCATATATATTTTAAATTGTAGTCATTCATTTATTCCTTTTTTATTGAAGTATAGTTGATGTACAATTATATTGTTGCTGTTGAGTTGCTAAGTCATGTCCAACTCTTTGAGACCCTATGGACTGCAGTATACCGAGTTTCCCAAGGACAGAGGAGTCTGGTGGGCTACAGTCCATAGGGTTGTAAAGAGTTGGACATGACAAAAGCGACTGAGTGCACACACACACACACACACACACACACCACATCTTCTTCATCTACTGATGGACACACGGGTGGTTTCCATATCTTGCAGGCCAGATCACATCTGGTAGACAACACAAGGGGCTGAGATACAGATTTATGGGAAGACCTGGCAGCAGGGTGCAGCCAGGGCACTTCTTGGAGGAGGGGACTTGCAGCCAGGACTTGGAAGCTCATAAGGAGCCAGCCATGGTAGGAGCTAGGACAAAAGCATTTTAAGCAGAGGGAACAGCAGGTGCAAATCCCCTGGGGAGGGGAATGTTTGGCCAGTTCTAGGAATGTATACAAGTTGCCCATGGCTGGATAGCAGTGGGTCTCCCTGAAGGGCAGTGATGCAAGATTGCCATGTGATCAAAGGCCAATGCACTAGTGAGACAGCCAACACATTGGCAAGCCACCTCCTCCAGGAAGTCTTTCAAGCTGCCTCAGGAGGCAGGCAGCAACCCCTCAGAAAGCATAGACCTCCTGCCATGGCCTCATCTGACCATCAACATTCATGGCTCTGATGCTCTAGGGTTTTTGTTTTGTGAGGAGTGCATGTCTCATCTTCTCAAGATATCCAGACTATTTAGGGCAACAAGATGTCTGTTACTCTATTGATCACCAGGACAGATAAGACACATTTGGCTGGTGAAGTAGGTAACCCGTTCTGTCTCAGAGCTACATACTGAAAGACCTTTCCAAGGAGGAGCTGCCTGGAACTGTACATCAGACCAAATTCTTGAGCTCCATGTCTAGTGATTGATTAGCAATGTCTGCTAGGAGCACCGGCGGGAAGAACGGGGGCAGGCGCACTGTGTATTTGCCATTCTTCATCCCTGAGAGCCTCATTCCCCCCTTCCCCAAAGCCCCATACATTTTCCAGGTCTTAACCCAGTGGCATATACATGATAGATGCTAAAAATATTTGTTATTTGATCGATAGTTTATTCAACAGTCCTTTTCTAGCCCGGTGACTACAGGCTAGATGAAGCAAGGGGAAAGAAGAGCATGGGGGGTGGTGGGGTGGGCAGGAGGATCTGTCTGTCAGAGAGGAGACAGGGCAATGTGCTAGAGACAAAGACCTTGCCCATCTGGGTACAGAAGTCGTCTGTCTCTGCCTACTAAGTACTGCTGATATGGGTCCTGAATGCTGGAGGCCATGTAGTCCCTGCTCAGGAAGGCACCTTCCTGTCTCTAGTTTCATGAATCTGATGCCAGGAAGCCCTCTTGCTTCCCTTAAGCCCGGGTCTTCAGGGTGGAGACGCCAGCCCTGGTGCGAGGGTCTCTGTGCTGCCTCCGGAGTGGGAGAGGGGATTCCGGCTGCCTGACAAACATTCATGTGAAAGCAGTCCTCAGCAGGAGAGAAAGGCCCTATTTAATGGGGCCGTGTCAGAGTCTGGAGCTTAAATTTGCTTCTCGAGAAAGGAAAAATGCCATCGAGACCCACACCCGCAAATGCATAAATGTGGGCGTGATTTATTAACCACACGTCAACCAGTATTTTCTCTGAGTAACTGTGAAATCTTTCCTTCTCTCTGAACAAGACATCAACAGTATGGTCACTGTATATGTTTTTCCACTTTTTCCAGAGCCAAGAACCAGGGGGAAAAAAAAAGAAAAATGAAAGTGTAAGAAAAGTAGAGCTCAGACCACAGGCACCCCAGTTTGGGGAGCCATGTATGTGGGGGGTGGTCTCACGGAGCCTTCAGGCCCCCTCCTCTTCCTTGGGGCCTCATGTCCTGCCGGGATCAGCTATGCTGGAGATCCGAAGACCCGTCTCCTCCTGCACTGAGCACCTGGGGGGACACCACTCACCGAAGGGGCTGGTGCTCCTGCAGGTCACAGAGTGGCAGGACCTCTGGGGCTTTGGGAGGATGCTGTGCATCCTGGGGGCCTTCCTGAGCCTTCAGAGGAGGCAGCACTGCCTCCCAAGAGAGGGACCTCCTGGGCAATGAGGTGTCCAGGTGAGGTGAAGGGCCGCCTTGTACCAGCTTGGGGCCTAAGTCTCTCCTGTTTCCCCCGGCGTCAGCCTTCCCCAGCTCTTGAGTCACCAGGAGACCATGAAGGGTGCCAACTCCAGACAGTTACAAGGGGACACCATCCGGGGCCTCGGGATGTGCTGAGCAGTGGATCTCAATGTGGGATGTCTGGCAGCATCTGGAGACATTACTGGTTGTTACAATTCAGGTTTTCCACTGGCATCTCATGGGTGCAGACCAGAGATGCTGCTAAACACCCCACAATGCACAGCACAGCTTTCCCCCAGAGCATCCAGCCCCCAGGTTGGGGAACTAGTCTAGAGAGATTTCTTTCCTGCTTCCCTTCTTTCTAGCCCTTGCAGCCACATGGACAACACCTCAGCTTCTGTCTCTCAAGACTCTCCTGTGGGATGCCCATTTGAGGAGTGGACAAACTGAGGAATCCAATGGGGAAGTGACCTCCTCAAAGGTCAGGAACAGTCCCCAGATGGCTGTTCCCACCCCCGTTCCTTCCTTCTTCCCGCTCTCCTACTCTGTTCTTCGATGTTGGCCTGTTGCACCTTTAAAATCAAATGAAAGAGAGAGAGAGAGAGCCAGAAACAGTCCTGCAAACCTTTTCCACAAGAGGAAAGAATGTGAAGCCAGCTGGAGACCTGTGGTTGTTCAGAGACGAAAACAAATCAGAAAGAAAATGTTCTTCACGGTGAAGCTCCCTGGAGGAGAGTGGAAAGTGCTGGCCAGCCCTCGTGTCACACAGAGATGTTCCGTAGAAGTTTCTGGAGAAGGGCCTCAGAATCCTTCCATTCCAGGTGATGGCAAGGGCAGGCAGCCACAGGGATGGGGAATGAGACCACCCAGCCAGTGGGAGCCCGCCAGACCCAACGTTGAAAGGCCGACTCAGATCCTCCTCTGTGGCTATAGCTTGGAGGGACTGGATGGATGCTTCCAGATTGGGGGGAATTGCTGATCTCAGACCACAGCCCTTAGGGGAGTGAAGGTTTCACAACTGGAGAAGGAACCTGATTCGATTCAGCCAAATCCCAAGTCCTTCTGGCAACATCACAGATGCCACCATTCCCTTGCCCCGAGACACTCTTTCCCAGCCATTCTCTGCTCCAACATCACCTCCTGACACATTTGTCCTTAGAGGACTTGCTTACAAGGTGCTCTTGGCTGAGTGGGCTTAGCCAAGATCATTGTGGGTGGCAGTATTAGATTCCTTCAATATCCATAACATGATTGAGGAGCTGGGCATGTGCCCTGGAGCCAGCCGGACCTGAGTTCCATCTTGGCTCTGCCTCTCCACAACCTCAGAAACACTGGCCCCTACAACTATCAGGAGGGTTATTTGAGATGACTGCTATCAGGAGCAGTTGAGCCTCCACACCCCTCCCCGCAAGGAGAAGCATGGTTAGGCAGAGTTTCTTGAAAAACGGGATGCTTTTTCTTTGTGAGCCAAGAGCCTGGGGATTTTTTTTTTCCCCAAGCAGGTCCTTTGGGGGCTACCAAATCATTCTAGCCTTCATTCGCCTCTCATTTTAAAAGACCAAGGAGCTGTGAAAAAACCACTCCCACACATGGGAAACTCAATCATGGGATTTGCATGAAAAGCATCCCAAAGCAGCCTTGTTTAGCGTTCAGACATGCACGGCCCCTTCCCACCTCCCTTTCCAGATGTCAAAGACGGCCCATCAGAGCTTCTCATGTTGGAAACAACAGAGCTGTCTGTTCAGTCACTGTTACCTGTGCCCGGCATTGCTCCCAGTGGCCCAGGGAGCCCCACTCTGGCCAGGCCAACCCCCAAGGAAGGGATGCTTCCCCGCCATCTCTCCTGGATGTCGTTCAGGCCCCCAGAAACCCACACCCCCTCAACTCAGGAGATAAGCCTACCAACAATTCTCCATTCTGGGCTGGTGATGGCTCGGCTTCTCACCAGCAAGGAAGCCATCATTCCCCAGGGCCCCCTCCTATCACTCTGGATCCATCTGTTGCCATGAAAATTTCTCCAGGCCCAGGGCCACAGGCCAAGGCTGACATGGGGGAAGAACAGCCCTCATTTCACAGGGAGCTGCACCCTGAGCCCATGGCCCTGCCGCCAACATGCCAGCTCACACGGCCTCCGGCTTAGCATCAAGCTCATGTGCCTTTGGCAGAGGGTGGTCAGCCTGCTGGGGCCCTGTGTGTTCTCCATGAGCCAGACCTGGGGTCCAGGACCACCCCCTACAACTGTCAGAGTCCCTGCTCTATTCCCACCGTGGGGACTGCTTCTCACTTCCAGAAGGTCCACAATTCACTGAACAATTTATTTATTCTTTCATTCACTCCACAAATGTTGACAAAGCCCCTGCCCTGCCTGAGCATAATATAGAGATGAACAGGTGGTCCTGCAGCTCTCTGTGGTTCTGAAAGGAGATGAGGAAATTTGTGTTTTCGGTCTTTGGGTCTTGCTGGTCCTTTTGCTAGCCCAGCCTCAACTTTCTCTGATTCTGGTGACAAAGCCCTAATGTTCCTTGGGAAGGTCTCCCCTGGCCTGCCTCAGCCCTGGTAGATGAACCAGGCCAGGACAGACACCACCACCACCCCCACTGCCCCCAGTAGGAATGACAGATGGGTTTCCAGATGAGGAGGCAGGTGACCTAAATCTGGCCAATGAGACTCAATTCTGGAACTTTAACTGGAATCACCCATGAGTCCAGAAATTCTGGTCGAGGCCAAAGAATCCCTTCATCTTCCATCCATCCAGGAAGCTTCTTGGAGGCACTGCTTTGGGTCTTAAATGAAGGGAGAGGTGAGCAACAAGAACTCTCACACAGTGATCAGCCACTTTTTGACCCATCCACCCCAAACTGGTTGAAGACATACTAAGTACCGGGTGGCTCCAAGAGAAGCCGGCCATGTTTTAAGCCCATGTGTTTTGCAACCCACTCCAATACTCTTGCCTGGAAAATCCCATGGACGGAGGAGCCTGGTAGGCTGCAGTCCATGCGGTCACTAACAGTCGAACACGGCTGAGTGACTTCACTTTCACTTTTCACTTTCCTGCATTGGAGAATGAAATGGCAACCCACTCCAGTGTTCTTGCCTGGAGAATCCCAGGGACAGGGGAGCCTGGTGGGCTGCCGTCTATGGGGTCACACAGAATTGGACACGACTGAAGTGACTTAGCAGCAGCAGTGGCTTTGCTGAAGGGTCCGAATCTATCCCTTATTTGTAAGTGGTCCCCTGCTGTTGTTCTTTCTGACCCACTTCCTGCTCATGAACAGGCCACGATCTAAGTGATTTAGTGAGAAACAGGACCAACCCTTTATGAAAACCACACAGAAGATGTGCCGCTTGTTGCCAGGGACTCTGGGGAAGGACCAATTCTTCTCAGAGGGACTCTTACTATGCACCAGAGGGCCGCTCTGGGAGTCAAGCTGGGTTTACAGCCAAATCCTGCCACTGGGCAGCGTGTGACCTTGGCCAAATGGCTTCCCTTCTCTGGCCTCCATGGTCTATAAGCATTTATCCAATAAATCCATTATTTCTAAATCAATTAGATAGAAACACTGAAGCCAGGAGGTCTGGAGCGGGAGTAAGGGTACGAAGAGCTGACCTACGAACCCTGGGGAAGGTGACTGCCATCTGTCATGTTCTAGGGGTCCTCCCTGGGCTGAAAGGGGGGTGCTGTACTACCCCCTTCCCCGGCCCAGCTCCCCGAGACCCTTCCTCCCCTTTCGTTTCCCTTCTGTTCCAGGCAGAACAGGGTAAGAAATTCTGTTGAATACAGGCAGAAGGGCTCAGTGTTGCTAATGGCGTCCCAGGGAAATGAAACATAAAACCGCGTGAGTGATTCAGCTTTGCGTGATTGTTTTATCCGGGGCCTGGAAAGATCTTCTTAGCAGAAGGAAGTCTGATTTCCTTGGAAAGATGGAATTCTGGTGAGACCAGCAGGGAGCCAGGACACAGGGCGGAAGGATCTGCAAGTCAGCCCAAGGCAAAGACCAAGACATGAAATTTCTCTCTGTCCCTCACACACACACACAGAGCAAGACCATGGTTTATCCCCACTTTTCAAAGGAAGAGCTCTGTGTGGGCTCTCTCATGGCCAACTCTGAAAGATGCCTTGACTTTAGGATGCTTCTAGAATAAAATCAAGATGCTGACTTGCAAGGCTATCGAGGCCCTCAGCTCCAACCCCACCCCTCACTCTCTCTGCTCCTTCACAATCCACCAGCCTGTCAGCTTCTTCCTGTTCCTCAAAGACTCCAGTGCGACCTACCTCAGAGCCCGTGACCCACAGTCTGAGCCTCTACAGCTGGCTGATGGGCAGTCCCCCCTGCCCTTCAGGTCAAGGTCACTTGTTCTGAGAGGCCTCCCTGAAACATTCTTGGCCTAAAGTAGGCTACTTAGTTTTCATTTTCTGCTGGCATGACCTTACTTTCTGATATCTTATTATTTATTTGTTGTGGTTTTCTTTTTATATAAACTTAAAAATTTTTTTTATTTGGCTGCTTCAGGTCTTAGCTGAGGCACCCGGACTCTTTAGTTGGGGCACTCAAACTGTTAGTTGCAGCGTGTGGGATCTAGTTCTTTGACCAGGCCCCCTTCACTGGGAGTGCAGAGTCTTAACCACTGGACCACCAGGAAAGTTCCCTTATTTGTTGTTTACTTTCTGATTCTTCCTTCTCGAAAGGGAACTGTAGGCGGGCAGGCAGCACACTGGTTTGCCCATCCTGGATCCCGAGTTGGGAACGGGGCCTCCAGAAACTTGCAAGGACCTCCTTGTGGCCCATCCTGACTACAGACAGAGAAGAAAGGGGGTTCTAGGAAATGTAGTTCATCCTGGCCAAGTGCTGTGATTTGAATGTCTGTGTCCCCACTCCCAACTCCCTGAAATTCCCATGATGAAATCCCAACCCCCAAGGTGATGGTGTCAGAAGGTGGAGTTTCGGGAAGTAATGAGCTTCTGAGGGTGGAGCCCTCATGAATGGGGTCTCCTTACAAAGGGAGACCCCCCCCAAGCTCCCCACTCCCACCTGAGAAATTAACCAGGTAGAGGGCCCTCACCAATGGTCGACACTGCTGGCACCTTGATCTTGCACTTCCTAACCTCCAGGACTGTAAGAAGTAAATTTCTGCTGTTTATAAGCAGAGACATCACTTTGCCGACAAAGGTCCATGTAGTCAAAGCTATGGTTTTTCCAGTAGTCATGTAAAATGTGAGACTCAGATCATAAAGAAGGTTGAACGCAAAAGAACTTAAGCTTTTGAACTGTGATGCTAGAGAAGATTCTTGAGAGTTCCTTGGATTGCAAGGAGATCAAACCAGTCAATCCTAAAGGAAATCAACTCTGAATATTCATTGGAAGGACTCATGCTGAAGCTGAAGCTGCAATACTTTGGCCACCTGATGTGAAGGGTCGACTCATTGGAAGAGACCGTGATACTGGGAAAGATTGATGGCAGGAGGAGAAAGGGGCAACAGAGGATGAGATGGCATCACTAACTCAACAGACATGAATTTGAGCAAGCTCCGGGAGATAATGAAGGACAGGGAAGCCTGATGTGCTGCAGTCCACTGGGCTTCAAAGAGTCAGACGTGACCGAGCAGCTAAACAACAACAACCAGTCTGTGGCATTTTGTTGAAGCAGCCTGTTGGATTTAACCTGGCAACCGAGACACCAAGTTAGCATACTCAAAAGCCATCCTGCTCGGTCTGCATCAGTATCGACTGATGGAGTGGGTGAGTGTGTCCAGGCTAAGGACACGCCTTAGCCAGTCCTCCAGGCTAAGGTGTGAACTCCTTAGCCTGGAACATCATTCTCATTAAGGTGCATCTTCTGCCTGTGTGTCTTCCTCCCAAGCATCTTTACGGGCCTTGGAACACTTCAGGCTCCTTTGGGCATCCCCTCCCCCAGAACACAGCTCTTCACCCATCCACTGGCTGCTCTTCAGCACGTTTTAAACTTCAAGTGATGTCTCCCTTTGGAGTCATTTCACACCAAGGCTGAGTCACAGTCCTCCTCTGAGCTCTCTGGAAACCACCATCAGTCCCTGTTTCTTGCATCTCTTTCCAGAGATGTCTAGTCATTTACCAGCAAAACACACACATCATTTTTCCTCACATGAAAGAGAGCAAGAGAGCATACAATATATTTTTTTCTGGATCTTGCTTCCCCCCTCCTTCTCTTAATACTACATCTTAGAGACCTTTCCCAATCAATATATACTGAACAGCTTTATCCTTTTTAACTACTCTACAGGGATACCATATGGATGGACTATCATCTATTTCATCAGTGGCTTTTTGTTGAGAATTCAGATGGTCCACCCTCTCATTGCTGTGAACATCTTTGCACATGGCCAGGTCATGCTTCTGCCTCTTCCACACCTGGATGCTTTCCAATGCCCTCCAAGTTTCCCTCCATGAAGCCCATGTTAATCTTTGCTAAGTGAGGCTGGCTGCCCATCTCCGGCTTCCCAGCTCCTGGGGGTACCTTCCCTGTAACACTTACTGAAGGATATTTATTAAAGTGTCTGACTTTCCTTGTATTTTCTTAATTTCTGAGCCTCCAGCATGATTCACAGTGCCCATTACACACAAGATAAGTGCTTATAAATTGCATGAGTGTCACATTTATTTTATGATATTTTAAAAATATTAAAAAATTTTATTTGATTTGACTGTGCCACGTGGGATCTAGTTCCCTGACCAGGGATTGAACCCAGGATCCTTGGATCGGGAGCACCAAGTCTTAGCCACTGGACCAGCAGAGAAGTCCCTGAATGTCACCTTTAAAGCCCTGACATCCAGAGAACTCCAAGTCTGGCTCCACCCTGATTGATTTCTGCATCATCACCTCCCCAGTGCGTACTGGGTTCTGGGGAGCTCTTTCCTTGTCCCTCACCCACCTTCTTCTTCTCCTGCTTCTCCAGCTTCGCATGTGCTGTTTCCCCCTCTCTGGGGTGCCCTCCCCTTTCTGAAGCCCTTGCCCCTCCTTCAAGGAAAGGGTCCTCCCCTGCCTCCTTCATGAAGGGAGCTTTCGCTGAAATATCAATCTCTCCCTTTTCTGAACTGCGGCTGCCTTCATAGTCACTTTGGCATATTTTTTCAAGCTCCAGTGCTCACTAATTGTTTCCCGTCTGTTGGTTTTGTGTCCCCAGCTAGACTGTGAGTTCTTTGAGAGCAGAGCATCTTTTGAAACTCCAGCAGCTCTACAATGCCATGCCCATGGTTCAATACTTCTGTATTGGTAAAGCAATGGGGGTCTCCATCAGTTGAGTCGGATCTTAATACCAAGGGCTGGAAAAGGTCCTTGGGGCACCCAGGAAGTGCTAAACATCTCCATCCTGGTAACCTTTGAAGTGGGAGATGTGACGCATGTAGAAGAGCCTGTGGGAGCTTGGCTCTTCCCTAGCCTGCTTAGACTGGGCCTCCGGGGAGTCCTGTTACTCTGCAGTCCTTATGGGCCTGAAGATATCTCTCCATTGCATGTTGCACACAGCACATGCCCTGCTTCCCAGGATCCTTGGGAGACACAGAGGACCCAGAGAAAATCGAATGAATTTCACTGAGACCCATGTCCAGTCATATTTCCAGAGGTAATTTGACTCCAGTCCGACTGGCTCAGCCTCCATTTCCATCAAAAAGACATGAAGCACCCCATCGATCCCATCAGGGGAGAATAGTGAAGTCGCATCTCATAGAGACAAAGGAAACACTTAACCAGTTTTGCAACTGGACTTTGAAAGCAACAAAAGGGAAAGAAGGTAACAGAGTCATGTGTTTACCACTGACAATCCAACGTTGAGGCTCAAATTGATTGGGACTGAGGCTAAGGACAAGCCAGCCTTTGGTAGATAGGAGATCTGCCAACTGGAGATGCAAAATTCAGCTGGATCTTTCTCCATCTCCACCCCTCAACCCCATCCTCGCTTTACACTACCTTCTCTTTAGCCGAAATACCTTGAGCCATTTGAGCTTATGGATGACGCCTGATCAGAAAGAGCTGGCCCTCAAGACATCTATCAGGACTTTCTTTGCCCAGCCTGGCTTACAAACCTCACATCCCAAACCCTGGGATTTGGTGGTTAAACAACGATCCATCTTCACACTGTGATGTTCTGTAGCCTGCCTCCCTCCCCATCCCCCAACAGCAATGCCCAAATGTCACTCATCTGCTCACACTCCATGAGCAAGCGCTTCCTCTGGCAGGGCCTACCCTCCCCATGGTCCCCGTTGAGTGGAGGAGGCAGATGTGGAAACAGATCAACGCAAGACAGGGTGGCATGTCCTCCGCGTCATGAATGAACATGGTGCTTTGTGCTCCAAGAAATGAAAGTGACTGATGTTGCCTGCGGGGCTGGGGAAGGACTCACTGACGACAGGGAGCTTCATCTTGAAAGGTGAGTGAGTTTTCCAGGAGGAGGGGGTGGGAGTGGAGGAAAGAATTCAAAGCAGAAGCTATCAAATGTCACAAGGCACAGAAACGGTAACCACGGAAGGTGCCAACAATGTTCCACAAGGCGAAGGATTCCTGGCAGGTCTGGCTTAAGAGGCATGGGCACTACAGGTGTTTAGAGGCACAGTTAAGGAGTTCATTCTCCCTGCCGCCGTAGGCAGTGAGATGACAGAGCAGGCGTCTAATCAGGAGAGGTGCACGACCAGATTAATCTTTTTGGAAAGGTGATGGTTTAGAGAACATCCTGCATCGGGGACCAGCATCAGAGGCACGGAGACAAGGCAGAGAGGCTTCTTTTGTGATTTTTGAGGCAAGAGAGAGAATGACCAGTGGAGCGGCCGTGGGCAGGACAGTTGGTAGGTAGGAGGCAGAATCTTCTACACTCTGATCGTGGATGGTATGTTTACCTCAGGTAAAGAGGAGCCAGAATGGCAGATGAGGCCAAAGGCTCTGTTTAGGGGGCAGACTGACTCTTGGTGCCATAGATAAGGGATCCAGGAGGAGGGGGAGTATACCTGGGTAGGAACCCAGTGGTTCACCAAAGGGTGGGCAGGACATCCAGGAGGCTCTGTGCGGGTGGACACGATAGAGTCTGTAGTATCTGAAACCACGGGCAGGTAAAGTCTAAGACACAACAGCAAGAATAGAACATCTGGGGACCGGCCTACAGACAGACTGAAAACGAGGGAGCGACATTCAAGGAGAGGCAGATGGCCATGTGTGAAGGGCAGAGTAAGGATTGAAAACTGGCCTGAGGCAGAAATCTGCTGCTTATAGTACCCAGCATTCTTTCTCTTGGGCCCAACACATGTTGTTGTGTTATTGTTGTATGTGTGTGTGTTCAGTCATATCTGACTTTTTGTGACCCAATGGACTGTAGCCCACCAGGCTCCTCTGTCCATGGAATCCTCCAGGCAAGAATACTGGAGTGGGTTGCCGTTCTCTTCTCTAGGAGATCTTCCTGACCCAAGGACTAAACCCTTTTCTCTTACATCTCTTGCATAGGCAGGCAGATTCTTTACCACTGTGGCACCTTGGAAGCCCTGGGAACCTCAACACAGTGATTTCAAAAAAGGGATAGCTAACAGTGCATCTTGTTTGAGTGACCCAGACCCGGCTACCCTCACCTTCCTGAGTCCAGAAGTGGTCACATGACCCAAGCCCAACCAATCAGATGATCACTACTTTCTGGCTATTAGCTTGGCATTTTAGGGTCCAGGGAGGAGGATGGGACTCAAGATAGGCCAGTGAGAGTCAGTTCTAGACTTTTTATCGAAATTATTAAGAAAGAGAAGTGTACTTTCTACTGGGGTTGCTATGGTGTGAGACACCAGAGCTGGGCTTCCAGACGTCAATTTACCACCTCCTGGGGAGAACTAGCCTGAACATGAAAACCCTGCAGAGCAAGGAAGAGCTGAGAAATAGACTCTTATGGATACCATTTACCCTCTGGATCCAGCTATGTCTAGATATTTCTTTTCTTTTCTCTTTTTTCTTTTCTTTCTTTCTTTTGTTATTTGGGCCAATACATTTGCTTTTAAGTTTAAACCAATTTGCTCTGGGTTCTGTCCCTTGCAGCCCAAGGAGTTTTGACTCTTATAAGGCCACATGGTTAATGAGAGGCTGCTGGTTACCAGAGTGGCATCTGGAGAAGACTGGATCCAGCTCTGTACTTGACATCACTCAGAATACCATGTCATGTGGTTACTGCCATGGGGGTGGGGGTGAGAACAAACTAGAAATGGAGGAGCTGGCTGAGTCTCAGTACCTGTTAGCGAGAAAATACAATAATTTCCTTTATATTTTTCAAGGGTTGAGTCATCCTGGTCAGCCCCAGCTTGGCACTTCAACTAATTGTTCTTGCCAAGGAAGATGGTGAAGACAGGAAGGCTGATTTATTTGAGGATACACGTATCAACATCATCCTACAGGAGAAAACCAAAGGTATGCTTTGCTGGTGTGAGCTGTTACCTAAGAGGTTTCTTTGGAGACCTCCAAGACCAAAAGCCATGAGGTTAGATGTTCTTTGAGTCTTGAAGTTGATCCAGCACAGATACATGGCATGATGGCCCAGGACCCTGGGAGAGGACATTCCTTTCCTGACAGCACCGACAAGGTTGGAGGATCACTTTATACAAGGTGATCTGAGACCCGGGTCCTGAGAAGGAGCCAGTAGTGTGAATGACTAAGTAGGCAGGAACAGCAACTTCTAAGGTGGTTTGAGAACCAGGAGGAAGGCCATTGTAGCTGGAGTATGGTAAGTGAGGACAGAGGCGGACGACTTGACCTCCTGGTATATGCTGGTCCTGAGTATATTTCCTCTCATCTTTCCATCTGTCAATCCATCCACTCATCTATTCCATAAACATTTGTGACATGTAGACAATGGGTGATGCTAAGACATGAAGGAAATGTTCACAAAGCAAAAGGGGAAAGACCCACAATCTAGGCAGAGAAAACCACATTAGTCAAGCCCTGGAGAGGGACAAGCACACTGCTTGAGGGTTGGGGGCTGTTGGGAAGGGTCTTGAATGCCTGGCCTCCCTCCCAGGGCACCCCCACCATGTAGAACACATACGTGCGGAACAACAGGAATTTTTTTTTTAATTTTTATTTACTTATTTTTGGGTGTGCTGGGTCTTCAGTGCTTTGCAAGGGCTTCTCTAGTTTTGGCAAGCCAGGCTACTCTTCATTTCAGTGCACAGGCTTCTCATTGTGGTGGTTTCTCTCGTTGTGGAGCACAGGCTCTAGAGCAAGGGCTCACTAGTTGTGGCACACGAGTTTAGTTGCTCCAAGGCATGTGGAATCTTCCCAGACCTGGTTCCTTATCCACTGCACCAGGGAAGTTCCCAGGAAATACTGAGATGTGAAAAAACAGTTTCAGTAAAATTCATGATTCTGGAATAAATCAGATATAGTCTTATACTATATTCTAAACAGCCAAGGGGTAGCAGGGACCAAAAGCTTAAGAAAAAGTGAGGGGGAGAAACACCTAACATGGAAGACTATTCCATCAATTAGCTTAATTTTTTTCTGCCAACCAAGCAAAGACCATCATTAGTTACTATTAGCGATGGCCTGGCTTGGAGAACACCTGTTTTCTGCTGAACGTCACTGGTACAGGCCAGAGGGAGCTGTTTCGGAGCCTCAATCAGGCGGTGACATGATGAGATTTGTGCTTTGGAAAGGTCACCATGGCTGCAGCGTAGAGGATGGATGGAGGGGAAGAGAAAGCATGTGTTAGGCTGCTGGAGAAACACACACGATGAGAACCAGCATTTGGGCAGAATTAATGGAGGCTGCATTCCTTGAAGGCAAGAGTTGTGCTCTGTTTCAGCCCTTGTAGCAGCGCCTGGCAAGAGCTAGGCAGAGCCACTGGTAGATTTTTTAGAAATGCTTCCTGAATTGAATTGTCTGCTATAAAAACCTAATGGAGTCTGGACAAAACAAAACTTGCCTCTCTGCAGCATCTCTCTGCTCATGAGAGGTGTCGTGGCTAGAGACAGACAGAGCTAGGGAGTTTCCAGAGGTTGGAAGTGCTCAGGGTTTTGAGGAGCTGTTTGGGGTGACAGAACACAAAGCTCCTGTCTCCTGAATCTGGCCAGAATCTGCCTGTTAAGTCAGATCTGTGCAAATGAGACATTCATTAGGCTCGGGGGCTTCTGTTGCTCATCCTGATTTAGAAAAAAAAAAAAAAAAATGACCATCTGTCTTCCAAGAGGAGCTAGGAAGGCCCAAGTTAAGAGGTGTCCATTTGAAACTGTTTCAACCCTTTTTCCACCTGTTTAGACACATCTGGATTTCTAAACCACAGAATCTGAATCTTAAAATGTATTCAGGACCCACCCCCATGCTCCAAACTCTTTGGAGTTTGCTGTGAAGCTTTCCAGCAGGGAGTGTAGCCTGTGTGAGCTTTGTGCTGCTGAAATCAAACACATGGCCATATATGGAGCACTTACTGTGTGCTGGCCCACGGAGTGAGGGCTCCATGAGACCTATCTCATCTAAACGTCTTCCCTGAAGGGTGTGGGTCTCGCCCTGCTGACCCATTTTGTCTAACCACTAACCTGTCAGCACTTGAAAACCTCCTCCTGCCCCTGCCATTGTCTGTCTGCAGCTGGGAAAGTCCATGTTTATGGTTCCCTTCCGCACTGATTACGATGACAAGAAGACAATGAAACACTTGTCTCCCAAAGTGACTTCTTGGATCCACTGACAAAATGTTAGAAAGTGGGTACAAAGCCCAAGAAACAGGACACCCAGGCTCTGTGAGCTTGGGGAGTATTACAGAATCCTATCGCAGGCCAAGAATGAGTCACAAAGAAAGCTTTTAAAATATAAAACCATCAACCTAGATTTCAATTCCAAGGAAACACATACTTGGCCATGAGGGAATGCTTGAAAAAAAGAAAAAAAAATCAGGCTTAAGCCACTTGACAGGAAAATAAAACAGCCAAGGAACATTCAAATATAATGATTTATATCCTCCCCCCACCAACCCACCTCACTCCCAGTATGGGTCAGGGTGTACACAGACTGGACATGGTCTGTAGCAGGGTGGGTGTCCCAGCCAGGGCTTCCATTTCACTTAACACAATTTCCCGCACACGATCCCATGCCTGGACGCAGCCGGGTTCTTACTGCACAGTGCTGCCTTCGGGTTGCTATGCCAATCTCATGGATGCTTCATGGTTTCCGTGCTTTCGGGCTCTTGGGTTGCTTGAGGTAGCTGTTCTGGGAATACGAGGTTTTTTCTTCCATTATTTATGTGAGCAAGTGCCTGTTCATTTCTCTCAAAGAAATGGAAGCTTGATTGATTTCCTAAACGTAAGAACAAGATTGTCCTGCAAAAAACATTTAAGACTGACCAGGAAGGGCAACCACCATCTACTGAAACACAAGCCCAGGAGTCTCTAACGCTTTCCCAGGAAAGGGAATGAATGAACGGCTATCCTATATAATATTTGCTCAGCACCTGATAGTTGACAAAGGTTTTCACTTAGCTCATTGGATCTTCACAATAGCCCCGGGGAGGAAGACAGGGAGCACATTACATGGATTATTAAAACCCCACATTTTCCCCCTTCCTAACCGTTAATGGCTCTAAAGGCTTAAAGTCACTCCAGGGCGGTCAGAGAGTTTGTGGAGGATATCTCAGGTCTCTAATTCACTCATGCACAAATTTAAAAAACATTTATCCGGAGCCTAGTACTAAGTAAATGCAATGGCCGAGGGTACAAAGATGAATAAAACACTAAAAACACGGTGCCCGGCAAGAAGATCGCGTTCTAGCCTAGGGGAGAAAGCCACAAGTAAACATGTCCCTGCTTTGCAAGGTGCTGAGAGCTCCAACGAAAGGAACACGATGCCGACCACGTTTCTGTCTGATGTCTTGCCTAACACCAGCTCGGTTGTTATTTACATTGTCTATTCTCCGAAGCAGGAGTAGGGGGCTTAGCCATGCGCCTTGGGTCAGGTCTCACTGCAGGGATCGCACGCGCTGTGGGTGGAGATAGGACTTGTCCCTCTTTCGGCAAACAGGCACATATGTCCCGGGGTGCCGAGCTTGCCTGGGGTCCGCACACAGGCTCTCTGAATTTCCCTCCCCGAGATAACCGGGGTCCCTGCCTTTGGAGCAGCGGCTTTCTTCAGCCGCAGCCGCCTGCTCGGAGAGGCAGGCAGCTCGCTGTCCGCGGTGTCACGCGGCGGCGAGGTTTTGTTTCGCCTGGGCATCGTCCAACGTCCGCGAAAGCCCGCAAACGAGCGCCCCTTCCCTGAGCACCCCACTAGCCCACAGTCCGGCTTCGGAAACCACAGCCCCTTCCTCCAAACCAACGCGCCAGCCCTGCTCTCTGGCTCTCCCGGTTCTTTTTATTTTATGCATTTGGACATTTCCCTCCCGAAGATATGTTTCACAGTAATTTTTCTTTACACAACAGATGCACAGAAACGTTCTCCTTTAGAAAACAAAATTATATGTATGTATGTACAGGGTGCCGCCAGCGACACGGCGAAACCCGGCGGGACCCTCGCCCCGCGCCCCGCGGGTGCTACTGACATCCGCGCGCGGGTCTCCGCGCCGGCCCGGCTGCCGCCCTTTGTGAGCGCCGACACCAGCTTTGTTTCCCGTGTTTGCTATCTTTCCTTTGCAAACTCGGCGCTTAGCACGGGGGAGACGCTCGGAAAATGCACGTGTGTGTGTAAAGTTTGTTTCATGCAGAAACAATTGCAGGGATCGGGCCGTTCCCGGGTGCCGGGGCGATTTTCCTTTGTTAAGACTACACTCTCGAGTGCGGCTCGGCGGCCCCACGGTGGTCCCGGCTCGCCCCGGGAAGGGGAACCCGTTGCCGCCCCAGCCCCGAGCCCCTGGGGAGGGGCGGTTGCCTGACTCCACGACCCCGATCCACTCGGGCCCGCGCGCCCGGCCCAGGCTTTCTGGCTCGGGCTTCGGCCTCTGGGCGCTGGGGGGGTTGGAGGGGGGGTAGGGAAGGTGACCTCGTGCGGCCAGTAGGGTGGCTTCCTACGGCCCGTGGCGTGGCCCCGGGCAGGACACCCCGCAGGACTCGGGCCTCGCTCGCGGGGCGATAACCTGGCCCCTGCTTGCCGCGCTCGGGCTCGGGCCACTCGATTCCAACGCGCCCCGGCGCAGCCTCTGCCCAAATCCCGCCAACCCGAGTCCGCAACCAAGTGCTGGGTTTGGCGGAGGGCTCCCCGACCCAATTCCAGGGCGGGAAAGCGGGCTGGGGGTGCGGGGGGCGCGGGGCTCGGCTTGGCACACGGGCGCGCTGGCCCACTAGGCAGGGAGAAGTGGTTGGGGGCGGGGGGCTGTCAAAGTTTCGGGAACTTTTCCACTTGAGATTGTACAACCCTGCAGTGCCCCCTACAGAACGCGGCAGCCGGGCAGGTCCCCACGACCCCCCAACTGCGGGCCGCGGCACGGCCCAGGCGGCCTGCAACTCTAGCTGGAGCTTTTGCTTTTTTTTTTTTTCCTTTCTCCTGCTTGTTTTCCTGATACATTTTTTTTTTTTTTTTTTTTTTAGAATTGGGGAAAAAAAAAGCGAGTGCGAGCCGCCGCCTGCAGTGGAGCGTGCTCGGCCTCCAAGAGGCAGTCGTCTCCAACTTTTCCTCTCCCGCCCCAACTCCGCGCGTCTCAAACTTCGGCTCTGCTGGAACCCAAATCTGCCTGCCGCTCGACTCCACTCTAATAAGGGCGCCAAGGCCCCTGGCAGTTGTTTGCAACGTGGGGCCCACGTTCTCGAGGCTCAGGCCTGCCCGAAGGCCTGCTCTCAGCGCCTGGGCCCAGTTGGCAAGGGGGAACCTAGCGTCCCGGCTGCACCCCGGGAGAGGGCGGAGCGCTCCCGTGCCCCGGGGCAGGGGGGTAGGGATCTCCCGCGCCCGGAACGTTGCGAGCAAGGCTTGTGAACGTCGCAGGGGGGCACTCTCGAGAGACGGACAGGAAGAGGGCCAGGGGGGAACGCCAGAACCCGGGACCCACAGCACGGAAACGGCCCAGGGGCTGAGCAGAAGTCAGATCCCGGGATGGAGGGAGCCGAAGAAGAGGAGTGAGGAGGCAGTGAAGGCAGGCTCTGCTGCCCTCCTGGAGGCCGGCAGTCTGCTGGGGCAGTGGAGGACCAGGCCACCCATAAAGGGAAGGGGTCAGGAGGTCGGGGCCCCGGCCTTATAGGGCTCAGACCAGGCCCCAGCAGGAAGCAGCAGGCGTTCAGGGCCCAGGCCTGGCTCGGTTGTCCAAAGGGGGGCCTCAAGCAGGCCTCTCAGGCCTCTGGAGGGCAAACTGAGCCAGAGGCAAGCCTGAAAGCACGGCCCAGACGCGTGTGAGCCAAGTCAGACATAGAAGGTTCGGGCCCTAGGGGGTGTCAGAGACTGATGTGGTAGGGGGCTTACGACTCTTCCAGTCCAAAGCCGGATTGGCCAGTTAGACGCTTGTAGATCCAAGGTTGGATTGGGGAGGGGTCTCTGGGAAGTTGGCTAGCAACGCAAGGATTGGGGGGATTTGAGTGCTTAGAGATCGAAGGCAGGCCCTGGGTAGGGGGAGTCAGACAATTGGAAAGCCGAGGTGCCATCTGGGGAGGGGTCTTTGCGCTTGGAGGAAGCACAGAGCAGCACCTGCTTGGCTGCAGGCCTGCGAAGGGGACCAGGCCAGGCCAAGAGAAAGAAAGTGAATAAACCTGGACTCTTAAGTGGGCGGGGGGCCCCTGAGCTGGGGGTCACAAAGGGTGAGACATGGCCACGAGGCGTTTAACCGACGCTTTCTTGTTGTTGCGGAATAATTCCATCCAAAACCGGCAGCTGTTAGCCGAGCAAGTGAGTAGTCACACCACCTCCAGCCCTCTGCATTCACGTAGCATTGCTGCGGTGAGTCTCCAGGCGGCCTCCGACACACGCCCTGTGTGCACTGCGGCTCTGCCTGTCTGTCTGTCTGTGTCTGTCTCTCTGTTTAAAAAAGAAGATAAGACTAGCATGGAAGTGCGGGGTCTATTGGCTGGGGTCTGCGAGCTTCGATAACCCTGGCTGGGGAAGAAGCATCTAGATCCTGCTCCACCTCTGCCTTGCACGCTCTCTTCACTTCCGCATCCCTCTCCGTCCTCCCCCTTCCACCCCCCGGGTTGTCCCCGCGCGACCGGCGCCTCCAATTTACATATGTTTTAGCACTGAGATTTGGAGGCTTTTTTTCCTGAAGCCTTTTTGTTCCGTTTTGTTTTAAGCGCCCCCCTCCTTCCCCCGTCCGCCCCCGCAGACAGCCTCACTTTGGTTCTGATGGTCGGTTTGCAGGCTGGCAGATCCAAATCCTTGCAAATGAACGATGCCCTCCTCCCTAGAGAGGAAGGAGTTGGGTTTTTTTGGGGGTGTTGTTCGTTTTTTTTAAATGGCCTCGCAGCCCTCTGTGCCCGTGTTCTCTGTGAATAATTGCTTTGCTGTTTTTCATGGGGGTTCTTGTTTGTGAGGCTGTAAGGTGCTTGCTTCTTCGTTTTCTATTTCCCAGACAGGAAATTAAGCTTTTTCTTCCATAGGAACTTTTTAAAACGAACGTGATGTGTATGTGAAAATTAACCCCGCAAATAGCCCACGGTTTTGATTTAATTAACCTGAACCTTTCTTTAGCCCAGCTGTAGAATCTCTTACAGGGAGGGCCTGGAAGGATGACTGTTGTTTTCCTGTTTGTTTATGATAAAGGGCTACTTTCCCCGTCCAAACCTCAGTCTCCTGCTCTGTTGAACAAGGAAGTGGGTGCAGATAGTCTAAACAAAGGGTGATGATGAGCTCTGGGTAGCCTAAATTGAAAAGTTATGATACTAATTTGTAATGGGGGGCTCCTGCCTGTAGACAGGTTGGGTTTGAATAGAAGCAGCATTGGGGGGAGAGTAAAATCACTCTAAGACCGGATTCTTGGGGGTTATGCTTGACATAAGCAGTTTTGGGGCTCTCACACTTACTTCACCTGTTACGGATTATATTCCTTTTAAATTTTTTATGACTTGATCTAAATGCTTCACACAAAAAAATGGCTGTCTTGATTATTGACAGAGCACCTACAAAGACAGTTTTTCCTTTTTGTTAATCACAAAAGGAAAATGTATTTGTCCATCTTGCTTATGTAGAAAAGCTATTGTAAACTGTGAACAGCTTTAGGAATAAAATCACGGTAAACTCAAATCAAAAAGCATAGAAAACAGGGACCAACTGAGTGTGTGTAGGTTTTCAGTTACTTGAGAATTTGAAGATTTTTTACATTTGTAAACTGAAAAAAAAAGGTATTATACTAAGTGCAAAATTGAAAACAGGCTAATTCCAGCGCTAATTTTGAAAAGAATGTTCTGGAATAAACTAAGAAATAGAGAGTAGAAATTCAGTGGGGAAAAAAAAAATCCTCAGTGGAACCTTAGTTTTGCTAAGATGTAAAAATTGCATGTTCCTCAAATGGCTTGATTTTATGCTACCTTGTAGAAAGGGAAAAAAAACAACTAAAACTCATGTTAATATTTCTAAAATATTAGTTTTTAACTGATTTTAAAACGTTTGCTTTAAAATTTTTAATCATATAACGTTCAAAATACACTACACCATAGGATAACGTGAGGCTTTTTTGTTATCATTATTAACCATTTGGTCAGACAGTTTAAAAACCTAATGTCCGAGCCGGCAGCTTTTTAAAAGTGCATCTCTAAGTAAAACCTATTTTTTAAATGGATTTCTTAGGCAATTTTAAATATATATATAAACTAAGTCATATAATTTAAAATATATAGCTCATGTGTACAAGTTGGAAGAATAGATATGTCAGAAAATGTACAGGTATATTTAGCTAACTCAGACATTTTCTTGAAAATAGATTTCTAAGTCAAACTAAAAATACGTACCTAATTCAGAACACTAAAAAATATTTTCTACATAATATACCATTGAAAATTTTACATATATTGGTTTGACTATTTAAAATTTTTCTCAGATGCTTATAAGAATCAGATCTTTTAAAATATCCTTATAAAAAAATCCTTGTAGTCAATTCATATTATCTGAAAATAGGTTTTGCAATTAAACAAACATGTTTTGCCTAATTTAGAATTAAATAAGTCACATGTATATATATTTTTATCGTGTGCATTAAAAACACATGGCATGTCATAGATTTCTGAAGTGTTTAGGGGTAAATTATTATATTTTCAGCTTGCTTGCAATTGATTCTACAGAAACTATTTCTGCATTTACACACAGAAACAAATATGGCAAGACAGCATGACTACATAGAGGGTACAATATTTTCAGCTTTTCTGCAAGCTGAAAAAATGTTGTAAACATTTTGGGGAAAAAGCCGTGTCTAACAATTTTTAAAAACTTTATTAAATATTTTTAACTGCATATCTAGCTCATACAAATTTAAAAACCTCGTTTCTGGGTTGTAAATTTTCAAAATCTTGTAGCAAATCAAACAAAATTAATGCTGTCAAATTTGACTGGGTTTTAGGTGATATTAAGAAATTAATTAAAATTCAATAAATTTGTTAGACTTATTAGTGAGATCTACTGAAACGTTTACTATTGAAATGTCCAAATATCACTTACTTTATATTTAATCATAACCCCCCCACACACACAAAGGAAACAAATAAGGCAGAGTGTTCCTTACTAATTGCTAAGTCTACTGATGAGTATTTCAGGGGAGGCTGTTCCATTTTACATACTTTTCTGGGTGTTTGAAAAAGCATAAATAAAAACTTAAAAAATAAATACCTGTCGTGTTGAAAACACAAGTAAGACAATTAAAATACAATTTGCATATATTTACTAAAACTCAGGTAATTAAAAAAGAAGTAACAAAGCTCTAGTGTCTAACTTAATTTAAAAAATCATAAACTGAAATTTCTATTTTCTAGTTAGAAGAAAAGGCTGTAGAAGTTGATATTGGGGTGGGCAAGTTATCTCACAATTAGAAATATATCACAATTTTTTTTAAGCCTGAATTTTCACCTCATTTTGGGTGAAAGCTGTGGAAATTGTAAAGTGGTGTTTGTGCATGAATGTACATATGACACACCTCAAAACAAAGCTCACGTAAAACTATATTCTTCAGAAAATTTAAACAGGCTTTTTTTTTTTTTTTTTACATCCCTGTTGGAGGAAAAAACTAGAAGTTGGTGGTTGAGGGTGGTGTGGTTCATTGTGTGCACCTATAAATGCACACTAAAACAGGTTTTTGCATCCTTCAGGCAAATATGTCACAGCTAAGCAGAATTGAAGGAGGATATGCAGTGACAAAACAAAGTCCCAAGGGCCAGGGGGGACCTAAAGGTCATTTGACCCAACATCCCCTCTGTGATAACCCCTTTGCCTGCTTGCCTTGACCGCATTCTTGATGGGGATAGGAAATTCCAGCAGGCGTCACCCCCACCTCAATTACTACCAAAAAGCGCTTGCCTCCGTGAACCCCATCTGTCAGTGTCTTGCATCCTGTGATCCCTGGCCCTGGCCCCGGCCCCTAGGGTCTGACACAGGAAGCCCTTTCCTCCTCCTGCAAGACAGATAACCTTGCAGCTTGCTTGTGCCCCGGACCTTTCTCTAGCTCAGCAGTCCTGGCTCAGGCAGGGAGGTTAAGTTTCTTGCCTATGCATGAAGTCTAGTTTTCTGGTTTTTTCCTGTGGGCATTTTAAAGTTCAGCGCCCAGAACTGAACAAAATTCTACTTAATTGTGGTCTCCATTGTGTTGATATTAGTAAAACTAATTGTGAAAGGCCAGGGGTTTGATTTTTTTTTTTTTTTTTTTTTTTAGACTCTCAGCAAAATGCAGCTGTTGCCATTTCCCATTCATTCTGCTTTGGCCTCAGTTTCAGATGCCCCGTCACGGTTGTGCCTCAGGGCAGCATGAAATACAGGGAAGAGCACTGGACTCCAAACCTGGGAATTTAGGGCCAAGTCACACTCTGGCTGACTCAGAATGTAGGTCTCTGGGCAAGCTTTTAATCTCTTCTGACATCTTTTGCCTGATTTGTAAATTGAGGGTTTGAGTTAGGGGAGATTTCTAGTAAGTAGTCCTGTGGATTGAGCAGTGCTTTCTCAAATTCTCTTTTAATGCATTGTTTCTCCTAACCAAGCCTTGCAGTCTTAGCTTTATTTTGAAAAGGAGGAAATCATAGTCAACAGCATTGCCCTGTCCACCAGCCAGATGTTACCGCAAAAATCCTCAAAAGTAGCTCCAGTACTGTGGAGAAGTAGCTTTGACATTCCATCTGCCAAGTGCAGGTTTTAAGGCAACACCTCATTCAAAAAGTTACAGGCAGCTTAGCTTTAGGAAGCTAAGAATTTATAGTGTTAAATAGTCACTCAAAAAAAAAGAAAAATGTGTAAAGTCTTAAACGAATGACAGGTAGATGCTAGGTTGCTGTTCTGATCTGATGAGGTGTTATGTGGCCTGTGTGATTCCCTTTCATCCCTGGAAACAGATCTTAGGAGGGGACTTGAGCTGCTTTGCCTAATCTATTCTCTGCTTTAAAATAATACACAATCTATAAATGGAAGCTGAAGTTAATTGGTCTTAGATTAGTTTGAAAGTAGCACATTATTTTTAATAAAATACATGGTGTGTTTTAGGGGGGGAAGACTGAAGGTTAAATATGTTTATAAGAAATCTGAAGTCCTTCTTCAGTCTTGACAGTGATACTAGCCCAAGATTTATTGAGCACTCACCGGCTTGGGGCTTGTCCTTCTGCACGTGTAGCCTCACTTAGTCCTCATAGAGCTCCATCACACAGGTGCTGCTGTTTTTTTCTCTGGATACAGATCCGGAAACTGAGGTTTCAAGGAGTTAGGAAACTTGCTCAGTGGTGCCCACCGGGCGAGCCAGGGAGCTGGGATAGGAACGCAGGCAGGCCTGGCTCTGAGCCCCTGCTACCTAGTGGGCCACAGGAGTGCTGGCAGCTTTTCCTGGACATGTGCTGCAGGTCCCGGAGAAAGGAGGAACCCATTTAAAAGAATATATATACACACATATATACATATATATTTTTTTTTACTATAACATCTTTATCTCACTTCACAATCACGCCAGTCCATTTTAACCTCCACATTGAAGATTCTAAGTTTTAGTCCATGCCGAGTCTGTTGGAAAATTAGTCCCCTGTCTTTAGAATCCAAGTATGAAATCA
Source organism: Bos mutus (assembly GCF_027580195.1). Taxonomy (NCBI): domain Eukaryota; kingdom Metazoa; phylum Chordata; class Mammalia; order Artiodactyla; family Bovidae; genus Bos; species Bos mutus. The sequence continues at coordinate 42,214,036 of NC_091629.1, read as the reverse complement.
TTGTATATTTCTCTTTAGATCTATTTGCTTTTCTGCTTCTAAAGATTCCATTTGAGCAGAGAGGCTTACTTGAGAATAAGGGTACTTTGTTGGATGAAAGTGAAGCAAACTTTTATTTTGGCAGTAACGGAAATAAAGTAAATATCACTATAGCATAGACCTGTATTTCCAACTCATTTTGCTCAACTTTTCCAGACTTCCTGAGTAAACACAGATGGGTTTCCACTTATTTTTCAGTTTTCTGTAGAAAGTTCTTTAGACCTTAAATTCCACATGCTACTTGGAGTTTTCAGTATTTGCTTGATTGCACGCCGTTGGCAGGTCAGAAGCCTCGACTCAGACATTATGAAGATTTAGAAGGTGATGATGCGTAGCATCGTGTTTTTCTTTGGCTCTGTTTCGGTTTTTCCTGATGGTAATTCTAAATGTTTTCATTCAGGTCTTGACAAAGTTTCCTGGTGAATTGGTGGCAGGGGGAGTTTCAAAACCTGCTAAGTTTAAGTAGCAAAGTCGGAGGGATTGATGTGCTTCAAAAAGATGATCTCCTGAATCTAGTTCCTGATGTGGTACTCGTTGCCTGTCACTAGTAACTCCCTGAAGTGCTGGTAAAAGTAGAGAGGCTGGAATGTGGGGTAGAAAGAGGCCTGAACACCTGGGTCTGTCTGAATCTCAGCCCTGTGCCTTTGGGGAAATGAATTTATATATTCTAAAACTTGATTTTCTTATTTGTAAAAGAAAAAAAGAAAAATATACCCAAGATTCTGATTTCACCTCTTGTCAACTAATAATTGCAGAGACTGAGAGATCGGGCTGTGTGCTTCATTAATAATCCAAGAGGCCAGGCTCCTGTGCAGCAGAGATCTTAACCAGGGTCTGCAGTAATATTTTATCCAAAGATTAGACGCCAAGGAACCCCTGCAAAATGGGTAGATATGCAGGTTGAGATACCGAATTAGAGGTTTTGCCCTGTGTCTTGTATTATTAATAAAAACACCTCAGTGCTTTCGTGCTGAAACATTAGCTTTTTTTTAAAAAAGGAGGTTTTTCTTTTATTAAAGTAAAAGGTAATTAAATCAGATTTCCATTTGACACTGTCTCCTCTATTAGCATCTTATAGTACTGCTGTCATGGCAGGGTATACACAGAAATACAGTTCTTGCTCTCATGGCAAATTGTAGAAGGAATGAAGGGGCCTTTCAGCTTTCTATAATGTCAGCTAATTGAATTTTTACACGGAGGAATGTTGTGTGGTTACACTGTTATTACTGTCACTGTTTAATAGTGTTTTGGCCCTGATAGACCAGTTTCATTTGCACTATTAATTTTTAAATAAGGAAGTTATGTTTTTTTATTTTCTAAATTTACTGCTCAGGATAAAAAAAATATCAACACAGTTGATTATTGAAATTCACCACTAAGTATTTCAGTGATCAATACTGTTAAAAAAAAAAAAGGACCTATTTGTTCACATTATCTATCATTAGTAAAGATCTGTTTAGAAAATAGAGTTCCACGTTGATTGTAAAAAGATCCTTTCCTTTTAAATTGAAACTTAATCTTCTGCCTGCCGATGCTTCTTCCTTTCTGCTCCTCTTAAAAAAAAAAAACTCCCCTTTTTGTTTTTACTTTTTTTAATAATAGCCTTATAATAACAGTGTGTCTCCTAGACTTATTATAATACATGCCAAGCACATGGGGAGAGTTTTCCTTTTCTTGTACCACCTGTGTCTCTCTCCGGGGACAAGTGGTTCTCGGCTTGCTTATTGCCACGGAGGAAGCCGTGTCTGCGGGATTTAATTTGCAGAGCCCTTACATATGTGGTCACTCAAATATCATCTGAATACGGCCATAGACAATTCTTGTGGGCTGTTCACGTTCTGATTTTGCTGTATTTGCAGTGCTGATTTACGTGCTAAAATTTACTTTTATTTGACACAGTGAAATTATGTTTTAGCTTTGCTCTCTTATCTTCCTAAGGGAAATTTAGAATATTGTATATGCTATTTGACATTTGTGAAATAGAAATACCATTATATTTTATTGCATTTAAAACAAGTATGTTTTGTTTCTATTGTATTTTAATTTTTACAGCTGTTTATTGTTTGATTCCTACCTCTTTTACCAGAACAAGCACAGTAAATAAAAGTAAAAAACACAGTAAATTAAATATTGATACAGCTTTTTTTTTTAAAGCAAGAATTAGAAGGGGGAGATTTTTTAAAAGCTTTGATTAGTAGATCTGTATTTTTAGTCAACTTAAGAGTTGCTTGAAATCTCAGTGTTTTCTCAACTGACCATCCCTTATCTATCTGTCTGTCTGTCCCCATTCTTTGTTGTTTTTTTTTTTTTTTTTCCCCCCGCTGTCCCTAACTGGATGGGCTGATGGCAACAACATATCTCTTCAGGAGCTGGATGAGGTATTGTGTTTTCAATATTTTTGAATGTCAGTATATACAATTAATGCCTGTTTCTCTGAAATCTTTGGTTATATGTAAAATGCTAACAGAGTTTACACATATTTTAGCATTTGTCATGATTACTTCTCCTTGTTGTGTTTTACAATTTAATCTTTAGGATTCATTTACTGTGTTTTCATACCAGGTGAATTGACGATGTAGAGAAGGGCTTGGTAACAGTATCTGCTACTCTTGGGAAAGTGTCTCAACTCTGGAGGCAGTAAAGGTTGAACGCGTTCTCCCACTTAAAATCAGCCAGATTGTTTTCAGATGATGCACGAAGCTCCCTTGGCTCCCCAGGCTGTGCAGGGGGGTCGTGGGGGCGGGCTGGTGGTGGTGCAGGAGGACGTGATGTCTGGCAGAAGCCCTCAGGAAGCCGGCCCCAGAGCCACCAGACCTGTTGAGCTGTCTGCTGAGGTGTCACTGGTATGGAGCGAGTGACCCTTGGGTCGTGCTGACTGACTAATGGTTACGTGGCCCCCTTCCTAGCAGCACGATTTTGGCCTTTTCATTACTTATTAGCAATTCTCCCGGAAGATGGAGAGGGTACGTGTTCACAGCACTTTATTCCAGTCATGCTAATAAAGCGTGGAGGAAAAAAGAGATTGAACTGTGATGGTTGGCTTTGTGTTTTCTATTAACTGTTTCAGCCAGGAAGGGGTTGGAAATACTTTTCCTCAGGATATACATTTTTAAAAGGGCCCTTTTAAAATTGGGGGTGGGAGGGTGTCCTTGGCTTTTGTTTTAATTTGGAAGTAGGAACTGTGAGGTGGGGTTAGACCCACTCACTGTCTTTGAAACCAGTGGGTCCCTTACTTGTTGGTAATAACGCAGATGGGAGACAGCCTGAAGACCCTTCCTGGGGAGCTGGTTGCATGAAGTGTGCAGCCTCGCTTGCTCCCTGTGCTGCGCCTGTGAGAGGCTCCAGCCTGTCTCAGGCCTGCGGGGCAGTGAGCTCCCAGATGCAGGGCCATGTGGGAAGAAGCCTGATGTATAATGATGGATACTGCAATTCCCACTCTTTTTAAAAAAAATTATTTATGTTTTATTTATTTTTTAAGAACAATAACTCACATTCAGGCTTGTGAGTACTTGGGAGATTTTTGAGAAGAGACACAAGAAGCTGTTGACAATGGATAACTTCCAGGAAGTCTGGGGTGGAAGGGAAACTGCCAACCCTTTTCTTAGGTCGGGCAGATAGTTTTAAACCATGCGCGTCTATTGCTTGAGTCATTAAGAACCAATTAGTATTGAAAACCAAACCCATCCATCTAGGAATGGGTGCTGCCCTTACTGAATGGTTTGGAAACGTGGAACCTGTGGCCCCCAAAAAGAAGTGTGCCCTGGTTGGGATGGTGGGGGGGCGGTGCTGGGAAACAGTCACAGTGGCCTAAGTTTGAACACTTCTCCCACTCGGCTCATCAGGGTCATCTTTCCTGAGGGCTCCGCCGTCTGAACCTATTTCCAGGCTCTCCTACTTCCTCTTCAGGCAGTAAGTTCCAGACACTGGCTCCCCCCGCCCCACCCCAAGTTCTCTCTGCCACATTCTGGAGCAGAGACCCAGAGTGAGAGCCACCTTTCCGGCCACATGCCCCGAGGCCCAGCCTGTCCATTCTGGGGCCTCATGGCCCCTCAGCCCGCCACCCGTTCACTTCCCCTTCTTGTCCTTTGTCCAGAATCAGCACATCCGTTATGAAGTGAGTTGTACATGACATGTCTTGTATTTACTTCATTAATTCATTGCATTTAGTGTTGACTCACGCACTTAATTATGAGTGTGTGTTTATTACGACTGCGTGCCCGGTGCTGAGCAAGAAGCGGGGCCGTGTTGTGAACAGCGTCCAGAGTCCCAACTTTGCCAGGGTGCAGTCGGGCTTCCAGTTGCCCCCGACGTGGGTCAGATGGAGGCCATCCCTGTGTCGGTGAGGCCCAAGCACGCTGTCCTGACTGTGTCATGGTGGCCACATGGGTTTGTCATTTCTCCTTCTCAAATCACCTTGAAAATCAGCTGCACCTGGGGATACCAGGCTCTGCTCTTCTCCAGAAACAAGTAAGGAGTGCCCTGGGAGAACACCACCCCATCACTCTCCTGGCCTTGATCTCGTCTACTCCCCACCTATGACAGAGTCATCTCCCAAATTGTTGGCTTTTTAAGTTCATAGAAGGAATGATTTTTAAAATTACAAGATGTAAGCATCAGGTTCCCAAACCACATAGCCTGGGAAGGGCAGGGTGAAGTGGCTGGAGCGTGGGGCCAGCCAGCATGGGCTGCTCCCTGGTCCCCCTGCTGGGGGCAGCATTGAGAAGGGAAGTCTCAGCCCCTTGGTATCGGTGTTTGAGGAACAGGGCGCCGTCTTCTCTGCAGGTCTGTCTTGGGCTGAAAGTGGGGGTTCAGTCCATAACCTATGGTGCGTGCAGTTGTTGCTTCCTACTTTTTTTTTTTTTTTAAGTTTGTTTATGAGAGTTGAGGGGAAAAGGAAGGTTAGTGAACCTAGCAACATTTTGTCTGGATGGTGTGGTTGTCAGAATTTTTAATTCTGTATTTTTTGCACACATAAAGAAATAACTATCTTGAACATTTATTGTTTCATAATCAGAAAAGGTAAACACTATTTTAAAACGATCACAGATCAGAGAGAAAAAACTGGTGCTGATAGCCCCCAACTCTTTTATATAACATGCTTCTTCACTCCCTCCAAGGAAGGAGGTTTCTTCAGCCTTAAATGTCTGTTAGCCATCTGAGCACAGTGAGTTGACTGCACCACGTACATGCCCACCTTGTCTCAGGTGGAAACCAGGGCCGCCAGGCGGTGTTTGCCAACTTCCCATCTGGACTTGCCGCAAACGATCCAGAATTGTCAGTATTGGTTCTTATTACCAGTGCATTATGACTGACCTTAGTTTATTTTTTTTTAGATGAGTGTGCATGTGTGTGTGGATATATTTGACTTTCCTAATCTCTCCAGAGGCTTTGCATATCCTTAATCTTATGGAACACTAAATCAGACTTCTCATAAAGGTCGGGTTTTATAAGAGGAGGAAGGCTGTATAGTTGGAACAGCAAGATTTATAAGGCTGCGTCGTGTGTGTGTGTGTGTTTTTCTGTCCATAGATCAAGCGCTTGTCCGTGCTATCTGGTCTTCTTTAAAGGGACAGTTGTCGATGTCTGAAGTGGACCGAGGGCATAGATAACTTTGATGAACTCAACAAGAAGCCAGTGGGCGTGCCATTGTGAGCAACCGTTGGGATCTTCCTGCACTGATGCGCTTGAGCTGGGTGACTCTGGGGTGGGGTCACGCACCCTATAGTTCTTAGAGGACAGAGTTACAAATAAGAATTCTTAAATTCTTAATTCTCAGGAGTACAATTTTATTTATATATTATTTTCTTATTTAAAAACATGGAAAGTTTTGTTTGTTTTTTTAACTTGAGAAGCATAAGTTCGTTAAGCAAAACTTTACTGCCCATCATCGTCTCTTCACTGGGGAGACATGGAATGGAAGAGCAGCAAGTAGAGTGAGTGAAAAACCTGACAGCTTTTTAAGGCCTGAGTTGACTTGAATGGCAGCTTGGAAACGAACATATTTTGGATCTTAAAAATGAGAAAACGTTGAGATGAGAAGTGAGGTTTCTGAAGTTGAAAGGGTGATTGTTTTGCATTTAAAATGTATTTTTTTAATGTTCATATTTGTTCCCAGTTTTAATTGACGGTTATCTTCCGTTAGATTTTCCCTTCCTAAAACAGTCTATTTTTTTTAAAAAATGGTACATACTGTGATAGGTATTACAAGCTGATTCCGATCAAATAAATGACACGTTTCTTGTAAGGCTGCCTGTCTTAATCATGATAGACTCTTGCTATAGATGGTATCATAAAGGGGACAAATTATTCCCTGTTTAAAGTTTTTAGTCTTAGAGAATCAGCTATTCTGTCTCATTGGCACAGTCCTGATACAGCCTGTGGAAAGCTGGGGCTGGCTAGCTGGGGAGTCATCTCTCCCCTTGGTCCCCAGCAAGCTTCCTTGGGACTCCTGAAGACGGTGTGTGTGCGCACTCTTTTACGTGCATTTTTTGGGGGCACAGGTCTACTATGTAAAACCAAGTACTGCTTAAAAAAGAGTTGAATCCACTTCAACTGATTTCATATGTGATTTATAAAAATTTCTCACTTGTTTTTGAGAAATTGATACTAGTTACTACTGTGCAGATAAACTTAGGTAAACCCTCTGTATCTTTTTTGGTTTAGTGTATTTTGGTTAACAGTCACAACAGTACAGAATTGTGAGTTTAGAATCTCTTAATAAAACAAATGACTACCATCATTTTATTGAGATATGGTTCAATAGTAACAGGCAGTGTGTTAGATGATCCACTGGCGCAGTGGAAACTCAATGACCCGCAGGTGTCGCTTTGTGGGAACAGCTGGAGGTTTAAGTTCTGCTCCAGGTAGGCAGCAGCTCTGTGTCCAGTGCCTGCTGTCCAGCCAGCAGGTGCTGGGTGCTGGTCTATGGTTGGTCCCTTTTGGTTTGGTCATTGTGCCCACTCCAAGACTGCACAGCTCTTGGTGGCTTTGGGGGCAGTTTTGAGGAGCACACAGCTGTGTGTGGGGTGAGGGGCTGTGTCTGCAGACTCGAGAGAGGCCAGTTTGTCCAGCCTCTGTGCTCAGCTGAGCCTATCCTGTCGTCCCTGGTGCTGCTGCTGGGAAATGGATCCGAGGACTGTGTCTTGTGTTGTTGTTGTTTGAAGGTGAGGGCTTGTTATCCTGATAACATTTTCTTAGCAAATTGCGGTTGTATTTCATGGGCCTGCCAAAGTGATTGGCAGCTGGTGGGGTGATTGGGGCTTCCGGAGTCAGCCAACCCAGGTTTTAATCTGTCACATAATAGCTTTGTGACCTTGGGCAAGCTAGTTAACTTTTCTGGGTTTCAATTTCCTCATTTATAGATTGGAATAATAGCCCCTAGCTCACCTAGCTTGTGCGAGGGTTAAAATAATAAAAGGAAGGTAAAATTCCTATTAGTGAACTCTTAAAAACAAACAAGGTGGCTGTGGTTGAGAATTACACAGCACAGACGCAGAGCCCCGATAGCGCAGGTGGGGTGACGCACCATTTGTTCAGGACCTGAAATGACACTGGCCCTGCAGGGTCCACGCCACTGCGGAAGGCGCTGGGCCTGATCACGATTCATATGCCCAGGGAGCACTGCTGGGGCGGCTGGTCCCTTCAGCGTGGTCATTGCGTCAGACGCCCCCCCGAGCCAGTGGGGGCAGCGCCTCCCCCGCTGTGACAGAGCCGGACGCAAGACTCCAGTGTGCTTTTAGGAATTTTGCTGTAATCTCCCTGTTCCGGGTTTAGGGCTGTTGCTTGAAGAATTCTTTTAATGTAGGCTTTTCCTTGTGTGATTTTTTTTTTTTTTTACCCCTTTTATCCTTATCTGAGGATGTTAAAAATTTTGCCTTGTTCCTTTATTGTTAGAAAAAAAAAAAAAAGAATTTGCCGAATGAGTGAAAAAATAAATTTAGATAAATGCAGGGAGTGGTGAAGAAAAGCAGTATACATTCTCTACCCAGTTCTGCAGTGCGATTTAGAAAATGTACAAAGTCCTACCTGTAGCAGACTTCTATATGCTGTTTTCCATTATTTCCTGATCATCATTTGCATCTTTTGAAACTGGCGTTTATAAATTCTGAACTCTGGAGGGGTACCTCAAGATCCTTTCAGCTGTTCACTGCCTCCAGGCAAGAGAACAGTTTAACCACACCAAACCTGTGATTTCTCTCCCATTCTTACAAGCTTTCCAAGGCAGTGTATTACATAGGTAAAATAAACAAGTACTACGGAGATCGTTTGAAAATAAGGGAAAATGTTGCCTGTGGACATTTAACCAAAGAAAGGGAGTGACAGTGTAAGATTGCCTTGAGATTTTAGGGATTGCTTTTGCCAAATGGTAGATAATTTGCGGACTGTTTTAGGCAGCTCTTTGACACATTTTAAACCTGATTAATGATCTTGTGACTAAGATAACTGGATCAGCCCTATTTACGAAATAAGCTAAGTGTCTGTAAGTAAACCTTGAAATGTTTGCGTTGGTTCCATTTATAGCCTAGAATATTTTCTTTTTTAATGTGTCTGATCAAATGAATTGCTGAGTTTCATGCCACCCCATCATAGTACAATACTAAGGTTTTTCTTTTAAGGATCTCTTGTTGACTTTTTCATTACATTTTCATAGCCAGATCAAGTCAAATTCATATTCACAAGTATGTCCAAGGAAATTAAGAAGTGGTACGTGGAAAGATAGGAAAACAGTTCCATATCCTAGCAGTATCAAAAGCAAGTTTGTAATCCAGGCAAGTGCATTTGCTCCTCTATTTCTGTCTTAGTGAGCGACATTTAAAAGGGAGTAAGAGTGTGCTTGTCTGGACTGAATTTGAATAATTTTTTAATGTCCCTTTATTTCTTTGTAGCTCGCTGATGATCGCATGGCTCTGGTGTCAGGCATCAGCTTGGACCCAGAAGCCGCAATTGGTGTGACAAAGCGGTCCCCTCCTAAATGGGTGGATGGAGTGGATGAAGTAAGTGGAATGTTCGTTTCACACTCTCTTATTTATTGAGGTAATTATGACATTAATATGTTTTAAGGTATCTGCCATAAAGATTGATTTGGCTGCAACTTGAATGCATGTCCTTGTAAGTGTGTTGGCTTTAGAATTATTCAGGTCACACATCACAAGAAAGGTGTGTATGTCTGTGGGCATGCTTGTGATTTTGGTTTTAGTAGTAACTGGTGGCTCAGTGGTAAAGAATCCGCCTGCCAATGCAGGAGACTCGGGTTTGATCCCTGGGTTGGGAAGATTAACCCCTGGAGAAGGAAATGGATACCCACACCAGTGTTCTTTCCTGGGAGATCCCATGGACAGCGGAGCCTGGCACGCTACAGTCCATGGGTCACAAAAGAGTTGGACCTGTCTTAGTGACGAAACAACACCCGAATTACAGAAAGAAACTGAAGAACTGTATAACCAGAAAGAGTGGTATTTGAATGTCTGGTGGTTTGAATTAAAGGTTGCTCAGTCAACTATGAATTGGCTGAAGACTGAGCTCCATACTCTTGCGTGTAGCTGGTTGTCTCAGAGGCAGACAGACACTTGGAGGGAGAGAGTAGAGCTCTGGGATTTCATTTGTTTAGATACAGTATGATGTTGGGCGGATTAAACAGAAGATGAAGGAGTTAGCCAGCCTTCATGACCAGCACTTAAACCGACCTACCCTGGATGACAGCAGCGAGCAGGAGCATGCCATTGAGATAACCACACAGGAGATCACCCAGGTGAGGGGGAAGGGGTCCTCAGGTGGGAACTTGGTCTCCCGGCCTCCTCACCCTCTCAAAAGCCAGCCCACAGAACAGTGCTAAATGAGGCCTAGAGTTTTGCTTCCCAGCTTGAAGTTCACAGAGGGACCCAGGAGGCCCTGAGCTCCTCCAGGTTTCAGCATCTGCACTCCTTGTCCTGCAGGAGTGGGGACTGTTTTTTGATTGTTTTTAAATACTACTGTGGATTGATCTGAAAATTAAATTCAGAGCATTATTGAGTTCAATCATTTGATTTTAAGATGTGTAACTTCTATTGTATACTAGTTTGCAAATTTTTTTCTTGTTTAAAAAAAAGGGTAGTTGTAATTGAACAGATGGGGAGCAGTTGCCCAGACTGAATCTCTTGATATCCCAGAGAAACTCAGCCTCCTGGAAGTGTCTCTTGTAAAATGTTAAACTTGAGTAATTTTAAAATAATGTGACTCAAGACTTCCCTGATGGTCCAGTGGTTAAAAATCCGCCTTGCAACACAGGGGACACAGGTTCCATCCCTGGTTGGGGGAGCTAAGATCCTACATGCCCCCTTGCCAAAAAAAACACAAAACATAAAGCAGGAACAATATTGTAATAAACTCAATAAAGACTTTTTTAAAAAGATACTTTAAAAATCTTAAAAAGCAGTGTGACTAGTGTATAAATAAGCAGTTACATTTTTCATTTGTTTACACCTCCTGGGTTGCTGCTGCACAGAGATGGGGCATGATGCGTGGGGAAGCCCTGGGGTGTTAAGAGCATCTGGGTCCTGGCTTTTAGCAATTAACAGTAATATGATTCTCCTTTAACTTCTCAGACCCCAGTGTTGTCGTCTGTAAAATGGAAACGATAATAGTAGTACCTGCCTCTTAGTTAGGGTGGCTGTCGGGACTAAATGAGAAGGCTGTGAGGAGCAGTGCGCACGCATGTGCACACTCAGCATCTGTTCAGGTCTGGTTCAGCTGCGATTTCCTGGCCATCCTCAGCGCCAGCCTGTGCGGCCAGAGCCCCTGTGTGTCTCACTCCGGCATGCAGGCACCTTGGGGCCCCCGGCCCACTGTGAGCGCCCCCTGTCCTCCCAGCTCTTCCATAGGTGTCAGCGTGCGGTGCAGGCGCTGCCCAGCCGGGCCCGCCGGGCCTGCTCGGAGCAGGAGGAGCGGCTCCTCCGAAACGTGGTGGCCTCGCTGGCCCAGGCCCTGCAGGAGCTGTCCACCAGCTTCCGGCACGCACAGTCCAGCTACCTCCGACGTGAGTGTCCACCCGCGCCAGGCTCTCCAGTGACGAGCGTCCCAGCGCTTAGGTCACAGGACAACTCTGTGTTTTGTGTCTTCTTCTGCTGGTTCTCCGTTTTGTCCTTTGCTTTTCATGGTTAGCCTTTGCATATCCTCTTACTTTGCGGGGTAGAAAGTAGCTCTTTCTGCCCCCAGTGGTAGCCACATCCAGGTTGAGGCCACCCCATGGGGCATTGACAGTCCTCCTCTAAAACAACAAAAGAGAAACTCTTTTGTCAAGTTTAAAGTATTTGAAAATCAATCTAGCATATTATAAAAGCATGTAGTTTTCTAGGTGTTAGGCTTGCAGGAGCTGCTGATAAATGGGTAAAAATAGTTGTAATCATGTTGAAGCTTTATATTTGCCTATCTGTCTAAACACCTTACCTGGGAATAGTTAAAGCAGACACATTCTCTCCCAGCCTCCCTTCCTTCCCAAATAGTGCAAAGTCAGGTTTCAGCTACATCCTCATTCAGAGCACCCATAAACTGGCTTTTTCTGTATTGCCATTGTGATCAATGATATCCCCATAGGCTCCCCCAAAAGCTAGTTCTCCCTCCTGACAACTGGCATATTTGTGTTTGTGCTTTCATTTTACTACTTCTAAAATTTGATTAGGGCCACTTGGAATTCTTAGCAGATATACTTTTAGAGAGAAATACTTAATGTTTTAAATGTTTTTAGCAGCAGCTAAGTGTTTCTGCTCCACTGAGAGCATCTCAGATGATGGTGTTGCAGTGTCACTCACCTGGCACCCAGTGAACTGTTCACACTCGCAGTGTGGTCTCTGTCCTAAGTAACCCCAAATGCTTGCCTGCTGTTGCATGGTTGTGGTCCTTTACTGTCCCCCATCTCTGCTGGAGGTGAGCAGGGCTTCTTCTAAAGTGGCCAAGAATGTCTCCATTTTGACTGTTGAGTTTTACTCTAGATGCCCCCTTTTAATGGTGGAACAGTAACCAGAACGGTTTCCGTATTCAAGTAAAGTGAATTCCTATCCACGACAGGCATGAAGAATCGAGAGGAAAGATCCCAGCATTTTTTTGCTACATCAGTACCGCTGATGGACGATGGCGAGGATAATACTCTGTATGACCGGGTACGTGTCGGGGCCACAGACCCGCCTGCTGCTCATGTGCACTCTGCTCTGTTTCCTTCTCTTTGCGGACCTTTAGCTTCCCTGAGACACAGCTGGATTGGCACTGTGTGGCGTGCACATCCATCAAGTGCTTTGCAGCTGGCGGGAGAACAGTCGTGGGGGCCATACTGTTTCTTCTTTTCTAAAGACTGCACGGAGACCTTGTCAGGTGCCTTCCAGAATCTTCTGGAAAGCAGTCTGCACACCCCACTCCCAGGAAGAACCCTGAGACACGCAGGCTTCTCCCTGGTGCTTTTGCCGCTTGGCTCTGGGGCAGCTGCCGACAGGGGTTCTCTGTGTCCCCGCTTTGGCCGGTGGTGCTTTAGAGCCCGCTGATTCAGGGAGATCTTTCTTGTTAGGAAAAATAAGTGCTTGTGTGTGGTGTGCTCTATAGAAATAGTTTCAAATTTTATTTTCTTTAAGTTATATCTAAAATCGTACTTCATGTGCACATTTCGTCCTTTTTGTTTGGCTAGGGCTTTACAGACGAGCAGCTAGTGCTGGTGGAGCAGAACACGCTGCTGGTGGAGGAACGGGAGAGGGAGATTCGCCAGATCGTGCAGTCCATCTCTGACCTGAACGAGATATTTAGGGACCTGGGAGCCATGATCGTAGAACAGGTGTGTGCATTTACCTGCCTCGTCAGTGGGCTCTCTTGCCCTGATACCTCATTCTTCCCCAGGCTTTTCGATTCTGCACTTCTGTCAGGAAAGCAGTTGTAACCCATTCCTTCTGTGTATATACAGTGTGTGTGCTCAGTCATGTCCGACTCTTTGTGACCCCATGGACTCTAGCCTGCCACGCTCCTGTGTCCATGGGACTCTCCCAGGCAAGAATACTGGAGTGGGTTGCCGTTTCCTACTCCAGGGAATTTTCACGACTCACTATGTATGTGTGTATGTATATACGCGTACAAATTCTATGCAGACTGCTGTCATGCCCCATAAAAATACTAATAAACTATTTTTTAGATGAGAAACAGGTGTCAGTGACAGTGCTCACGTCCTCTGCCTCCATCCCAGGGCTGCTCCCAGGAGCACCCCGTGCCGGGAGCCTGGCTGGCTCTGCCCACGCTCAGCGGTGATTGTGACGATGGATAAGTTTTCCCATCTAATTTTGGCAGGTTATTGTGTAAAGGCAACTGGAACCACTAGCCCTCAAGTAGAATTAGATTGTTTGTTCACTGTTAAAATCTGATTAGGGTGTTTTATTATCTTGCCAGTGGGGATTTGGGTCCTGATCCCCCGAAACCAGCTGCAGACTAGAGCAGACAAGGCTGTAGAAGATCTAGTTAGGTTAATTACTCCCGTGGCTCTCATGGAACTGTTCGTGCTGTCGTCTCCCAACGCAGCACACTTCTGTTCAGAGCCCCATCCTTCCGTGGAGCCTGGTGTTCTCTTCTTCCTGTTTGAACCCAGCAATTAAAAAATTACAGGCAAAACTCTCCTGGAGGCGAACGTGTGATTTTACATGGTGTGTTGGAGCTAGCCGTGTTTGCTCTGACCCATGGAGGCGTGTGGAGATTCTCAGACATGATAGTAAGTTTCCAGACCTCATTCTAATCAGGCCTGGCTTAACTGGCCTTCTCTGCTTCCTTGAACCTGTGAGTTTAAGCCACAGATGGGCACAGAAGCAAGCCCTTCACCACTCAGAGCCTGTTTCCACTGAACCATGTATTTCTTAAAGCCCCATTAAGCCTGAATATGGAGTATCCTGTAGTAGCTAAACCCAAAAAAGAAACCTCAATTTGTCAGTATTTTCTTCTCATGAGCTAGGCTTTCCTGCAGCTAATGGCGGCACTCTGCCACTGAGCACCTCACTCTGCTTGGTGATGGACTCCAGAGCTGACAGGATGTCCCTTTACCCCACAGTCAAGTAGAACAGATAATCCCGTGGATGACAATGCCTGCAATCTGCATCTCTCATTTCTGAAGCTCCATTTTCCCAGTTGCGCTTGTTGATTGTCTGTGACTGTCATTTATCACCCAGGGTACCGTCCTCGATAGAATCGACTATAATGTTGAGCAGTCCTGTATCAAAACTGAAGACGGCTTGAAACAGCTCCACAAGGTAATGGCATATCTTTCAGTAGCTGAGAATTTGAAGAATTGTTTTCCCGTATCAAGAATTCATACGAGGCTTGTCTTCTGTCTTAACTGTCCCCAGCACTTTCGTCTGTCATCAGCTCGAGATGGGGCTGTGAAAATGCAGCCTGTCGTTATTCTTCAGAGCCCACCGTGCGGGCTGTGGCCGTTTCCCTGCAATTAGTGAATCCCAGTGCACCCCACATGCAGAGTTGAAGTTGCTGAGAACCCCTTTCTGTGACAGCAAACTCTGAAAGAGTCGGGGTTTTCTTCCTTTTAGAAAATACTTTATTCCTTGGCTAGGCCCTCTTGTTTTAGGGAATCGATTGAGTGGGTGTTTGTTAAAACCCGTGTTGCGCGTTCTGTCTGCTGGTAGCTGCTGACTCAGGCCTCCCTTGTTGTGGTACTTTTCTGATGAATTGCTGCTGGGGATTCATTCTGGAGAAGATAAAAATCTAATTTTCTCTTTTAATTACCACAGTATATCTGTGTACCACCTTGAGGAGAGAGTAGTCTGTTGAAGTGAGAGTATTAGCTTTCTCATTCTTTGCTAATACTCTGATGGCTGTCTCCAGAATGTTTTTCATGATATTTGTTAAAAATAAATGGAAAACATCCTTAAAAATCTTGTAATCAACCATGAGAAGCACATATGTACACTGCTGAGTGACTCTCATATATAATTGGCTGCGTGTTTTCTTCAGAAGGAATGAAATACTTCACAGATGAAATAAATTCTGTCCATCTCCTCATGGACAGCGGTACTCCTAGCCATGTGTGATGGTCATTTTCTCGATTCACTAATGTACTTCTCTGTCATCTCTCTGAGACCAGTCGCTTCCTGTGGGAGAGGTGACCATACCTGGCCGTGGTGCCAGGTTTATGGAAGGTGAGGCCTCGCACAGGTCTGACCAGGAACCCTCAGCTTCCTCTTCTATATGCTTGTTACCACGTGCAGGGCAGGAGTGGGTGGGACGCCAGCAGACACTGAGAAAGAGGAGGTCTGCCTTGTGGACATAGGAGGCTTTTTAATTTTTTAAGCATTCGGTTCATTTGGTTGCCACATTTTATGTATTAAAAACGTGAAAGCTAACTTTAGTTTCTCACTCTGTAATATCTGGGCCTTCATATGCTGTTGAATTATGCATTGGTTTTGAAGTTTCTTAAATAAAAACTAGCAAAACATGTTTTGTAATACAACAGAGATAAAGGGGAAAAGCTTTCTCCACGAGGGTGTACATATCTAGTGGGAACTAAAAAATTTGTTTAAGGTTTGACTTTATAAATCATTTTGAGAGGTTTTAAAGTGTATCACCTGGTGTCAGCTTCAGTGGTGGTTACTGACTACAAGAGTGAGCACGTACTGTCCTCTCTTCGGCTTGGCTGGCCATTGCCTTGGCGATCAGCTCATCTGAAGCTGGCGGGGCCTTGGAGTCACTTCTTCCGAGCCAGGCTCTCCAGATGGGTGAACGTGTCCTAAGGTTTCCTCCTGTGGATGAGTGGCCTGGTGGGTGGGCGGGCTCACTTAGGACACAGAGCTGCTGGTCAGAAGGTTGGTGGGGATGCAGAAGTGGGCGTGGGAGGCTGGACCTTCTGAGCAGGTGCTGCCCTCAAGCCGTCCCCTCACTTTCACTTTCACCTTTGCCATGAGGCAGTGCCGTCCACAGAAGTGTGGGGAGTGTGCTCTCCCCATGGGCGGAGGGGGAGCCTGGTAGGCTGCAGTCATGGGGTCGCTAAGAGTTGGACATGACTGATCGACTTCACTTTCACTTTTCATTTTCATGCATTGGAGAAGGAAATGGCAACCCACTCCAGTGTTCTTGCCTAGAGAATCCCAGGGATGGTGGAGCCTGGTGGGCTGCTGTCTGTGGGGTCCCACAGAGTCAGACACGACTGAAGTGACTTAGCAGCACCAGCAGCATGTGGTCAGGGACACTTCGCTACTCTCTCCTCCCCTCTCCTTTCTCTGAGTCACGTTCCTGCACGATAGGCGTGTGTCACTAGCCACACAGGATGACTCAGCTTGGGTGGGTTCTTTCTGCACCTGACCCCATGGGGCAGCTTTCCTGTTTCTGTTGGGTTGGTGGAAAAGTCTGTTTTGGTTTTCCTGTAGCATCTTATGGAAAAACCTGAATGAACTTTTTTGGCCAACTCAATACTTCCATGGATGAATTTCTTCTTGTTTGCAGACTCAGAGGAGGTAGAAGAGCTTCTCTGGGGCCCTCACTTCTCTCCCTTCTGGCTGGTGTCACTGGAGCCAGAAGTTTGACTTCTCAATGAAGGAGCTGTGCATTCCTCCAAAGAACCGTGTCTGGAAGTGAGAGGCTTCCATAGAAAGAGTGGGTCCTTGCGGTCAGTGGAGGGGGATGTAAGGAGAGGCAGGCTGTGTGGAGCTGAAGGCAGAGCCTTAGACTTCTCCCACGGCCCTCAGGTGATGGTGGATCCCCAGCAGGTGCTTCATGAAGCCTGTAGGTAGGGAACTCGGGGGTCACGGGAGTCAACTGAACTCTAGGCAGTGATTGTGATGATGGAGCCGGTGGCAGAGGTGTTGGGTGTGCAGGTATAGCCAGAAGCTAGGACCAGAAACGAGGCAGACTTGATTTTGGAGAAAATGATGACCCTTTCTCCTTCCTCTTTCTGTAGGCAGAGCAGTATCAGAAGAAGAACCGGAAGATGCTCGTGATCCTGATATTGCTCGTCATCATCATCGTCCTCACTGTTGTCCTCGTCGGCGTGAAGTCTCGCTGAGCGGCATCGGGCCAGTGTGTGTGGTGCGTGGACCCGGGCACGAGGCCCGGCGCCCGGGGGCTCTGGCGGAGGTGCGGCCCCGGCCTAGCTGGGGTGGCGGCGGTCCCATGGACTCCTCGGCCCGGTCATGCTCACACGAGGGGAAGGGGCATCTGTTTTCCTTCATTGGCAAGACGTGAAGGACCTTGGATACTGCTGCGGAATAGAGATGAGTTCTTGCTTTGGTTTTGTTTTGTTTTGTTTTTTTTCAGAAAGAAAATATCAGTTGAACGTTTACAGGCCTCGTCACGCTGTTCGATGTATCATACCTGTATATGCTCTTTTTTTTTTTTTTAAGCAATCATGTTTGAGCAGCATGTTAAAAGAATTTTTGGAAAAAAATTTTTTAAACCATCTGGTTTTTAAGAAATTTGGTACCAGGAATTTATGAGTAGAGGCAAAATTGCCTCTTCATCTTTGTCTATGTATTTTCCAGTTGAAAACAAACTGAGAAGTCCTTTAAGAATTTATAATCCGTTCCCCATTAACTTAATTTAACTTTTCCATCACTGTTAATGATCAGAGTAACAAAGTGTGAAAAATAAGAAACCATCATTGATGTTAATTAACACATTTAGATGGGCCAGTTAAAACAGCTTCATAAGTTTAAATTAATTGTAAATGGAGTATTCCTCATCTCAGATTTGTGCACTGCATTTTCTCCTGTAAACCGAAAGGGGTTACTAAGCAGAACCAGCCAAATGCAAGAGTTGATGATTTGAAAGAACCTCACATTAAAAGGGCACTCGGCAGTGTCGGAAAAGTCACCAGAGCTGGCCGGTATGTCCCCGTGCCCATCCCCAACCATCCTTGCTCAATCCATTACTTATATAATAACTACATAAAGACCTGTTCAAGCCAGACACCATTTAATGGACTGTGAATTTACATGGAGGCCATTCTAAATGGGTCACCCTATTTAGGATTAGTGGGTCTCAAATTATTAACCAAACATGACTCCATTTCAAAGTAAAATATTCCCCCAGTGGTTTGATTTATTGGCCCTTCCATTGCCATTGAACATGCCCAGAAGGTAGGCATATTCCTGCTGTTTGTGAAAATCTTGGCTCAGAAAACCCCTCATTTGTGTGAGCATGTATCCGGTCTCCAAAGCAGGACTTTGTTGTTCACTTACCTATTATCAATATGGTGCTCAAACATATTCCTGGACCTGTGGAGTAATGTGGAAAGTGATGATAACTTTGAAACCTGAAGTTGTTTGTGTTTTAACGGGTCTTGAGACACCAGTATAGTTTTAATGGTCTTTGTGTCATTTTTGATGGCTTTCCATTGTTTTTACCTCTTGTAAAATGTTTTAAAAGAGCATGACCTCATTAAGTGTGCTACGTTTTATTTGGACCAGTCACATAACCTGTCTCTCTAGAATTGACTTTGAAGTTATTTCCAGAAATTTAAACTCAAACCCGGAGATTCAAGTTGTCCAAACAGGTCATGTGCTTAAAACGCAGACCACTGCCCAGCCTTCCCGTCCCAAGTGGTTCATGAAGCCGGGCAGTCCCTGGTTCCCTGTTCCTGACGTGGGCGTGGGGTGATCTAAAGGCATCCCTGGCATATCAGGAAGTAGCATGGCATTCCCTGACAGCTACTTACTAAGGAGGAAGGCCGGGAATGAGGTCCAGCCCCTCCTCAATTGCCCCTGAGATGGGGGGGCTTCCTTGGTTCCTGAGAGCAGCTGTGGGCTCTTTAGCCTCAGTGGTTTTGAGCTCAGGGAGTCAAGCTGCTCCCAGGATGGGGGCTGTCCAGATGAGGGGCTCCCCTCCTAGACAGCCTGGGATGGTGTTAAGGGTTCTTGTGGGGGAGCTTTTCCAGTGCTTAGGCTCACTGACTCTTGAAGGAACGTAATCCTTTAAGAAAGGATCACTATTTATTTGTATTTATTTTTAGTGAACAGGGTGATTAGTTGGATTTTTTATCCAATTCCTTTGGGTAAAATAATGAATCTGACTAGGAATGGCTTGAAGGATCCTGTTTGGGATCCGGACAGCTGCCCCCTCTGACTGGATCCCCGGCAGCACCAGCTGAAGCCCAGGCATCGGCTGCCATCACCGTGTCCCCAGGCCAGCAGCAGCTGGAGCACGTGTTCCAACTTGCCAGGCTCCACCAAACACTCCTGTTCTGTTGCCACCTCCTGGGGACAGATCAACAGCAGGCAGGCTGGAAGGGGAGGTTAGTGATTAGTGTCCTGGCACCCAAGGGTCCTCTCTCTCCTTGTCTCGCCTATGGCTCTGGTGGCAAAGGTGGCTCTTCCTGGCTCTGCCCTCGCTGCTGCCCATTGTGATGTGGCCTGCACGGCTCTGTTGACTGGGGCTGGAGGGGGGACCCATAGACGTTGCCTGTCAGGTCCCTGGAGCTCCTCATCTTTCCCGAGATGGGGACTGAGCACTACTGTCTCTTGTTTTATTAATTTGGGGTGGGGGGAGGTGCTGACTTGCTGGCCCTGGGCGTGAAGCCGCGTTCATCTCTAACGAATTTACCACAGTCTCTGCTAATTGAGAGAGCATTATTTATTTGTTTTGACACAAGAGCTTTCAGTGTTTTATGCTAGCTAATGGCTTCTTAAAGGTAATAAAAACCTTCCAACCTAATTGGTCAGATAAGACTTTTGTGTGTGTGTGCTTAAATAAAGCAATTAGTGAAGCGCTTCTATCCAAAACGACTTTTTTTTTTTTGTCCTTTTTAGAAAACTAATTTACTGTTACTGGAAACTTTTTGTACAATAAAGCAATCATCAGATTCAAGAACACTCTGTTATCCTAGTAGTAATTTTAATGATGGGCTGCCTGTTTTCCTCAAGTGCATCCATGTTTCAGGGGAGCCTGGCCTGCTCTGTGACTGTTGGGGACCGATGACTGTTTGTTGTGTGCTGAGGCCTTGGCCTTAGTGTTGGGGAGTCTGTCTGTCTGATAAATGCTTTCAAGGAGACCCATCAATATGCTACCCACTGTCCCATGGACAGAGGAGCCTGGTGGGCTACAGCCATGGGGTCACAAAATGTCAGACATGACTGAGTGACTAACACTTTGACTTTTGTACAAAAACGGCAGATAATTACATTTCTTAGAAAAATGTATGCTTTGTGTACCCACCAAGAAGCACTGGAGATCTTCAAGGAAACCTAGTTACATGTGCCTTGCTTAGAAGTAATTCTTACACACGGGCTCCCAGAGACTTGAACTTCTTTGAAGTCCTCCTGCCCTGCTAATCTGAAAATTTCAGGGGTAGTGTTTGCCAGTATTACTCAAAGCTAGGACTGTATTTCTTCTCAAAGGCCAGGATGGTTCTGTGTTAACTCAGTGCTAACTCTCACCCATGTGTGCCTGGTGGGAGGTGCCATCGGGGGATGGGGTGCACCAGGCATCTATCTTTGGGTACACCCCAGGGTCTGTACACACGGATGTGTGAGCTGATTGCAGGTGGTCCCCTGGGCCAGCTAGGCTTTCAGTCCTTGGAGGTTGCCCCATGCTCAGGGCAATGCAGTATCTTCAGAGCCCATTGAACAATGTGAAAGAAACAACCACCTCTTCCTGTGCGCTCACCTTGTTTCTGGACTGGAACTACAGCCCCCGGCTTGCTTGTCAGCCGCTGGCTCTGTCCGCTGTCAGTTCTGCTCTCCAAGGGCTTCCCTGGTGGCTCAAACAGTAAAGAATCTGCCTGCAATGCAGGAGACCCAGGTTCAATCCGTGGTTCAGGAAGATCCCCTGGAGAAGGGAATAACAACCCACTCCAGTATTCTTGCCTGGAAAATCCCGTGGACAGTGGAGTCTGGCGGCCTACAGTCCATGGGGTTGCAAAGGGTCGGACACATCTGAACAATGAACACGAGACATTAAAGAAACCTTCCGTCCTGATGGGCTGCAGGAGAAGTAGCCACTCACGTGTGCCCTGCTGGGCTCATGTTCTCAAGAGATGATCTTGTGGGTCGTGTTCCCACTGAGGTTTGGGTGGCTTTCTCTTGAGGTGGCCCTCCAGGCATCTGCAGGTACGGTGATTGGAAGCATTGCCTGCTGGGCAGCGAGCTCCCTAGGTGCTGGCCCTCAGGCATGACTGTGCTGCGCGGACCCACATTGGTGGTAGGACAGGCCGTGTGCAATTGACCCTGTTGATGTCCTGAACATCCTCTCAGGACTCTGATCCTAACCCAGAGCTGGAGCCTAGAACTCCTCTTGGTTTGTCTGTCTTAAGTCGTGTAGCACCAACAGAATGACTCACCTGGGCTGGCACCATTTGTTTCTCATTTTATCAGCATATTACTCTACATGCTTAATTTTGATCACCAGGATCCCCTATTCTAGTCAAAATGTGGGCACCATCTGGAGAAACCAGCTCCCTGTCTCCACAGAGGAAACATTCATTAGTTGGGTGTAGGGAGGATGGGACAGTCCTTTGGTACTCTGATCCATTAATTAGTTTTCCTAAGTGTCCTCAGACTTAGGGGACTTGGTATGTCTAATGTCAGTCACACTTTGAAACTCAGCCCTGTGGACATGTGGGCCCAAGTTGTAGATTCCTGTGTGTGTGAGCCTAAAATACCTAATTTCCTCTCTCCACATTCCCTTGACCACCCAAACGCTACCTCTCACCTTGCTGCCTGATGTTTTTGTTTAGTTTTGTTTTCAAATTGAGGGAAAATACCTCCCTTCAAAATGATGGGTAATGAGAGTAATAAGGGTACTGAGTGGGCATGTGGAACCTCCACCTGTCGACGTCAAACTTCCTGAGTCCTACACTGACCACCCCCACCCCCAATCCTATAAGTTCACGGATGTGATCTCAGTGGGCAGAGTCCTCAGCAAAAAAAATGTTTGGGGGTGGGTGATGGCTGACTTCCTCTCAAGTCTCAGGAAGTTTTCACAGGTCCTCTCATCCTGCTGGTTGGGAACAAGAGATTTAGAGAGCTGTAGGCGGGGGAGGCAATGGCACCCCACTCCAGTACTCTTGCCTGGAAAATCCCATGGACGGAGGAGCCTGGTAGGCTGCAGTCCGTGGGGTCGCTAAGAGTCGGACACAACTGAGCGACTTCACTTTGACTTTTCACTTTCACGCATTGGAGGAGGAAATGGCAACCCACTCCATTGTTCTTGCCTGGAGAATCCCAAGGACAGAGGAGCCTGGTGGGTTGCTGTCCATGGGGTCCCGCAGAGTTGGACACGACTGAAGCGACTTAGCAGCAGCAGCAGCAGGTGGGGGAACTCTTGGGTGACATTTTAGGGTATGTCTACTTAAAAACAGTTTCTCTAGATCTTTTGGGTCCCTTGAAACCGTAGAGTTTGGCTAAGTGGAATGATGGGGAATGATAGATCATTTCCAAAGAAGATAACGTCTGAAAGTGCTTCCGACTCAGGACCTGGAGTTGGACAGTGGGCATCAGCTGTATGCAGAGCCCTCCCTGACTCCACGCCACCGCCGGCAGTCTACCAGTCTTCTTACAACACAGAGGGACATTCCACAGCATCAGATGGCAAGGACTTGTGTAACAATCATCTGGTCAATTGAGGCAAAAGAAAATAATCGTTTGTCCAGTTGTCCAAATGAGCTTTCTGGCCTGTCCTGAATGTTGAGGATAACTGCACAGGTCCCTGTCTCAGCTCCATAATCTGCCTAAAATGGATCCCTTAAGCGGGATGGCATTCAACACAATGCACGTTTAAACAGGGCTTAGTTAACATAGACTCCTGGGCTTAGCAGTTTCTGTTCATCAACTTTTTCTACAACTGCTTTTAGCTAATTGTCCAAATTCCGCCATCAGCAATCACTGTTTCTCTCGTTTTGTAGATGTTGTAATGGAGGTGGAGGCAGAAGGCCTCTGGTTAGCATCATTTCATCTCTTTTTCTCAGAGGAAGTGCTGAGGGAATCAAATGTATTTGTGTGTGTGTGTTTTTTAACTTGGTGCTCTGACTCAGGGCACCATAATAGACCTCCATTTTCATCAGCGATCAGGGACATAGAGCAACTCCCTTTCTCCCCCAGAAACTTCCCCTTTTTCCAGATGGGGAAACTGAGAGCCCATAGAGGGCTCACCAAGGTCACATGACCAGCGAACCCCACGGCTGGAACTCGCATCTTCAACGTTGTCATTTCCAGACCAGCACGTTTTTGCTTATGCCCTTTTAATTGTTCATTTCTTTCCATAAAATTAAATGACCTTCTTCCAGAAAGACTTAATGGTCAAGATGTGATTTGGTAAAAGCTTCAAGGATTTTTTTTTTTTTTCTTGTTACAGAGATTAGAGCAGACTAAGGCTAAGAGATTTGCAAACAGTGGTATGTCATTACCCCGAGTTCAGTTTTTTGTGTAACTGATGTGAAGAGATTGCTGCCAATGACTCAGGTTGCCACTGAGCAGACAGCAACGCTGCTTTGGTGACCTGCCTCAGTGTGCAAGTATGTCCGTCTGTGCTTGTTTATATAAAAGGTGTGCGTCTACACAAAATGCTTGCCGAGATGGATCGTGTCATGTTCGTGTTGTAAATAATAAAAAATAGTCCCGAGCAGAACTGATTTTACAATTGCCTGAGAATGTAGCGCTTCATTTCCACGCTAGGCAGTGGCTAGAAATTGATTTTTTTAAATCCAATTAAGCCTCAAGGTTGGTTATCCATTTAAAAGGTCGGCTGAGTTAAACGATGACAGTACCTTCAGTTCATGCTAATAATTAAATTTACACAGGACTTCAGCACTTACACAGTGCCTTGTTGGAGGCCCATGTTGTATGTTTCTGCACAATAATGCCAGGAAAAAATCCTCACTGGGGGTGCATACACAGGGCAGATCATGGTACCTGAGTTGGTAAGTTCCAGAGCTGGTTGCCACCCAGCCCTTGTCACTCCTTTCCCCTCCAACTGCCAAGTCCCCCACAGCAGACACTGCTCCCCACCCACCTCCCCTCTCCCTAGTCTATGCCTCCAAGAGTAAGATGAGAAGTAGCCACTCATTGAAAGAAAAGGCAGGGCACCTCTTGGTATATATGTTCCTTGGTTTCATGTGCTGCTGAATTTATAACAAATCAATCATGTTTTAAAAATAGCACTTTATAGTACATATTTACTATACATTCCCTAACGTGGTAAGAAAAAGACTTGAGAATGTCTTTTATGGTCCTCGTAGGTGATATTTAAGTGTTAGTGAATTTATGAAGATGTTAAGAGAACCACAGACCTGATTGGAATGCTTTTTACTCTGTTTGGGTTCTAATGTCACTCAAGTTTCATTAAATCACTGAGAAGGAATAAGTGAGCTTATTTTAAACCTAGCATTTTAACCTGCATGGTGATACAGGCAAGGTTGCACCATCTTTGTACATCCCATCCACAACTAGGAATTGGCCCAAAATATGCAGCCTTCCAGATTCAGTGAGAAAAAAACACTGAATTTCCTTCTCATGGGCCTTTAAAAAAACCCAAAAAACCAACAATTTCTGGTTAGTTTTCCCTTCCCCCACCCTTACCTCCACCCTGCTCAGCTGCCAAAATCATGAGCAACAGATTCAGGGTTCTTTTTCACTTTTTAAGAGATCCACATTTAGTTACTAAGATAGATGTGTTGCTTTCCACAAGAGCGTTTCTGGGAAAAATGTGACTCAGGTTTTTGAAGACTGAGTCATTTTCAAGGTACTTGCGAAGCCTACTATCTCAAAGGATCCAATAAATGAAGATTTTCTTAAAAGAAACTATTTGTTTTGGTTTGATTTTTGTAATTTTAATTTTGTATTGGGGTATAGCCAATTAACAGTTTTGTGATAGTCTCAGGTGGACAGTGAAGGGACTCAGCCATACATATACATGTACCCATTCTCCCCCAAACTCCCCTCCCGTCCAGCCGGCCCCATAACACTGAGCAGAGAGTTGCCTGTGCTATTCAACAAGTCCTTGTTGGTTATCCATTTTAAACACAGCAGTGTGTACATGTCTATCCCAAACTACCTAACTATCCCTAGCTCCCCTGCCCGCCCCCCACAACCATAAGTTCACTCTCTGTCTGTGGGTCTCATTCTGAAGAAACGATTTCTTGATCAAAAATAAATACCGACCCCTCATTTTGTTTTTCTATACGTCTTCATTTTATATGCTGGGTTTGCTTCAAGGAATGTAGAACCATGTTTGGTCTGTTAATGATTTCTCTCTTAACTTCCTTCAGCCCCCTTGTCCCCAGGCTCCAGGTCTTCAGTATGCCCTTGAAAACTTTTGCAACCATGAAAATAATTTTGCTGGTGTTGAGAAGTAAATAGAAATCTAGTTCCCAAGACGTGAGGGTTATTACTATCTGACACTCTGCCCTTCTGGGAGAGTAATTTTGGCTGCTAGCACACCAGGGGACCTCAGAGCAACTCATTCAGCCCCTCATTTTATCTAGAAGCCCTAAAAACTGATGTTAGAAGGAATGCTTTTGGTTGTTAATAAATGATTCCACTAGTAACATTTTTATTAACACATTCTGTCATCTAAGTGATCCTGAAAGGTAAAAAACACAGTTTAGATGAGATTACAAAATGTGCTTTTAAAGCAAAGTGCAAAAGATTTTGTGCAATGTGCTGTCTTTTGCGTAAGATCCATGAATATACATAATCTTGTTGTTTTTATTTTTCAAAAAGAAACAGTTTTTTTTATAAACTAAAAAGTAATAAAAATGGTTCCCGTGGGAGAATGTCAAAAGGGATGGACTTCTTTGAGCGTTCCTTTTCACAGCTTCATCTCTGGAACCATACAAATGTTTTACATATTGAAAAACTGAAAATGTAAAAAACCACACATACACAAAACAGCTATAAAACAAGAATGTTGCCCACCATCCAATTCTGGCTACTGTACAGCCTAAGAGGAATTCAGGGTGGAGATCAGGAATGAGGTCCTCTGTGTACTGAGAAAGCAAGCAGAACTGGCCCTCAGATAGATACTGTCAGGAGAAAATTTCACGAGCATAGATTCTTACATACTTAAAAAAGCACTGAAATCTTGAACTGAGATATCTGTGCCTCGTGACTAACAGTAACCTACCACCAATAAGTGTGCTTGATTTCACCTACCCCTTCTCTAAAATGCCATGTATACTGACCTTCCCCACACCTGTAGGGAGCCCTTCTCAGAGCTGAGAGGCTGTGTCCGGGGCTGGAGTCCTCAGTAGGTCCCCGGGTAGAACCGAACTCATGGCTCTCGTTGTGCATTATTTCAGTTGACCCAGCAAACCCTTATGTTGAATAGACAGAAACAGGAATCTTGATGTACATCAGATAGACCACACACACGAAGGAAATTTGGATATATCCTTGGGATGCATTCTAAGGACAAGGAAGGGAGAGACGAGGAAGGAAAGAAGGAAAAAATCTCGAACTTGATGTGGTGGCTTTATCGTCAGAGTGGAGGCTATTTGGTGAGAATTGTAGAAATGAACAACTGATAATCCCTATAAAGCAAATCCTACTGCCCTCCTCTAAGAGGATCAGAAGCAGTGACACCCAGGGAACTGTGAGCACCTCTGGTATGCAGTTCTGGGTTTCTAAATAGAAGCTCTTACTTAACAGCAGTTATCCCAACCAAAAGGTAACAGGGTTCTTTGGAGAAATGACTGATTCTAAACTTGGGGCAATGAAGGGATAATATGAGTCCGAGGATTGTCTTACTGTTTCCGAAAGGGCAAAAGTACACAACACCCAATAGGAACATGTGAAAAAGACATAGGAGCCTGCCTGATAGGCGATCGCTTGCCTAAATGGAGATGCTTGAGCAGAAACACTGAGAGAGACACTCTTAACTGGGTCCATTGGGCTTCCTTGGTGGCTCAGACAGTAGAAAATCTGCCTGCTGTGCCAGAGACCCAGCTTCAATCCCTGTTCCTAGTTCAGGAAGATCCCCTGGAGAAGGGAATGGCAACCCACACCAGTATTCTTGCCTGGGAAATCCCATAGACGGAGGAGCTTGGTGGGATACAGTCCATGGGGTCACAAAAGAGTGGGACACGACTGAGCAATTAACACTTCCACTGTTCATGGTGGGGGCAAGGCCAGCGTCCTGGGTTTGCAGCCCTGTAGTCACACAGACCCTGTTTTGGATTCAATGCTCTGTCACCATCTTGAAACTCATTTTTGAAAAAGAGGCTCTGCTTTTTTATTTTTGCCCTGGTCCCCACAAATGATGGTGTTCTATACTCAAGAACACCAGGCAGCAAGTGTAGAAGGGATGAGATAGCTGGAAAATAACCACATTGCAACCAATCCTTGATTCAGGCAGAGATCATTATTGGATTTGAAAGCTGTGGGGGAGAGGTTGTCAGGAAACAGAACATTCTAATAGTCTCAGAGTGTCACTCCATGCATTATAAAGAGGAAGCTGATTTCCACTCTATCAGTTACAAAGGGGCACGTTTACCTTTACTGAGAAGAGATCTGGCTGACCCCACTCAAGCCAAGTAAACAGCCTTGGCCAGTAAGGTGAGACGCCTAGGTTATGTGGCTCCTGATGGGGTGCCGTGGGAAACGCAGGGGGCATAGTTGCCAAAAACGTTTAACCCGAATCTAATCATAAGGAAGCAATCAGGCGAATCCAGGCAGTGGGACCTTCTGGGAGTCGAGTCAAAGTCAGAAAAGACAAAAGCAGGGATTGTTCTGGATTAAAGGAGACCAAAGGGACTTGACAGCCCAGCAGAACGCCTGATCCTTATTTGGATCCTGGATTTAAAAAGAAAAGGCCATGAAGGACATTTTGGGTACAATTAAAGAAATTTCAATGTGTACTGTATATTAGATAACATTTAGAATGGCCTCAATGTTAAATTTCCATGGCTCTTGTCATCATGAGGGCTAGAGTCTCCTGTTTCTAAGAGATATACACAGGCATTTAGAGTTAAGCATATGCAGCTAACTTTAAATGATGCAGAGAAAAATACCTATATGTACACAAATACACGTACACACACACATATATATATGAACCTAGGTAAAGGGTATACAAGTTTATTGTACTGGTTTCTCAACTTTCCCATAAGTTCATGCATTTTTCAAAAAAAGTGTTTAGGGAAATGTGATGTTTATGGCAATTAGTTAAGTTTTAATCCTTTGAGGATTGCAAATCTTCCAACTGGCAAGTCAGATGCAGTATTTACTAAATTTACAGGGAGGCTCCCGGAGCTCCAGGCGTGGTGATGAAGGGCACACACTGGATACAGACAGCCTTTGGGGAGGTCGTGAACAGGTCTCCCACCGCCTTTCTTGGATGGGGGTCACTTCCAGGCCACCTGCCCCGTGGAGAGTGGTTGGAGCTAAGCCTCCCTCCATGTCCTCTGGGCATAGGAAGTAGCAGGCCATTCTCAGCCAGGAACAAGCCCTCCTTTGACTTCAGGTTGATCCTGACTGAGGCACATTCACTGGCTTTCAGTGGCCACAAGGTCAAGTCCAAATGCCAGGGCTTAGCATACATCTCAAGGCACACTGTATGTGCAGCCATGGGAGCCACAGTGGTTCCAGAATGCCCCACATCTGCCTTCAAGACACACACACACACACACACCCCCAATGCCTGATCTGGCCTGAAGCTCTTCAGAACTGATAGTTATATATTTTGATTTTATGTAGATACTCTGGCATGAAATTAACACAAAAATGCACATGTCATACACTGAGAGCCATCTAATATGATATGACTAAAGAAATATGTTCTATGGTCTAGATGAACTTATTTGCAAAGGAGAAATACAGACACAGACATAGAGAACAAAGGTATGGATATCAAGGTGGAGAGGAGGGTTGGGATAGATTGGGAAATTGGGATTGACATATATGCCCTACAGTGGAAAAGACTGTGATGCTAGGAAAGATTGAGGTTAAGAGAAGAAGTGGGTGACAGAGGATGAGATGGTTGGATGGCATCACTGACTCAATGGACATGAATTTGAGCAAACTCAGAGAGATAGTGAAGGACAGTGAAGCCTGGGGTTCCTGTAGTCAGGGGTTGCAGAAAATCAGACATGACTTAGCAACTGAACAACTACAAATGTATAAAAAATACATAACTAATGAGAACAACAACAACAAAAAATGTTTTAGAATGTGACCTGTACCAAAATCTTCCTAATATGTCCTGGGAACTTTATTCTGATTTCTTCCAGAAGTTTTTAGTCTTTTCCTCAATTCCTAAATTAAGTTTGAAGACGCAGTTGAGTTTGGAATCAGTTTCAAGTCGTCAGAAACATGAGTTACTTCTTGGGTTGCATTAAAGAGCCTGGTAAGTTGTTTTAAATTTTTATTTTTTTAAGAAAATTAAATTTAGGTGAATTTTTCATTGACAGTGAAGTATATACTAAGCCATGGATTAATACCTTCATAAAAACTTATCTAAACAAAGTGGGGCCTGCCTTATTTATGTTGAAGTCTGCAAAGTCCACAGTGAAAAGGGGGAAAGTACTTTCCTGGAATATAGTTACATCTGTCACAAGCAGCATCTTGAGGAAATTGGCAGGCATGTGAAATGGAGTCATTCCTCAGTGTCTGTTTAGTTTGGATTTCTTCAATTCAGGAGTGGCTTAAAACCAGAATCAGGAATATCTGCTTCTAACAAGCGTCTCCCATTTTCTCTTGCATTGTGTACATAAGTGTTCAATAAATGTTGGTTAGATTGAATCATCTTGTTCACCCTTTCTTGGGGCCATGGGGGTTATTCAGTGTATTCTTAAATACAGAAGAATTCTAAAGGGAAAGGTGCTCTCTCTACCAACAGTTTCTCTCCCCCTCCAACTCCCTGTACACAAAAACTGCCAGATCCGGCTTTCTAAAACGTGGCTTGGATCCTCCCTCAGTTTGCAAAAGTCTGTGGATTGAATCAGACTCCCCATGTTCCCTCCCCACCCCACCCCCCGCCCCACGCCCATCCTGTTCCCTAGTCTCTGAGCTCTGGTTCCAGAGCCCTATGGACACTGGGTCTGTCTTGTTAGCCTGTAAGTCCTGTTTCACCCATTTGGGCAGGGCTTATGTCCCTCACCTTCTAGGAAATCAACTCCCCTGCAGAGGGCCAACTGCCTGTCTGCAGTGTATTTGCAAACAAGAGTGAGAGATCCTCGTACATGCTCTTCATACCCTTTACAAATGTGTGAAAACATTCAGCTGCTGTAAAATCTTTTGAGGAAAATAGGATCCAATTAGCACCGACTTTTGTGTCGGGAAAGCTGAGGGTTTCGAAGGAATTCCTTACACTAGTTCAGAAACTGAGTGCCAAGGCCCTGGAGAAAAAGGCAGACACAAAGGCCTACCTTCAGAAGGCTGGAGCTCTAGTCCAGGGCAATGCTTGGGGCCATGGCTCAAAGCCCAGGGACAGACATGGAGGGAGCAGACAGGGAAGATGAGAGTGTGGCTTGAGGGTGGGTGGCAGTTCATGGAGTCGGGGACACGCTGGGAGGTCAGCGGCCTTGGCTGCCACGCTAGACAATTGGCTTTGCTGTTCTTTAAAGTTGGTTATGAAGAGGAAATTCTAAATATGAGGATGGCTGCATGGAACTAGCTGAGGTTACAGAGAGGGGTGCCAACAAGGGGCCCTTGAGCAATGAGGATGTGGACACCATGGGGCAACAGGATTTTTTAAATGACTCCTGGTGGAGGAGCTTCCTCAACTGCGTCCTTACCCAGCGACCCTCGTATCTAAGCCGGGAGCTGGACATACCCACTATCCACCAGACGCCTGCTAGCTTCATCCAGGTCCGCCAGCCCAGTCCAGGGGCCCTCCACTAGCCTTAGATCCTCAGTGAGGTGGGCTCAGGGGTCTTGTAAGCTACCAGGTACCCCTCCTCTCTCCCTAAGTGAATGGTAGGCTGCAGGGACAGCTTTCAGCCCAGGGTGGGCTGGACAGGCCCCACACACACACCCATGGGTGATGCCTGGCTTTATAACTGGCCATCCCAGAAGCAGCGACCTGGATGGAAATCCAGACCCCCATGCCCTCTCACATCAAGGTCAGTGCCCAGCAAATAGTGGGGGTCTGAGAAAGGTTAAGGAACTCACTGAGTGAGGAGAGGGGACCGTGGAGTCCAAGAATCCCCAAGCCAGTCCAAACTGACAGCGTGTGGTGGGGAGAAGAGTGGGGCGGGTTCCCCTGGACCACCACCGCGGCTCAGAGACCCAGGGGCGGGGCGCGCCTGTCCTTGGGGCTGGGCTGGCTCAGGCCTCACCGAGACTCTGCTCTGGTGGACAGGGCTGGGGCAGACTTGACGTTGGGCCCGCATCTACTCAGGACCCGCTGGAGGTCAGAGCCACCAGGGTCCACTGGCAGCCTGCCAAGGCCGGGGCCCCATCCCGGAAGTGCAGTGCTTCCTCCCTGGCAGCGGGAGGACCAGGGGATCAGGGCCGGGGTGAGCCGGCCTGCGGCGATCTGAGGCCTAGCAGGACCTGGGGCCTGCCGGGGACAGGGCCTGGTCGGGCCAGGCCTGCCCCGCGCGGTCTGGGGCCTGGCGGAACTCGGGGCCCGCTCTGGGCCGGGGCCTGCCCTCCGCCCCGCCGGCCCGGCGCCCCCTCGCGCCCCGGGCGGGCCCTGCACGTCTCGCGAGCGGCCCGGAGCGGCGGGGGAGGCGGGGCCGGCGGCCGGGCAGGGCTGGGGCGGCGCCGAGGCCCGGCCGGAGCGGGAGCCCGAGCGCGGCGGGCGCGGCGGCCGGGGCGGGGGGCGCGGGCCGGCGAAGATGGCGAACGTGGGCCTGCAGTTCCAGGCCAGCGCCGGGGACGCGGACCCGCAGAGCCGGCCGCTGCTGCTGCTGGGCCAACTGCACCACCTGCACCGCGTGCCCTGGAGCCACGTCCGCGGGAAGCTGCAGCCCCGGGTCACCGAGGAGGTGAGCGGGCCGCGCCGGCCGCCATGCGCCGCCCCGCCGGCCAGCAGAGCCCGGGCGGGGCTGGGCCAGCGGAGAGGCCGCGGAGGCCCCGCCTCGGCCGCCCGGCGCCCCCAGCCCGCCAGTCAGCCGGCCGGGTGTGCCTGGCGGACTAGGCCTGCAGGCGAGGCCCGGGGCCGCCCGCCTCCCGAGAACCCGAGGCGTTGGCTCCCGTCCAGCAGCCTCGCCCGGAAGCCACTCATGCCCTGCACCCACCCGGGCCGCAGGCTCGTGGGCAGAGCTGGCAGAGCCCACTAGGTGCGAAGGAAGTGCCCTCGAGGGGCCCTGACGCCGCCTTCCGAACCCTCCTTCCGGAGCCCTCGTGGTGGTGACGCCTGCCCCTTTCCAAGACCCCTGACTGGTCTCACCCCAGTGCCTTTGTGGCAAAGCAGCCCCCAAACTGGCCTTTTAAGTCCCCAGTGCTTAATCCCACGAGGGTGGACGTGTGCCAGCAGACGCACACGCGCTTATCTAGTGAGATGTGACACGTCTTAATTAGGGATCCAGGGTGCCAGGGAAGCTGCAAAAGTGCCCATTTTAGCGAGCAATGCCGGTGTCCACACGCAGTGCTCCTGGCAGGCAGCCGTTTGAAGCCTGGTGTCTGTCTTGTGTCTCCCCTTCTGATCCAGCTCTGGCAGGCCGCGCTAAGCACGCTCAACCCCAACCCCACGGACAGCTGTCCCCTGTACCTGAACTATGCCACCGTGGCCGCCCTGCCCTCCAGGGTGAGCCGCCACAACAGCCCCTCGGCTGCCCACTTCATCACCCGCCTGGTGCGGACCTGCCTGCCGCCGGGGACCCATCGGTGTATTCTGGTGAGTGCTCCTGAGAGGCTGGCCCCACACCCGCCCCACCCGGGCTGCCGGTTGTGTGCAGTGTGCTGGCCGTACTGGCCATGATCTGTGTCTCCCACGGCTCAGTCTTGGGACCGCAGAGCACTCTGGCCACAGTATCTTCAGAAGTGGACGTTGGTCCACGGCTGGACATTGCCACCCCTGCTTTACAGACAGGGAAACTGAGGTCCCAGAGACGTAAGCACCCCAGACCAATGTAGGTGGCAGATCTGAGACTCCGACCCAGACCTCCTGAGCCCACATCCACCGTGCGGCCCTGCACGTCCGGCTGTCAGGTCTCGGGAGGCGGTGGACCACATCTGGCGGCTGACATTTTCTTTCTCCCATCATGGGACCATGGTTCCGGGGAAGGCCCCCGGGATGCAGGCCCTGCTGGGGCATCTCTGGCCAGATTGTTTCCACAGTGACCTCTGACCCGGCTGTGGGGCCCAAGCACTTCCTGACAGGGGCTCCCATGGGGCGACCCCGGGGTCCCCTCCCCCGCTCCGCTCCCCTCACCACAGCTCTGCTCTCTGGTGCTGCAGATGGTCTGTGAGCGGTCTGACGCCTTCGCCTCCGCCTGCGCCCTGGCCCGCGCTTTCCCCCTCTTCACCCACCGCTCAGGGGCATCTCGGCGCACAGAGAAGAAGACCGTCACGGTGGAGTTTTTCCTGGTTGGACAAGACAACGGGCCAGTGGAAGTGTCCACTTTGCAAGTGGGTGTCTAGAAGCTCAGACCGTGCCCCCTCCACCCGCCAGCTTGGGCAGTGCTCTCTCCCCCACACTCCCTGGGAGGACAGGACAGGGCTGCTGCTGCTGGAGAGAGCAGGCCCCCGGGGCCTTTCCAAAGCCAGGCCACAGGCTCCCTCCCACAAGGTGGTCTTGTTCTCAGGATTCAATTCCATTCAGCCAGTGTTTATGAGCACCTACCTCGCACCAGGCGCTTTTGTGTTTTAATACTAATAATCCCGCCCGTGTATATATCACATTACCCTTTATGGTGCGCTTTTACATATGTTATTTCATTTGGTCCTTCGAATAATCCTTTTGAAGCGAGGCAAGGCTGGAGGTAATTTCCAGCTTTGAGTCCGTGTGTGGGCTGACTGCCAGGTGACCCTCCCAGACCTGTGGCTATGATCTCACCCTCCCACCTGCAGCCCCCCTTCCAAATGCCAGACTCAGGTGGTCCTTTCTGCTCCCTCACACTTCACTCTGTCTCAGGCCCTGTTAGCACCCCCTCATCCACTATCTCACCACCTTGCTCTTCAAACCTTTAATAACATGGTCTGATTGCTTGGCCTGTCTTAACTCCCTTCCTCATTCAGCTCACCAGCGTGGAGTTCGCCCATCCCCTTCCTGACATTGTCTTCTAGGGGCCAAACGTGCCAGACTAGAGCACTTGTCATCCTTCCTTGAAGGGCCCCCACCCACCTGGAACCCTCTCTCCTCCCCACACCCTTCCCACCTGCCAGCTGAGAGACATCCTCACTTGAGATTGTACATCTGAGTTTAGCCTCTGTGCCTCTCACTGGTGTGGGAGCCCCATGCCCACCTCCAGAGTGGGGGGGACTTGGTCCCGTGCACATTAGTTCTCTTGTGTGTGATAGAACCAGTGAGCTGGTGAGTCTCCCTGGCTCTGACACCCCACCCATCCTACGGTGCCTGCCTGGTTCTCTGGGACCAGGCAGCAGCCTCCTAATGGCCTGGCTGCCTCAAGATGCCCCGCTCTGGTTCCCGCTTCCCACCACGTCATGACCAGTGCTTCATGGGTGCTTGTCAGATGTCGGGCTCTGCTCTGAGCACACCTGTGTACAAACACCTGATTTCCACAACTGCCCATGAGATGGGTCTGTTTATCCCCGCTTGAGAGCTGAACACGCTGAGGCTCAGAGACACTAAGTGATTGAGTGCAGCCACACCAGCAAGGGGTAGACCCGGGCCTTAACCACAGCTGCCATCCATCAGCCGTCTTTTCCTCCCATCTGGGATCGTAAGTGTGAGGTTCTGACGCCGCGTGTGGCCTTTCCCTCCCACCTGGGTCCCTGTGGCCTCTCATACCCTCCTCCTCCGTCGCATTTAATGTTGTGAGTCTCTGCTGGACTCACGTCCTTGGGCCTCTTTGGATTCAGAGTCTAGTGTGGAGCCCGGTGCACGGCAGGTGCTCACATAGACGTGGGTGAATGAATGAGTGAGTGAATGATGCTGCTTTCTGACGCGATCAAGGCACAGTGAGGTGCGCCCTCTCACCTGAGCCACTGCTGCGTTGCGTGGAGGAGCCCTGCGTTCACAGGGTCATGAGGCCGGCATCCTGCCTCCCTTGAGACAACCCTCAGGGTGCTGATACACTCCCCAGACAGCAGCCAAGGGTCTCTGATGCCCACAGGTGGGGACCCTCACCCTTCCTGGGGAGGGCCTGCTGCCAGGCTGTGGGGACCACATGGCACGCCTCAGATCTGAGCTGTCAAGTCTCTGCCTCTGAGGTTTAAGGGTTAACTACCTGGGAACATGCAGGGACCTGGGAGGGGACTGGGCTGTTGTTAGGGACCCAGAGCTGGCCTTCCCACTCCTGTGGGCCTGGAAGAGGCAACAAGAAACTGGACGCTGTCCACATCCCTGCCAAACCCACACTCCATTTCTCTCTTAAGGCAACCAGGCCCTGGGACGGATGCTGGGGGGCCAGGTGGGACAGAGCAGGGAGGCAGAGCTGAGCATCAGGGCTGAGTCAGGTACATGGGAGCTCTTGGCAGAAGCTTTGAGGGGAGAGAGACATGAGCATGCCCTCTGCACAAGGCGCAGCTGTCTGTGTCCTTCCCTTCTTGCCCTGTGGCCAGAGCAGTGTCGCATCAGGTGCCCAGGAAGAAGGGTGAGGGTCTGGGATACTCCCATGGGGCCCACATGAGAAAAACGCCTCCCCAGCGGGTCCAGGGGCCTTTTCTCCATTGCAAGGCTCCAAGAGGCTCCTGGAGCATGTGGCCTTTGAGAGAAGTACCTCGAAGGGTGTCTGGGACCCTGGCTAGAGAAGCAAAGGTGTTTGGTCTGCCTGGGCAACCATGACAGCAGCCCCTCAACAGGGGTTTAACCCACAGATGCTTGTTTCTCAGACTGCCAAAGGCTGGCCATCTCAGAGCCTAGCCATCCCAGATCAGGGTGGCTTCTGCAGCTGCGTCCTTTTCTTACAAGGGCACTAATCCCATCATGGGGTCCCACCCTCTTGACCTCACTGAAGCCTGAGCACCTCCCCAAACCCTCCTGATACCCTCCCCTGGTGGTCAGGGCTTCAGACTCCCATAACAGAGGGTATCACCTCCTCCTGGGAGAGGGGGATGGGGTTGGCAGAGGCTGGATGAGGTGTGCACTCAGGGCTAGGCAGGAGGCCACCCACCACCAGAGTAAGGGGCAGAACAGGAGACGAGGCTCAGAAAGCAAGGAGGGCCCCATGTAAATCAGGAGAGGATGCTAGGCCAAAGGGCTACTCTATGGTTCTGCAGCCATAGGGGTCTTTCTGTAGACAGCTGGGGTCATGGGTACAATTCTTGCTTCCCTTCCACCTGCTCTCGTTGCCCAGCCTTCCCTGGGAGATGTGTACCTCTGACACTTGTGGGTCCTGGCTGTTGGCAATGAGGGACACTTTCCACCTTGTGCCAGGACCCCAGTGACAGCCTTTTGTTTCTCCTAGTGTTTAACAAGTGCCACAGAAGGCGTGCGGCTGGCAGCCCGAATCGTGGACACACCCTGCAATGAGATGAACACAGACACCTTCCTTGAGGTTCGTGGCCCTGGGGTCCGCTGGGGTGGGATGGTGTTGATCGACCCCAGGGACAGTCAGGAATCCCAGGGCTGCCAGGGGATGGTCCACAGTCTCTGCACCTCATCTGGGGAAGCCATGGGCTGCTGCAGACAGAGTCCTGCCATCCACCCGGAGCCGAGGGGCCCCCGGTCCTCAGCCGGGGTTGGAGGGAGGACACAGCCTCCTCCTTGAGGCCCCCATGCAGGACTCGAGCCATGAGCCACAGGAAATCGCAGAGTTTGGAGGTGATTAAACCTCCTCTCCTGGGTTTAATCATGCTTAGAGCCGAGAGTCAGGGCTTCAGCTTCCCGGCCCACCCCTCTCCCACCACAAGGCATCTGCTCACCCCTGTCCCTGGCCTCACCCTCATTTTAAGCCATCTTCACGTGTTGTATGTTGTTGTTTTTTCCATAAACGCATCCAGGAGATTAAGAAAGTTGGAAAAGAACTGGGGATCGTCCCAACCGTTATCCGGGATGAGGAGCTGAAGGCGAGAGGATTTGGAGGTGGGTGGGGGCCAGTCCTCCAGGGTCCTGGCCTCAGCAGAGGCCTGGGGT
The DNA here is from genome assembly GCF_027580195.1 of Bos mutus. NCBI lineage: Eukaryota > Metazoa > Chordata > Mammalia > Artiodactyla > Bovidae > Bos > Bos mutus. Next base: position 42,176,926 of record NC_091629.1, on the reverse strand, counting down.
ACTTGGGGGGCTGGGGGGCTGCCAGGCCATATGTTGTGCTGTCCCAAGCTTCACCCCACAGGAAACCAGCCTGTGTCCAGCCCCCAGGCCAGACCCTGGGAAGCAGCTCATCCCCGGGGGAAAGAGGAGGCAGCGATTCAGATCCTGATTCAGATCCTGGAAGCCACAGGGTCCAAGTCCTTCCCCGTCCGCCCCCTCTGCAGCCTCCCCCGCGCTGCTCTCCTGCTCCCCAGGCCAGCCCAGCAGGGCCTTTCTGTTCCTCGAATACGCAAGCTCATATCCTCATCAAGACCTGCTCTCATGGCTCTTTCTCCCTGGGATACTCTCCCCCAGTATGATCTCACAGACCACCTCTTCAGAGAGCCCTCCCTGACTGCCAGGCCCATCCTTCCCACCTCCCAGGCACCAAGGCGCAGTGACAACTAGAACAGGGTTGGGAAGGTCACTGTGGTTGTTATCTGTGGCTGCAAAACCAGTTACCCCAAAAGGCAGCAGCTGAGAGCAGCACGGTCCTTCCAGTGCAGGTCTGTGGGTGGGGAACTGGGTGTGACTTAGCTGGATCCGGCCCAGGGTCTCTCCAGGCCGTGATACCTGTGTTAACTGGGGCTGCGGTCACCTGAAGGCTCAACCGGGGCCCAAGACGGGCTCCCAGCAAGTCTCACTCATGACCCTGCCATCAGAGACCTAGCCGGCTGCTCCTTGTCGTGTGAGCCTGTCCTTGAGCAGCTTGCAACGTGGCAGCTGCTGCTCTCAGATTGAGGTCTCTGAGCAAGAGACAAGAAAGAGCACACAAGCCAGAGGCCTTGTTTCTGTAACCTCCTCTTGGACGATTCCTGCCACGTCCCAAGAAACTGAGACACGCCGTCCTGCCCTCATAGGGGAGAGGAGAGGACCCACATGATCATGAATGCCCAGAGGGGATCCGTGGGGGCTTGTTCGAGCTGCCTGTCACAGTCATGTAAGCCAGTTGCAGCTGGAGGCAGTTCTGTCAGGGAACGCTTCACAGAGGAGGTGACATTTGCAGCAGGTCTTGCAGGATGAGTAGGAGTTTGTCAGGCAGCCATTACTGGCTCTTGTCCTGGTTGCTACAGTTGTTCGGTTAGATTATCAGGGTACCTTGAGGTGTGACCTCTGCCCACAGCAAGCCATGGTTTTCTCAAGAAGTTGGGGCGTGTAAACTGACAGCAAGGCAGCAGCTGGGGTGAGCTGGGAAAGGGAGGCGCCTGCTGAGTGCATGGAGGGGTCAGTGATGGGAGGGTGAGCGGGGCTGGAACGGCCTTGAAGCATTATCCAAAATCTCTTCATTTTGCAGTCCTGTTCACTGCTTTCTGGGAATGATACAATTTTTTTTTTTTTTTTTCCTCAGCGAGTCTTCTTGCCTAACACTACTTCACACAGAACTCAATTGCATCCCCCAATCCCACAGCAGCCAGGGGCAGGAGAGGGCGGGGAACTTGGTTCACATGGCCAGGCTCTGTGGCCCAGAGGAACACCCACAGGCCAGCAGCTGTTTGTGGGGAGAGCAGTATTTCTGGGGGACTCCCAGGAGTCCTCCACTTGGCCCGGCCTGAGCCCTCATGACGAGTCCTATGCTTTCCCTAGGAATCTATGGTGTTGGCAAAGCTGCCATCCATCCCCCGGCCCTGGCCGTCCTCAGCCACACCCCAGACGGAGCCACCCAGACCATCGCTTGGGTGGGCAAGGGCATCGTCTACGATACCGGGGGTCTCAGCATGAAGGGAAAGGTGAGGTGCAGGACCAGGGCTGGGGGGACGTGGCGGGGAAGGGCGGCCCCTTCTCAGGTGTCGGAGGAAAGAGCAAGTTGTTGGGGCATCCAGGAGGGAGGACCCGGGGCCCCGTCCCCTCCAAGGGGCAGACCGTTCACGCCTGCACTGAGTCAGGACAGAAAATCTGGAGAAGAAGAGGAAAAGGTCCTAGGGTGATGCCCACTGTCTTTGTGACCATCTGCAGTAAAATATTATGAGTATTGTAGTACAGGTAAAGAAAACAGCCATCGGTTAACACTTATAAATAGCATTGAGTAATTTCTGACAAAAAAGCTGACACCTCCACGTCGTTCTCCTGTGGTGGCGTACGCCAGCATCACAGCCCTGCCGTCCAGCCTTCAGTTTGGCCAGTGTCGGTGGCTCTATCACACTGGTCTTCTTCACGTGTTTCTGCTCGCTAGATGGACATGCCAGGTGTGTCAGTCTCTGCGCTGTAGTTGATCCAAAAGAGCACCGCTGCTGCTGCTGCTAAGTCGCTTCAGTCGTGTCTGACTCTGTGCGACCCCATAGACGGCAGCCCACCAGGCTCCCCCGTCCCTGGGATTCTCCAGGCAAGAACACTGGAGTGGGTTGCCATTTCCTTCTCCAGTGCATGAAAGTGAAAAGGGAAAGTGAAGTCGCTCAGTCGTGTCTGACTCTTAGCGACCCCATGGACCGCAGCCCACCAGGCTCCTCTGTCCATGGGATTTTCCAGCAAGAGTACTGGAGTGGGGTGCCATTGCCTTCTCCACCAAAAGAGCACAATTAACTTTAATTTTGAAGACTTTCTGTCACATGAAGCAACTGATACACTCAGGGAAAGTCTCTAACAAAAGGGTCCCTCGGCAGAGACCAAAAAAGACCCCACTTCCCAAGAAACTCCCCAAATCATCAGTGTCCGTGTTTCTGGTTCTTTGAGATGGACCCCAGTAACTTTCAAATGTCTGTGGAGTAAAAATGTCTTACACAGCACAACCCAGGTGGTTCCCCTAGACTGTGGGCAGCAGCAGGGCTCACTGCTCCCGGTGTTTACGCCGAATCCGCCATCCGAAGGCAGGAACTCACTGTCAGAGGTGCCGTGGACACCAGCCACCTCCAGAGCCTGCCTGCCTCAGAACCAGAGTGCCTTGAGGAGTCTGTGCCCCTGGCGGTGATTAGTGTCCACGTAGGATAATGTTTCTGGAAGGAGGAGGAATTAAGACAGGCAGGTCTGAAGTTTTTATTTATGTGGTAAGGACTCACTTCAACCAACAACAGGGTTTCTTCTGGAGGAATTCTTTTACCACTGATGACAACAAGCAAACAAGCTTTTGTTGCTGTTCAGCTGCTAAGTCATGTCCAACTCTTTGTGACCCCAGGGACTACAGCACGCCAGGCACCTCTGTTCTCCACTATTTCCTGGAGTTTGCTCATATTCATGTCCATTGAGTCAGTGATGCCTTCGAACCATCTCATCTTCTGTCGTCCCCTTCTCCTCCTACCTTCAATCTTTCCTAGCATCAGGGTCTTTTCCAATGAGCCGGCTCTTTGCATCAAGTGGCCAAAATATCCGAGCTTCAGCATTAGCCCTTCCAATGAATATTCAGGGTTGATTTTCTTTAGGATTGACTGGTTAGATCTCCTTGTAGTCCAACAGACACCCAAGAGTTTTCTCCAGCCCCACAATTTGAAAGCATCAGTTCTTCAGTGATCAGCATTCTTTCTGATCTAACTCAGCTTTTAGTTGGTTTATTATTGTTCTTAAATTCTTAACACCTGGTGTTGACCCTCCTCCCCCACCCTTGACAGGGGCTCTTGCCCCATTAGCAGCTGCATTTTGGGGGATGGATCTGTGGGCTCATTCAGACGTTGGCTTGTTAGAGGGTGGAGTGAGAAGCAAGGCTTCCTGAGGGTTAGTCATTTTGCTGGTGGCACCCTCTCCCAATTTTGCAGGAACAGTCCTGGCTGTTTTCAGAGATTTTCAAGGCAAATCAGGATCAGTGTGAATTAAGGGGCCTCAGATGTGTTCATCTCAGGACTTCTTCCACTCTTAAAAAATACTGATCTCGAAAGAGATTTTATTTATAAGGGCGATGTCTGCTAGCTGTCTACTAGAAATTAAAATTGGGAAAATTTAAAGATAGTTATTAATTCATTAAAAAGACCAATATGACCCCATTGCATGCCACTGTAAATAATGCAGTCTTATGAATAGGACTGTATTTTCCAAAATGAAAAAAAGAAATTAACCAGAACAGTGGTACCATTTTACATTTCTGCAGCTCTCTTTACTGTCTGCCATAGTGGACAACAGCTGTGATCACACATCTGCTTCTGCATTTAGTCTGTTGCGATGTGTTTTAGTTGAAATATAAAAAAGAAAATCTGGCCCCAGTCCTTCAGCAGTTAGAAAAAGGAGAAGCATTTTAATACCTTCTTCAGGTAACTCAGGACCTTCTTCTTTGCTGTTACACCAAAACTCAACAAGTGGGAGTTTTTAAAAGGTAAGTTATAACAGGGGATCTGAAGCCACGCCTGTGAGCTCTGCCACATTGAAATCTGTGGGTCCATCCTGAAGTCTGAATGCATGGTTTTATGATATCACATATGAGCTATTTGGAAAACACTGTTTAAAGAGTTATGCCGTACCTCCAGATTTTAACGCTTTTCAGCATACAATATTTTAAAAAGTTACATTTATTAATATCATCATCTATCTCATGTAGGAAGTTGAGTATTAGGTTGCCATCATGGAAGCAGATACAAGTTTTCCAAAACCCTGATTTTTTTTTTTTTGCTTGAAAGCTCCAGTTTTACCAAGTAATGCCAGCTGTCCTCCTGGAGGTGAGAGGCTCACTCTGGCCATTTTCGAGAAAATGTCTGCATATACCTGCATCTGGATCCCCAGAGTCTGTCAGTGGTTCCCCCCACCCCACCTCCAGGACAGTGGTAGTGGGAGAGCACAGGCTCACTGAGCTCAGGACTTGGTGCCCACTCTTGCTTGGGCTCCAGCTGCCTGACCACAACCGAGCGCCGGGCATCAGGGAGCAAACACAGGACCTCCCCTACCCCTTCCATGCCACCAAGACAGTGTTGGGAATGACTCTTCTCTACGGTTGAGGTTTTTAAAAAGCTAATCACTTCACTGCTTCAGCAAGAAGACTTGAGTGAAATTGGCACCACCTTGTCTCCTAAAGGCCTGGAAATTAACCCAGTGACCACCAGTTCCCACAGGCCCCAGGTCGCCACTGCCCCATCGGCACAAACAGCAACCCAACAGTGACGAAAGCGTTCCTGTGGAAATAGTTTCTTTTATAAAAACAGGAATGCCAGGTGGGATCCACGAGGCTGACTCAGTCTATGGAGCTGCGTTGGTGGTGCGACATTTGTTCTGTGTCCAGGGACACGGGGATTCAGTGGCCATCTTCAGCCATTTTCCATGTGGCCATCCTGCAGGAGGTTTGATTCTCAGTTTGAGGCCCCGTTATTCCATTTAAACAATCTCGTGGTTTCTCGCAGGTTAGGTCAAAACAGCTTATTTCCAGTAGTGCTAGCTGAGTCATTTTTGCTCAACTTAATTGTAAAAACAGCTCAGTTTATATCTAAAAATACTTTCCATTAAAACTCTCAGCTCGTGTAATCCAATAAGGGCTCAGAAAAATTGGTACATTTTGGTCCCGAATCCTTACATCCGATGACCTGTTGTTAATTTAAAATATGAGCCTGTCAATTAGCATCGGGAGCCCATAAACCGTAAAAGTGCTTAGCTGCTCTCAACTAGTGTACAGGAAATGGTGTTTACTTCTATGGCAAGAGGGCCCCTCGGTCTCCAGCGACTCCCTCACTAGACCCCGTCACCCAGGAAACGTGAATGCAGACAGGTGGCAAGTGCCCTTGGGGCAGGAGTGGGATTGATGGTATCACAGTGACTAATGACATTTGGGAAGAGCTCACATTAACCTGGATGGGTGGTCAAGGTCGTGACACGGAGGAACTGCAGACAGACCCCCAGGCTGACTTGGGCACAGCTCAGCCTCTGACCCAGGCCACTCTGGAAGTCCCCACTGAACCTCACACAGTTCTGTTCAGTAACCCCCAAAGCTCTGCTCAAGCTGGACGTGCGTCCCCAACCTGGTAAATTTGACTCTGGCTTCTCATTGCTTCTGGAGGATCCCTGGGTGACTAGTGGCGTTTCCTGGGTTCTGTAGGCACTCAGGTGACTTGGCGCCAGCTCCTGTGCCTCTGGGGCCCTGGTGTGGGGACTGGAGTGGAGAGCACTGTTGCTGGGGTGTCAGCATCCACTCACCTCTCTCTCGCCCCTTCCTGCCCCCACAGACCACCATGCCAGGGATGAAGAGGGACTGCGGGGGCGCCGCAGCTGTCCTGGGGGCCTTCAGAGCCGCCGTCAAGCAGGTGAGGGGGGCCCTGACTTCCTCCCTGGTTCTCCTCCCCAGAGCCCCCTGAGTCTGTGTGGTTGGCACCGTCCCCCTCCACACTCCCGCGCCGGGTCCCTGGGGCCCCCAGAGCTCCTTGCTTCAGTCAGGGCTCCTCACGCCAAGAGCGTCACCCCACCCGGGCATGTCACCTCTCTGCCTGGCACCCGCTGGCATCATGGGCCCTCCGCTAAGTCCTAAGACCCCTCCCGCCCCAACCGGAATGGGAAGGGTGCTTTGGAGCTGGCTGGCTGCCTGCTCAGCCCTGGGCTCTGGCACTCAGGGCAGGGTTCTTTGGAGGGGCTGGCTGCTGTTTGGTGGAAGAGGTCTGGGGTCTGTCCTGGAATACCAGGAGTGGCCACACTGAGCCCAGACACCTGGGCAGCCAGAGGCCTCCGTGCTCCCCACCCAGAACACACAGGCCTCAGAGAGCCCAACAATTGGAGCCAAATTCCCGAGCTGGGGGCCTGGTCGATAAGCAGTGCCGTGGCTGTTCCCCACGTTTGCCCTTTGACACTGTAGAGCATGTTTATGGAGCAGAGGCATGGGGCGCCCTGGCCATCCAGGGCCACTCACCTCTCAGCATGGCTGCTTCAGGTAACTCTGAAAAGCCCAGCCCTTCCAGTCACCAAGCATAAGCCCCTCTTCCTCAAAGGTACTGCCTGAGCAGCATGACCCCCAGGGGGAGACTTCCAGAGAAAACAAAAGCAAAAAGATCTTGGCAAATGATTTCTGCCCAGCCACGCCCACGAGGGGAGCAGAAAGGCTGGAGGGGAGGAGGGGCTCGGCCTAAGGGGTGCTGGGCGGGGGGTGTCTCAACTGTACTGGGGGGCATCATGCAGCCCCCATTCAGCAGCACCCAGCCCACCTGACCAGATTCAGCCAGGCCTGCTACCTACTCCATTAATGAGCTCGTCAAGTATGCAAGGGACATACCCAGCCTCCGGGGCTGGGGGGCACTCTGGGAAGGGCTCGCAGGAAAGTGTCCAATAATAGGAGCCAAATTCCCAGGCGGCTGTGCTGCCTGGTGTCTCAGCTATGGGTTTGGGGTGACTGCGCGCATGGAGGGTCTGTCCTGGCATCTGGACAGGTGGCTGGTGCCCCAGCAGGTAGACCCTTCCTATGGGCGAGGAACCACTTGGCAATTAAGGCTGGTTCATCAGCTGGTGGTTGGAAGTGGTCCTCGGATTCCTCCTGCTTTGTAACTCATTTTTTAAGAAAAGGAATGTGCCTCCATTTGAGCCCCAAAGTATATAATGAGGGTCATCACTCACAGAATGAAGTAAGAGTCCATGCTCACACCAAGAGGAACAAGTCATCTCCTCACAGTGGCCTCCCAGTTGCTAACAGTACAAGGGAGAGAGGTGGGAACCCACCTTTTGGCAAACAACAGCACAGTAATTGTCTCAGGTGAGAGTGACCAACAGATGCTAACGTCAGAGTCGAGTGTGGTGAGCGTGGGAGTGAGAAGGGGCACCCACACAGGGGTTTCTGTGGCTGCCCTGAGGGACACTGGGGGGTGGGGGGGTCACTGTGCCTCCAGGAACTTAGTGCACTCAACCTGAGTGTAGGTACAGGGAAACAGCAAAGGGTCAAGGTCATCAAAGTCAAAAGCCCTACCTCAAAAGCTAAAGATCAGCAGGTTTGTGAGGTTAGACACTGTGACCGCTGACCACATTGTATGGATAGGAGGCAGGAGCTGAGCACAGACTTGAACCTAGCAGGCAGCTCCGCTTCTAGGGTACATGCTGCGTCGCCTGGCATCTGTTGGGACCCTGCTCTAGGGCCCACTGCCAGGATGGTGGGGAGTGCAGGGGGCTGTGATCTTTGCTCCTTGGACCCATCTGTCTGTCTCTCTGTTGTGTGTCAGAGAGCTCCAGCCTGTCACCATCCTTCCTGCCCCTGATGCTCCCAGCCTATAACTGGAGCCTCTGCCCTTTTCCCTCCGGGTTTTTTTTTGTTTGTTTGTTTTTAATTGGAGGCTAATTACTTTACAATATTGTAGTGGTTTTTGCCATGCATTGACATGAATCAGCCATGGGTGTACATGTGTTCCCCATCCTGACCTTCCCTCCCACCTCCCTCCCCCTCCCATTCATCAGGGTCATCCCAATGCACCAGCCCTGAGCACCCTCTCTCAAGCATTGAACCTAGACTGGCAATCTATGTCACATATAATAGTATACATGTATCAATGCTATTCTCTCAAATCATCCCACCCTCGCCTTCTCCCACAGAATCCAAAAGTCTGTTCTTTACATCTATGTCTCTTTTGCTGTCTCACATATAGGGTCATCGTTACCATTTTTCTAAATTCCATATATATGCATTAATATAGTGTATTTGTGTTTTTCTTTCTGACTTACTTCGCTCTGTATAATAGGCTCCAGTTTCATCTATCTCATTATAACTGATTCAAATGCATTCTTTTTGATGGCTGAGTAATATTCCATTGTGTACATATACCACAGCTTTCTTATCCACTCGTCTGCCGCCTCTAGGGTTTCAAAGACACTCTCCATGCAGTGTTCTGCTTGGCTGAGAACTCCGTGGGGCCCAATGCCACAAGGCCGGATGACATCCACCTGCTGTACTCTGGAAAGTAAGGCCAACCCCGCCCACCTCCTCATAGCACCCACGCCACTGTGCTGTCCCAGAGCCCCGGGTGCCTGCGATGGGGGCTGGGTCCCTGTTTGAGGTGTCAGGGGCCCACGGGGTCTGGGGACTGCCCCCCAGCTTAGGGGGCCAAGCCCTTTCCAACCTTTAGGCACTGCATTGCAGTTGAGGACAGGGAGGAGGGGCTCTGAGTGGGGTGTCTGCTGTCCCCAGGACTGTGGAAATCAACAACACGGATGCTGAGGGCAGGCTGGTGCTGGCAGATGGCGTGTCCTACGCCTGCAAGGACCTGGGCGCCGACATCATCCTGGACATGGCCACGTTGACCGGAGCTCAGGTGGGCCCCCCTGTCCCTTCTGCTTCATCACCTGGTCAGAGCTTGTCTGTGAGGGTGCAGGCACACAGAGCCCATGGACCTTGGAGGGAACACTGGCACAGGGCCCCTGTGGGGGCCCTCTTTCCCTGTCTCTTTCTCTGCCTTGTTTTCTGTCAGCCCCTCTTCTGTCCTCAGTGTCCCCCAACCCGCCAGGTGATGCTCTCTACATCTCTCCCGCATGCCCAGGGCATCGCCACAGGCAAGTACCACGCGGCTGTGCTCACCAACAGTGCCGAGTGGGAGGCGGCCTGTGTGAAGGCCGGGCGACAGTGCGGGGACCTGGTGCACCCGCTGGTGTACTGCCCAGAGCTGCACTTCAGCGAGTTCACCTCGGCCGTGGCCGACATGAAGAACTCGGTGGCGGTAGGTGTGGAGCAGGGTGGACCTTGGTCCCCCTGTGAGGGCCCAGATCTGGGCTCTGAGTAGGGGAGGGGAGAAATCAGGGAAGGGGATGGAGCTCTCACTGGTCTCCCCACAGCATGTCCATTCAGCAGGCACTGGGGCATCCTCCCCGCTATGGAGTCCCCACTGGGTCTATCGCTGGCTCCCCCTTTGCCCCCAGGGTGAAGGCAGACCCCCTAGCCCAGCTGCCAGGCCCACGGGGACCCTCTCTGCTGCTCTCCACACTGGGCCCTCCACCCCAGGCCCCTTCTTGCAGACACTGGGAGAGGTGGTCGCTGAGGATGGGGGTCAGGAGGGCGCAGGGTGTCCACCGTGGCCACCCCCACCATGGCTGCAGTGGATGCTTACAACTGCCTTCTACCCCAGGACCGGGACAACAGCCCCAGCTCCTGTGCTGGCCTCTTCATCGCCTCACACATCGGCTTCGACTGGCCTGGGGTCTGGGTCCACCTGGATATCGCCGCGCCCGTGCACGCCGTGAGTCTGGGCCCCGGGGGTGCCCCTGCCCACCCCACCGTTAGGCCTTCCTTGGCCGGCCAGCCACTCTGCTTCCCTTGCTGGCCCCTCCCCACGGGTCTGGCTGCTCCCACTCTCTCCTGCATCCAGAGCCCCTCTCTGGCTCCAGAGCACAGGCTGAGCTCATCGGAAACATTCTGTGTGAGGGTCACACGGCCAGCTGTGGTCCCCCCTGACCTCTGGTCTCCTCGTCCCTGGGAACAGTGTGGCTGCTGTGTGCAGTCCTTCCCAACCCGCCTGTCCTCGGCAGGAGGCCCAGGGGCCCTGGTCTCACCCTTTTCCTCCCCGAGGAGCCAGGAGAGGGGAGGGGAGGAGAACCCAGGGCTGTGTCCACAGCTCGTCCTCCACCGGCTTTGAGTGGAACAGGACAGGGAAGGGGGCTGGGGGGTGCATGGGGAATCAGATGCCCTGGTCCAAGAGCCCTCCCATGGTGGCGGGTTTGCTGGGGTGGGGGGCTTGGCCGCACAGGTTTCCACTGTCTTCACCCACAGGGCGAGCGCGCCACGGGCTTCGGTGTGGCCCTTCTGCTGGCACTCTTTGGCCAGGCCTCCGAGGACCCTCTGCTGAACCTGGTATCCCCACTTGGCTGCGACGTGGACGCCCAGGAGGGGGACGCGGAGAGGGACTCCAAGAGGCGCAGGCTTGTGTGACGCAGCCGCCCTGCCCAGTGACACTGGGCACTTTACCTCACTTTGCACTGATTAATTCTAAGCAATTGGAAGATTATACTTTGAGATGTTTTGTTTTTAGTTGTCATGGTGACGGAAACAGCTCCTTCTTGTGTCTTAGGAGACAGCTCAGGGTTCGGGGGGCCCAGGGAGGGGTGAGTGGGCAGCACTGGGTTTGTTTTATGTTTGATTCCCCGCCAGCTTCTGCAGACCGTGCCCCTCCCTGGGGCCCCTGCACGACCCCCAGGCTCCAGAACGCATGCACGGCCCTGATGCTCTTGTCCACGTGGCCCTCAAGACCCCCGCCTGTGCCTGGGCCCCACAGTGGGTGCCGGTGGCCCCATCTGCAGCCCCAGGCTCCGTACATGGCACCCACATTGCAGGGCACCCAGGCCCCACTCCAGCTGGGGCAGTCCCTGCCTCCAACAGACCACCCCTTTGAAAGGATGGGGCGACTTGGTTCAGGTTTTATGGAGCAAAAGGAATGTCTACTCGGGCCCCTCTGAGTTCACTGCAAGTTGAATTAAACATGGCTAAACCACATCACACCTCTGCCTCTGTCTCCCTCTTTCTCCAGCCCGTTTTAGCAAGCAGCCCAACAACCTGCCTGTGGGTCTGAGGCTCCGGGTGCCACCATCTCCTCCCAAACCAGCACCCGACTTTGAGGTGAAATTTGCCAACCTCATTCCTGCAGATGAGAGCCCAGGGCCAGCTGGGCTCTGAGGTTCGGAGTGCAGGCTCTGGAGGGCGGGCACCTCGGACTTTCCCACGACCCTCAGTCTGCAGGGAAGGTGTCCTGATCCCTGGCACGGCACAAGGCGAGTGTTACACAGGGTCAACCGAAAGCCCCCTGGGCAGGATCCTAGGAGCTGAAGGGCATAGCCTGGCCAGGTGTCAGGGAGACCCCCAGCCTGGGCCCCGCAGAGGAGGTCCAGGACTCAGGCTCTACCTGGCATAGAGCCGGCACCTCCTCTGCAGGCGACGGGAGGGCGAGAACATGCCTGCAGGCCACACATTCCCTAGCTGTGTCTGGGCTCCTTGACCTCGCACCCCTGCCCAAGGCTCCCTAAACTTCAGGTCCCTTCCCCTGCCCTGAAATCAAGGTGACTCTTTCTGGGCATGATCTCAAGCATGTATTTATTAACTGCCTGCTGTGTGCACAGCCCCAGGCTGGGCCTGGAAGAGGCAAGCGGCAGTCCCAGGGCCTCCGCCCCGTCTGGGAAAGCCCTGGCCCGACGTGTTAAATTGCAGTAATCATGGTCACGAGGCAGTCAGTGGGCTCAGGGAGGCACGGGGGCCGGAGGGGCCAGGAGCCTTCATGGGTCATTAGCGTGCTTAATGGCCTTGGTGTTGGCAGCTCAATCCAGCTTCTCCCTGAGAAGCCCTGAAGGAGCCAGAGGTCACTGAGGTGGCCCAGCTCCTTCTCCTGGCAGCTGGCACTGTCCACACCCCCTGCAGGGGCTACAGGGATCCGGGGGACTGAGTGTCCCTTGTGCGGGCACAAAGGGGGCCTCAGGCCCAGGGACCCAGCTGGGCAACAGCTGCAGGCCAAGGGCCTGGCAGTGGGGGGAAGCAAGGATGAGGCAAAGACCCTACTTCTCTGAGGCCAAAGGGCTTGAGGACACGACGGCTGCTTCCAGCCACTCCACTGGAGCCCCAGCAACAGGGTCGGCAGGGGGCAGGCAGGGAGTGGGTGGGCGCTGGCACGTCCACTTGATCATCGTCTCAGGCGCAGTACAGGAAGGTGAGTCTGGTGGACAGCTCCTGCTCCAACTGCAGCTCACCCAGCCTGTGGACCAGGAAGATGTCCGTGCAGAGCCCCAGCATGTGGTCCACATCAGGCAGCTGGTCATACATGATGGAGTGGGCAATGCGGAGGAAGTGGTCTTGGATGAACTTGGCTGCAACCATCACCACCGACACGTAGAGCCCGACAATGCTGGGGGGATGAGGGGGCTTCAGTACTGCTGTCCCAGGAGAGTAGAGCACAGCCCCTACTCAGCCCAGTGGGATAGAAGTGCAAGTGCTAACCACTCGCAGCCCCCACGACCTCTTGTGAGTGGGACTGGGGTTCCAGTCCCCACCTGGGGTTGGAGGGCCAGGTGACATGTGACCCTACAGACGGGAATGAGGACAGTGGGAGTGCCCATTTCCGCTAGCAGCTTGTGTGACAGTAAGTCACCATCCTGGTGTATTTCTGGGGCTAAGGGAACAGGGACTTGTGAGCCCCCCCTCCACCCCCACCCCATCCCAAGCAGTTCTGGTGAGCAGGGGCAAGAAGGGGCGGAAAGTTCTGAAGCCTCTGGGCCACAGGGCAAGTTCTTGGGGCCGGGGGAGCCTTACCCGTATCCTGCCAGGAAGCCCAGGCTCTGGGGGCTGATTTTGTCATTAAAGATGACGAGCTCCTGGTCCTGATGCAGCCCCAGCTCTGGTCACAGCCTGGCCGCCATTCCTGGACCACCCACCACTCAGCTGCTGGGCTGGCCATGGGGCCTCCACTGGCCTCAGCTGCTGCAGCTGGATGGTGGCATTGCGGAAGGCCAGGAGGTCCACATCCCATGGCCTATGGAAGTGGGCTGTGTAGGAGAGGCAGCATCAGGCCCTGGGGATGCCTGCAGGCTGGGAAGACCCCATGTCACCCACGGCGACCAAGTCAGGGGACTTGCCTCCAAGGGGCTGGGATGGATGCTGATTGAGCAAAACCTCTGACACTCTCCCACCCTCCCTGCAGGCAATGCAACCTCTTCTTAGACTCAGCCTGGCCCCTTACCCCCAATGCACCCCTTCTTCCTGCCTTATTCAGGGGCCCTCATCTGGAGGCCCCCTCCCCAGCAGCACCTCCTGAGGAGCCAGTGTTCAAGGTCTCCCTGGGAGGGTCAGCCTGGTCCCCTGGTGCACACTGATGCCCCTCCCCAAAGGGACTCTGCCCCCTCAACCTCCCCCCACCCCATGAGCACATCCATCACCCCAGAAGCCCCTCCCCCAGTCCACACTGGTTGAGCTGGAATTTGCTGCTGAGATGCTCTGCCCAGAACCTCTGTTCGTACTGTTCCCGAGTGAATTGATTTCAGCGGTTTTGTTTATTTGTTTGTTCTTTAACAAAAGGTTGTTTTGGTTTGAGATTCAGCAAAAACACACGCCGCCTTCTGCTTCCTCTCCATTCAGGATTCAGTAAATTAGCTGTTTTCCAGTCGGCTTCGAGGCCTCGCCTCAAATGAGCCTCCAGCGAGATAATGCATTTAAAAGCCCTTGGAAAAGTACCAGGTCCCACGCACATTGGAGACAGTGTCGACCTGCCAGCGGCTGGCTCAGCCCTGCACCCCAGCCAGGCAGGCTCACAGGGGGCCCTGCTTAGGCCCACCTGCAGGGCTCAGAACAGGGTAGGGGGGGAGCTGCCCTCCCCCGCCTTCCCTGGCAGCACCATCTGGGGGCAGGGATGCAATGTGGGGCAGGGGGGGTCCTTACCAACTTCTAACTGGTGGGCCATTTTCACTTCAGTCCCCTCTGTGATCCTCAGGGCTTTGGGAATAAGGCCAGGGAGCATTCTTCAGGCAGGAAAACAAAGTCAAAAAAACTCAGAGGTCTGGTTTACATTCACCTACATTTAATGCAATTCAAACATGGTGAGGGGGGCCGCTATCTGAAAGCGTGTCTTCCTGTTGGCTACATGGGAAACTCTGTAGCTCAGACACCTCCTCCTCCCCCTCCCCTGAGTCAACTTACTTCCCCCAACTCTATGACCTTGGGCTTTTTTATCATGCCTGACTCCCCGGCTTTGCTAATGGGTTGGGTGAGTTTCTGTGGCGTCCACAAAGTTGGTCCAGTGCAGGGACCGCAGGAAGCCAGCTTCCTCTCCCAAAAGTATTTATTAAGCACCACCTGTATGCACCCCTGAGAAGCTCAGTCTTTTCCTGACTGACAAGCCAGAGCCAGCCTGTGGGAGGGGGCTGGGCTGCATGAGTCCAGAAGAGGCCTCCAGGCCAACCCCAAACCCTCTGCTTCCTTGTACCATCCATGGAGATGTCATTAGCGACTAATAGACTAGCGTTTTGTAAGCAATTTGCCTCGTGCAGGGCAAATTATCTTGTTCCCACCCAGGGGTGCAGAAGCACGTGTGTGTGTGTGTGTGTGTGTGCATGGAGGGGACACCTACACAGGCTCTTTCTGGACAAGGCTGAGTGTGTACACCCGTTGGTCCCGTATCTCCGCGTCTGTGTAACACACCATGTGTTTGCCAGATGCTTCCACATTCTTGACCAGAGACCCATTCCTGAGGGTGGAGGGAAAGGAGACAAGAGGCTGAGAAACATATTGGTGGGCACGTGGGGCAGTTTCCTCTGGCCCGGCTGCCTGCGCTCCCCATTAACATGCACTGAGTGACCCCTCTCCCGCCACTAAGATGCATTGGGTGACCACCGTGTTCATCTCAGGCCCTGAAGCCAGAGGAGAGGGCAACAAAGGGCCCTGCCATCAGGGCGTCTGCGGTCTTCATCAGGCAACACCCGCCCCCCGCCCTCTGTGCATCCATCTTCCATCTGGGCCTCACCCAGCCCTGGACTTGCACCTGGGCGGGCACCGTGGCTCTGCACAGCTGAGCATCACTGAAGGCCCAGGAGGCTGGCAGGTATCAGGCTCATGTCTTCCTGCTCCCTCTGCCCAGAGGCTGCTGGGAAGATGCCAGGTGGGCACTCTATGCAGAAGGACAGTGGACACGGCCGGGCTGCCTGCCTCGGCCCCTCGCTGGCCCCCAAGCCTTGGTTTCCACCTTGTCTGAAGGCGGGGGAGGCAGCAGCAGAGCAAGTGCTCTGAAATAAGGGTTTCCTGGCATTTAGACCACAGGAGGTGGCCTGACCACATTTTACAAGATGCGAACATCCTCAGCAGAGGGACCCCATCACGTGTGAGAGCTGCTATCCTCCGGGCCGAGAGCAAGAGACAGCACAGAACTCAGACGCCCTGCATCCTTCCCTCTAGCCAGCCGTCCTGGGAGCCCTGGGGAGAAGGTTCTGAGTGCAGGGCCCTCCAGCTTCAGCTCTTGGGGGTGCATGAGGGAGTTGTCAGCAAGCAAGCAAACACGCCTTGGGTTGGACCTGGTGAGCACAGTCCCACAGGCCTGCTGGGCCCCAAGGAAGGTGTCATTTCCTCCTGTGGATGGAAGACAAGGCAGCCCCACTTCCTCCCCAGCTCTGGTAAGGAAACGTGCTATAAATAATCAGCCCACAGATGAAAGTCATGGCAGAGCGGATGATCCAGCTCGGAGAGGGGTCTGAGGAGAGGGCCAGGTGGGAAGGCTTGCCCAGAGGAAGTGCTGTCTGAGGTGAGATTGCAAGGATGAGTGGACGTTAGATGGTGCAGACGATGGAGGAAACCAATTTCAGGCAGAGGGAATGGCCTGTGCAAAGGTCCTGGGGTGGCCAAGGCCGCGACAAACCAGAGGAGCAGGAAGGAGGCCAGTGAGGCTGGAAAGGAGAGGAGAGAGGGGTATGAGGATGAGGGTGGGGCCGGGATGTGAGCAGCATAGCCTTGTGGGCCACAGGCGGGAGCCAAGTTTTTATTCTAAGCACAAGGGGAGCTGTGGATGAGTTTCATGCAGACTAGAGGCAGGCTGAATTGATGCCTTTGGGACAGTCCTCTGCTGCATGTCACCAGATACCTGCCCCCTGCCTCCCATGTGCGGCGGGAACCCCCTTCAGCACCCAGGGGTGGCTGGGGTCATCCAGGCTGCAGTGAAGTTCACTGCTTAAGGATAGCCGGTGAGAACCAGCATCATAGAGCTGTGCGCCGCCTCTGCAGTCGTGGACGCCTGTCCCAGTCCCACGCACGGCACGAGTGGGACAGGCTTAGCGGCCCTGCCACTTCCTTGTCATGTGACCTGACCCAGTGTCCTAATGGGCCACACTGAGTCCCTCCATTGGTGAAAAACAGAACAGGGTCCAACATTCATCTTGAGAGGGTCCAATGGTGTCATGAAAGACCCATGGTGGGCAAGTTTAAACTTTTAACAGAGAGGAAAGACAGCTGTTTGAAGATACTGGAGGAAGACAGTGAGAAGTCCCTCGAGCCTGGGGGTGGCGGGAATTCCACCAGAAAGCCGCTGTCCTGTGGGCAGGGGTGCATGAAAGGAGCTCAGGGTCATGGTGATGGGGTTGCGGGGGGAGGGAGGGCTAGGTGTTCTGCCTGGACAGAAGCAAAAAGCCCATGTTTAAGCCAGCCTCCCCAAGTGGGTCTGATACGCGTTTCCAACCACCATGAAGGAGGGGAACTGGATTCACCCTCCTGCCCTAAGCAAGTAAGAAAAGCAGACAGATGTGCCAAAAGCAACGCTTTTCCGACACTAGAAAACGGGTGCATTTGAGGACTATCCTGGGGGGCGTGGGGCAAATGCGATGAGCAGCGCAGATGCCCCAGCTGATAGCCCAGAGCACCCCTCACCCCAGGCTGCATCACATCCCACAGGACCCCAGTCAGAGGGGGCCCCCTGAGCGGCAGGGGGACAGAGCTGAGGATTCGGGTAGGCTGAGGTGACCAGGGTTGCCAGGTGGACACCTGGAAAGCAGAGACGTGCCCACAGAGAGAACTGCAGAGTCCAGCAGAGGTTCCCCGAGGCAGCAGCTGAGTCCTGCAGGGCCCATGGCTGGAGGGACAGGGGTGCCCCCGGGAGCACGGGTGCACAGGCTCCCGTCCCAGGGCCAGGGGCTTCGGGAGGTCCTCAGAGCTGAGGCCTGAGACACCAGCACTCGAGTCCACGCTGACCTCCAAGTGGGATGCACGTAGGCACTGGAGAACAGCACCACTGGAGCTCGGCAGGCTGAGTGGGCAGGAGCCCAGACCCACAGAAAGAGACAGAACTTGCTGCTAAAGGTCTCCCACATTGCAGGCGGATTCTTTACCAGCTGAGCCACAAGGGAAGCGCAGAAAAAGGATAGGGGAGGGGGAAATGGAAAAAGAAGAAGGAAGCGTGCATTCTCCAGGGCGTTTTTAACAGGATCCAGTCTTCTCACATAACACAAACAAACAAGATGTCCAGAATAAAAATCCCGCGTTGCTCAGCACACCAAGAACCAGGAGCATCTGATCAAATCTCGAGGGAAAGACCATCAAAAGATGACAACCCTGAGACGACCCAGTTGCTGGGATTATCAGACAAGGCCTGAGAAGCGGCTGTGCTCGTTACCCTCTGTGAGGTAAAGCCGGACAGGCTCGAAATGAATGGAAAAAACAGAAGTTTTGGCAAAGAGAGACAAACTATAATGAAGGATCACTAAATGTGATGTGGTTTTGTATCCTGGATTGAATTTTGGAAATCTACTCCCCCGTCCCCGACAAAAAAAAAAAAAAAAAAGACATTCATGTAAAAACTGGTGAAATCTGAGTACAGTCTGGAGTATAGCATAATAATGTACCCACGTTGGTATCTTAATTTTGACAAATATGCCACGGTGGCAATGAAAGATGTTAACATTAGGGGAAATTGTTGCTCAGTCGCTCAGTCATGTCCAAGTCTTTGCAACCCCGTGGACTGCAGCATGCCAGGTTTTTCCTGTCCTTCACCACGTTCCTGAGAAGAACTAGAGTAGCCCTTATAGTCAACAAAAGAATCCGAAATGCAGTACTTGGGTTCAGTTTCAAAAATGCCAGAAAACTAGATATGGGGTATTTGTAAACACTATCTATTATCTTCACAGCCTCCTGCAAATGTAAAATTTTATTAAAGAGAACACTTATTTAAAAAGAAATAAAACTTTTAGATCTGAGAAGCAAAGGAGAAGCTATAAACATTTCACTGAATAGGCTAAGAGAAGAACGAAGATGACAGAGGACAGAGTCAGTAAACTTTAAAACAGATCGATGGAAATGATCTAATCTTAGAGCTGAAAGACAGGATTTTTAAAAATGAGGGCCTCAGGGACTTGTTAGTCAATATTGTAAGACCTAATATGTCACTGAAATTCCTAATAGAGGAAGAGACAGGGTCAGAAAAAAAAATTTAACTACTTTAGGAAAATATGACTGACATAAAACTTTATAGATGGCCAATTCAGTAAATTATAGATTTAATTGTAATTTACATTACAAATTATAGATAATTGTGTCTGGGGCTAACAACATGCCCTGGGACACCATCGTCACTATCAGATCACTATCAATGCTGTAACCTTACCTTACATCACCTTGCAAAGGATCCTCCTGCTTCTGTTTTTGTTTTGTTTTTTTTTTTTCCTTTTGTGGTAGGAACTTTTAACATAAGATCTACCCTCGTCACTATTTTTTTTTTAAGTATACAATTTGTGCTTTTTAAAGTATACAAGGACTTTCCTTGAAGTCCAGTGGTTAACTCTGTGCTTCCAACGCAGGGGACGCATGTTCAATCCCTGGCTGGGGAACTAAGATCCCACATGCCATGTGGCGTGGCCAAAAAAGTAAAGCATACAATACAGTATTGTTAATCCTAGGCCCTGTGTTTTACAGTAGAGCTCCAGAACTTATGTATTTTGAGTGGCCAAACATTCACAATTTCCACCGGAATCCAAGCAAAACAGTTTTTTCAAAGAATAATGGCTAAACTTTCCCAAATATGTCAAAAGACATAAATTTTACAGGTTCAAAAGGCTTTAAGACCTCCAAACAGGATAAACTCCAAGAAAACCACACCCAGACACATCAGAATCAAGTGATTGAAAGCCACAGATAAAGATTGAAAGCAGACGGAAAAAAATGATGCCTTCCCTGAAGGTGAGCAACGCCTAGAGACCATTCAGCAGAAACAATGGTGGTCAGAAGACAAGGAAATAATATAGCATCCTTGAAAATTCACAACAAAGGAACTGTCAACTCAGAATTCTAAATCCAGCAAAAATATTTTTCTTAAGAGTGAAGGCAAAATAGAGACCTAGTCAGAAGAAGAAAAAAACAAAAACGGAAAGAATTCATCACCAGCAGACTTGCTCAAAAAGAAATCTGAAAGAATGTTCTCCAGGCAAAGGGGAAATGATATCAGAGGAAAACTCAGAACATCAGGAATGAAGGAAGCGCAACAGAACAGATAAATATCTGGGTAAATATAATAGACACTTTTCTTCTCTTGAGTACTTTTAAAAATGTATGACTTTACAAAGCAATCTTGGTGACATTGTCTGGAAGATTCAATGTATGTAGATGTAAGACATGTAATAATTAAAAGGTGAATTATAGAATCGAGATGATAAAGATGATTAGAAGATTTCTATATTTTACATACAGCAGTACCATATTAACACTAAACAGATGGTGAAAAGTTGGAGAGATAAATATTCTAAAGCAACAACTCCAAAGTAACATAGAGATACAGCCAAAAATCAAATAGACAAAATAAATGGAATACTAAAAATAAAGGGCTTCAAGTAATTCAAAAGAAGTCAGAAAAGGGAACAGAGAAAAAAATGAGAAAGATAGAGAGATAATAAAATGGTAGACCTAAATCCAACAGTAGCAATAATTGCATTAAACCTGAATGGTTCAAATACAGCAATTAAAAACAGAAATTGGATTGGGGGAAGAAATAATCCAATTAGACATTGTCTCTAAGAAATGCATCTTAAATTTAACCAACAAACTTGCTCACAGGACAAATCCCGAGAATGGTTTTTACAATTGCTGAGGGCTGTGAAGCAGAGGAGGAAGAGAAGGAGAGAGAGGCCATATGTGGTCACAAAGCCCAAGATATTCACTTACTAGCCCTTTGCAGAAAAAGCTTGCTGGCTGCTCACACTGACAGGCTAAAAGTAAAAGGATGGAAAAAAAAAATACACAGTTAACACAAATCAAAGCTGGAAAGGAGTACCCTGGCAGTCTAGCATCTAAGACTTCACCTTCCAGGGCAGGGGATGCAGGTTCAATCCCTGGCTGGGGAGCTCAGATCCCACTCATCCCACAGTCAGAAAACCAAAACACAAAACAAGCAGTGTTGTTACAAATTCAATACAGACTTTAAAAATGATCCACATAACAACAAATCTTAAACAAACAAACAAACAAAAAACAGAAGTGGCTATATTAAATAAGACAAAGACCTCAATAGAAAGAAAACTATCAGGCATAAATAGGGCCATTACATAAGGAGAAGAATTTACCAAAAAGATATAACAATCCCAATTATGGGTGCCCCAGTGGCCAGGGACCAAACTCTACAAGATAAAACCTGATTGAAGAAGAAATGGACAAACCCACAATTATATTTGGAAACCTCATCACTACTTTCTCAGCAATCAACAGATTAAGCAGACAGAAAATCAGCAAAGATATGGAAGAGCTGAACAACACCATCAACTTGACTTAGTTGACATTTATAGACCTCTTCAGCTAATGGTAACAGAACACTGATTCTTTTCAAATGTAAGTGGAACATTCACCAAAATGAAGAACATTCTGTGCCATTAAAAAGTTAACAACCTTAAAGGAATTAAAATTATACAGTGTATTTTCTCGGACCACGACAGACTTGAAATCAATAACAGATATCTGGAAAATCCACAGATATTTCTAAATTAAGCAACTCATCTCTAAATCACAGAGAGGTCAGAGAGGAAGTATCAAATGAACAACCTAGAATTCCACTTTAGAAACAAAGAGTAAATTTAAAAAAAAAAAAGAAACAAAGAGTAAATTAAACCCAAAGAAAGCAGAAGGAATGAAACAATAAAGAGCAGAAATTAGGATAACTGAAAATAGAGAAAATAAATTAATTTTTAAAAGTTAGTTATTTTAAAAATCTATATACTTGACAAAACTCTAGGCAGACTGACCAAAATAAACAGGGAAAAGACACAAATTATAAATATCAGAAATGGGAAATGGACTATCATGACAGAAGCTACAGAAATTAAAAGGATGTTATGATGAGACTTCCCTGATGGTCCAGTGGCTAAGACTCTCTGCTCCCAATGCAGGAGGCCTGGGTTCGATCCCCGGTCAGGCAACTAGATAGATCCCACATGCTGCGACTAAGACCACCCCCACCCCCGCAACACACACACACACAAGGATGCTAAGGTGATCTCTACGACATAAATTCAACAATTTAGATGAAATGGACAAATTATTGGAAGACACAAAACACCAAAACTCAAGGAGGAGATAACCTAAATATGCCTAAATTTACTGAAGAAACTGAATTCTTACCTTAAAATCTTGCAACAAAGAAAACTTGGCCCAGATTGTTTCCAAGGCAAGTTCTGCCAAACATTTTATGAGGTAATAATACCAATAATGCCCAGGCTCTTCCAGAAAACAGGGAAAGTGAGCACACTTTTGAACTCACTTTATGAGCCAGCATTCCCCTGACGTCAAAACTGAAGACATTGGATGACATGCCATACCCATGCTCACAGCAGCATTATTTGCAACAGCCAAAGGCGAACACAGAGCGAGTGTCCATCACAGATGACTTGATAAACAGCATCTCGTTCAATAGTAAAAGACTGCAGGATTTCCCTCTAAGATCAGGAACAAGCAAAGGACAAGCCATTTTCACCACTTCTATTCAACATAGTACAGAAAGCTCTAACCCAAGCAATTAGGAAAGAAAAAGAAAGAAAAGACCTCCAAATTGGAAAGGAAGATGTAAACTTATATCTGTTTACAGATGATATCATCTCGTATGTAAAATATTCTAAAGATTCCACAAAACAATTATTAGAACTAATGAGTGAACTCCACAGAGTAGTGGGGTTTAGAGTCAATACACAAAAAGCAGTTGCATCCTATACACTAACAGTGAACAAAAAAGAAATTAAGAAAACAATTTCATTTATAATAGTGCCAAAAAGGATAAAATATTTTGGAGTTAAATTAGCCAAAGAGAAGGATGGTACAGTGAAAGCCACAAAATGAAAGGAATTAAAGAAGACATAAGTAAGTGGAAACACATCCCATGCTCACAGGCTGGAAGACTGAATATTGTTACAATGTCAATGCCACCTTAAGCAACCTATAGAGTCCATGGAGTCACTGTCCAAACCCCAATATCATTTTTTGCAGAAATGGAAAAACCCATTCTAAAATTCATATGGAATCTCACAGGCCCCCCAGATAGCCAAAACAATCTTGAAAAAGGAGAAAAAAACAGAAGACTTATACTTCCTGATTCAACACTTACTACAAAACTATAGTAATGTAAACGATGTGGTATTGGCATAAAAACAGACATATATAGACCAGTGGGTTGGATGGCATCACGGGCTCAATGGACATGAGTTTAAGCCAACTCTGGGAGATAGTGAAGGCCAGGGAAGCCTGGTGTGCTGCAGCCCATGGGATTGCAAAGAGTCAGACGTGGTTTAGTGACTGAACAACAACACAAACTCATGCATACATGGTCAAATGACTTTTGATGACGATGTCAAGACTGTTCAATGGGGAAAGGACAGTCTTTCAACAAATGATGCTGGGAAAACTGGACATTCACATGCAAAACAATGACGTTGAACCCTAGTCTAAAAACATGTCCACAAACTAACACAAAATGTATAAAAGACTTAAGGCAAGACTTCAAATTACAATATTCTTAGTGGAAAACACTGGGCAAAAGCTTCATGATATTAGATGTGGCAATAATTCCTTGGGCATGGCACCAAAGACACATGTAACAAAAACATTTCATTAAAATTTTAAAAACACGTGCCTCAACTGACACGCGCCTCTATTCACCCACAGAATAAAAGAGCAACTCATAGAATGGAGAAAATATTTGCAAATTGTATAACTGATAAGGATTTAATATCCAGAAAACAGAGAGAATTTATATAACTTACCAGAAAACCCCAAACAATTCGATTAAAAAAAAAAAAATGGGCAAAGGATTTGAACAGACATTTCTCAAAAGAAGATATATGAATGACCAATAAGCACATGAAAAGATTCTCAATCTCAGTAATTATTCGAAAAATGCTATCAAAACTAAAATGAACTAACTACCCTAATACCCATTAGGGTGCTGTGCTTAGTGGAGTCCAACTCTTTGCGACCCCTTGGACTGTAGCCCGCCAGGCTCCTCGGTCTGTGGGGATACTCTAGGCAAGAATACTGGAGTGGGCTGCCATGCCCTCCTCCAGGGGATCTTCCCAACCCAGGGATCAAACCCAGGTCTCCCGCTTTGCAGGCGGATTCTTTACCAACCGAACTACCAGGGAAGCCTCCCATTAGGGTGACTAGCATAAAAAAATCAGAAAGTAATACTGTTGGTGCGAACGTAGAGACATTGGAACTCTAGAGCACTGTTGGGAATGTAAAAGGATACAACCTCTGTACATAACATTATGGTGATTCCTAAAAAGTTTTTAAATAGAATCACCCTGTGAACCAGCAATTCCACTTCCAGGTTTACACCCAAAGAAATTGAAAACAGTGTCTCAGAGAGATTGGTATAAATGTGTCCCTAGCAGCATTATTCACAAAATGTGGAGGCAACCCGCGTGTCCATCAATGGATGAACAGATAAGCAAGATGTGTTGTATACATGTACTAGACTTATTCAGCTTTAAAAAGGCAGGGTATTCTGATACCTGCTACAACATGAATGAATCTTGAGACCATTATGCTAACTAAAATAATCTAGTTACAAAAACACTGTATGATCCCACCTACATGTGAGGTTTTTAGAGTAGTCAAAGTCACAGAGACAGAAATAGTGCTAATTGCTAGACACTGGGCAAAGGGAAGAATGCGGAGTTAATGTTTAAGGGGGACAGAGTTTCAGGTTTACAAGATAGAAAGGGTCCGAGAGGTGGATGGTGGTGATGGCAATGAGTAATGAATGTAGTTAAGACCACTGAAAATAGCTGAAGTGATTAGATGGTAAATTTTAGGCCTGTTTTACCAAAATAAAAAAATTAGGGGAAAAGTAATGCCTATTATAATCCCTGGAACAGACATTAAAAATGAAGCATAAAGATGCATATTTGAAAAGAAAATAAGGAATTAAAATGGAATATTAAAAATACAGAAAAGAATTTCTGTTAATCCAAGAGAAGGCAAAAAGCAGAAGAAAAAAAGATTAAAAACAAATAGCAAAATGATAGGGTTAAGGTTTCTTATTTACAAGAAACATAAGAGATAAAAAGGAACATTTCATAATGATAAAACATTTCATAACAATAATGAAAATACTTCACAGTTCATCAAGAAAACACAACAACCATAAATGTGTATGTGTCTTAAAGCTGAAGTTTCAAACTGCATGACATAAAACCTTGACAGAATCAAAGGGATAGAAAATTCCATAATCATAGATGGATTTTAACACTTACTCTCTGAAATCAATAGTAAACCTGGGGACCCCCAAAATTAAACATACAAAAGATTTCAACATTATCAACTATTTTTCCTTATGACATAGCCAGTACACCATACCCAGTAGCTAGGAATATAGATTCTTTCATGTAAACATGTAATATGTATCCAGATAGACCATGTGCCGGGTCATAAAATGTCTCAATACATTTCAAAAGATTGAAAATTATAGAGGTTTCTTTTCCCCTAAGAACAGAATAGTGGCTCAGCAGTAAAGAGTCCGCCTTCAATGCAGGAGATGCAGGTTTGATACCTGGGACAGGAAGACCCCTTGAAGGAGGGCATGGCAACTCACTCCAGTATTCTTGCCTGAAAAATCCCACAGACAGAAGAGCCAGTCCAGCTACAGATCACTGGGTCACAGGGAATCAGACACAACTGAAGTGATTGACCATGCGCAAACAGAATATAATTAAATTGGAAATCAAAAAAGACATATAAGAAAGCTCCCAAATATTTGTAAATTAAGCAACACATGTTTAAATAACCCATGACCCAGAGATGGAATCACAAAGAAACATTTTTAAATAGTTCAACTGAATGACAATGAAAATTCAACAAGAGCTGTCAGACACAGTTGAAACAGTGCTTAGGGAAATATTTATAGATTTTAATTCATTTTGGAAAAGAGAGAAAGGTTTAAAATCAATGATATAATTTACCATTTAAAAAGCTGGAAAAAGAAGAGCAAATTAAGCCCAAGTAAGAGAATAAAGGAAATAAGAAAGATAAAAGCAGAAACCAATTAAATAAAGAACAAGCAACACCTGAGACAGTGGTCCCTGCTCAGGGACCATACTCTATATCCCATGTTCTACGAAGTCTTTCCACTATGGGTCACAGGATTATAAATTATTTCTGACCATTTGGAGCTCCAGATATTATTCTCCCTGTTGCTTTCCAGTGTTTTTTGCTTACTACCTTGATAACTTCCTTGATCAACACTCAGCTACAGACTCAGAGGAACTCTCCACAGATGTCCAATATTTTTTCTGTCTTCAGCATTCTCTCCTCCCTACTCTGACTTGCAAACTCTCACCATCATGGCCTCCAAAGACCCCAAACTCTGCTCAACTCATGAGGACCACTAGAGTTTACTTGCAGTTCTACCCCCTGTGCTGTGGCCTTGAAACTCTTTCCAACCACAAAGAAAAAGAGGGAAAGGGAAATGGAAAACAAATGGAACATATTAACAAATGCAACAAGAAAACTCAAACTCAGCCATGTCAATGATCACATGAACTGCAGATAGTCTAGATACACGAAGGAAGTGACTGTAACATCAGATATAAAAACAGTAACCAACTCTGTGTGGTCTATAAACCCACTTCTAAACTTATAACAGGATGGGAAAAGATACATTATAACACTAACCAGAAGAAAGCAGCTGGAGCTGCTATACTGAATAGGTCAAAGTGGATTAAGGACAATGACAATTACAAGGTTAAAGAGGACCATTTCATATCCCACAAGGACCTACTGTATAGCACAGGCAACTCTGCTCAAAGTTATGGGGCAGCCTGGATGGGAGCGGAGACTGGCGGGAGAATGGATACATGTATATGCATGGCCGAATCCCTTTGCTGTTCACCTGAAACTATCACGAAAGTGTTCATTAGCTATGTGTATGTGTGAAGTCCGTTAATTGGCTATACTCCTTGGACTTCTTTGGTGGCTCAGATGGTAAAGACTCTGCCTGCAATGCAGGAGACCTGGGTTCAATTCCTGGGTTGGAAAGATGCCTGGAGGAGGGCATGGTAACCCACTCCAGTATGCTTGCCTGGAGAATCCCATGGACAGAGGAGTCCATGGGATTGCAAAGTGTTGGACACGACTGAGCAACTAACACTTTCACTTTTTTAACAATACAGAATTGAAAGCTTTTTTAAAAAAGCTTTTTTTAAAAAAATAGAATTATTTCATAACAATAAAGGGGACAGTTCATCAAAATGACCTAATCGTACTAAGTATTTATTCACCAAGTAATAGAAATTCGAAATATATGAAGCAACGACAGACAGATTTCAAAGGAGAAACAGACAAATCCAGAGTTAATTACCGTTTTTGATGGTCTTCCCTCAATAATTGATAAAATAGGCAGATAGAAAATCAGTAAAGATAGAGAATTAACAGTACTATCTGTGGCAGAACACAATTCTTACCAAGGACACATAAAATATTCATTAAGACAGGTCATATTATGGACCCTAAAATAACTCAATAAATTTAAAAAGACTAAAAATTCCACAAATAATATTCTCTCACCACAATGGAATTAAATTAGAAATCAGTATTGGAATATCTGAAAAATTACAGATTTTGAAACTAAGGTGTATACTTTTAAATAACTCATGGGTTAAATAAGAAATCCAAATAGAAATAACAAAATATTTGAATTGAATCAAAATTAGAACATGACTTAAAATGTATGGGATGCTGTTAATGCTTTAAGGGAAATCTCAAGCATTAAATGCTTATATTAGAAAAGTAGGGAAATCTCAAAAGACCTAAAGTTCCACCACAAAAATCAAAAATAAATAAATGAAGGTAAAATAAGCCCAAAGTATAAGAGAAAACTGAAAAACAATATAGTAAAATCAATAAAAGCAAAAAACGTATTAAAAATGTCAATAAAATTTATAAACTCCTGGTCAGATTTATCAGGGGGGAATAGAAAGAAGATATAAATTACCACAGCAGAATTAGAGACATCATTAAAGAGCCTATAGGCAAGAAAAGGATATTAAGTGAATATAACGATTTGTCAATAAATTCAACTGAGATAAAACTTGCAAAGACAACTGCAGGCCAAAATGGCTGTGCTAGTGACTTCTACGAAATATTTAAGGAAGAAAGAATACCAATTCTATGCAAAATTCCAGAAAACCGGAGAGTACACTTCCAAACTCATTTTATGAAACCAGCATTACTCTGAGACTAAAACCAGATTAACATAGGAATGGAAAGCTGTAGCACAGTATCCCTCATAAGCACAAATGCTTAGACAGAATACTTCCCAGTTGCATCCAATGATATATATACATATGTATAATACTAATACTCACAATGAAGTGGGAGTTTATCCTGGAACTAAGACTGGTTTAACATTGGAAAATAAGTCAATGTAATTTCTGTCTGCAGACCACAGAAGAGAAGCACAGGATCATCTCCCCAAGTGTAGGAGAGGCCTTTAACAAAATTCAATATCCATTCACAATAAAAACTCTCAGCAAACTAGAAATAGAAGAGATGTTAAACCTTTAATAAATGTTTCAAAAATCTCTAGCTAACATAATTCATGGGAAGGGATGCTTTCTTCTTAAGACTGAGAGCAAAGCAAGAATGTCCAACTCACCACTGTTACCATAGAACTAAAAGTTCCAGCTACTTTAATAAGACAAGAAAAAGGGAATTCCCTGGTGGTCCAGTGGTTAGGACTTTGCTCTTTCACTGCCAAGGGCCCAAGTTCAGTCCATGGTTGGGGAACTAAGATCCTGCAAGCCAAAAACAAAAAAACAAGGCAAAAACATAAAAATCAAGAAGGAAAAGAAATAAAAGGCATAGAAATTAGAAAGAATGAAATAAATGAAATAAAATTGCATTGGACATGACATGATTGTCTACATATAAAATCCAAAGGCATCTTCAAATAACCCTCCTAGTAGTCATAAATGAATTTAGCAATGTTGCAAGACTGGCGTGCAAACATTGACCACATCTGTATATGCCAGCAATGAACATAGGGAACAAACTTCGAAAGACAATGTGGACTTCCAGTTTCCAGTCTGGCATGTGAGAAGCTGGAACTGGCCACTCTTTGTACTTAAATAAGTACAAAGATAAGCATACTGAAAAACCAATAAGTCGTCTTAGACCTGTCAGAGAGGTGAGGTCACAGGGCAGACTATGGCCCCCTAAACTGCAAAGACCAAGAGGCAAATACAGAGAATCACAGCTTACTGGAGTTGAAATTCACAAGCACAAACCTGGTGGGAATCAGTGATAAGGTAAGGAAAACTGGGCTGTAAATGACGAACCATGGAAGGCTCAGTGGGGACAAGTCTCAAGGATAGAAATGCCAAGGGGATCCACACTTCTGTGGCTTTTACCTCCTAGAGGTAGACCAGGTCCTCACAGCAGATGGAGAAAACCCCACCTTGTACTCTTGGCAGGAATAGGTGAAAGGGAATTGTTCTGAAATATGAAAGAGCATGCTGCTTGTAACAGAGGGGGCAGTTTGCTGGGGCTTCCCAGGTGGCTCAGATGGTAAAGAATCCATCTGCCAATGCAGGAGACGCGGGTTTGATCCCTGGATTGGGACATCCCCCGGAGGAGGAAATGGCAACCCACTCCAGTATTCTTGACTGGGAGATCCCATGGACAGAGGAGCCTAGATGGCTACAGTCCATGGGGTCACAGAAGAGCAGGACTGGACCTAGTAACTAACAACAACAACCTCTGAAGAAACTAGTTAACCAGAGCTTAACCTGCTGGGCTTTTACCAGAGCCTAACTGACCTGGGGGACAAGAAATACCCAACCCCAGTCCACAACAGCCATCCAGGCCCACTTAAGGAGTCTGGGGGAATTCAGAACATGTGTGAAGCTCACCAAAGGCACAGTCCATGAAAAGAAAGAACTGACAGGCTGTACGTCATTAAAATTAAAAAAATTCTGCTCTGTGAAAGACACCATCAAGAGAATAAAAAGTCAAGCCACAGACTGAGAGAAAATATATGCACAAGGCATATTTGATGAAGGATTGTTCTCCAAAATGCAGAAGGAACTCTTAAAGCTCGTGTATGAAAACATAGACACTCCTAGAAAATGCAAACTAATCCCTAGTTACAGAGAGCAAATCAATGGTTGCCTGGAGATGGGAGGGGAGGGAGAGAGGAGTTACGCTGAGTCATGAGTAGACTTTTGTGGGCAATGGAAGTGCTCATTATCTTGATTGTGGGGGTCTTTTAAATTGATTTTTATTGGAGAATAGTTGCTTTACAATACTGTGCTAGTTTCTACTGTACAGCAAAATGAATCAGCTTTACATAAACATATATCCTCCCCCTTTGGGACTTCCTTCCCATTCAGGCCACCATATTTCATTACACAGAGTTCTCTCTACTCTACTGTAGGTTCTCACTAGTTATCTATTTTACACATAGTATCAATACTGTGTGTGTGTCGATCCCAGTCTCCCAATTCCTCCCACCCTTGATCGTGCCTTTCATTTCACAGATGTACAGGAATGTTAGTCCTCATCCAATCATATACTTTAAATTTATTAATTTTATTATGTCCATTATACCTCCGTAAATCTTTTCAAATCCTTAGCAGAGCTGAGTGAGAGAAAAGAGGAAAACTCACAGATAACCAGGATCAGAAATAAAAGAGAGGATATCGTTACAGATCCTACAGACACCAAAAAAAAAACAAAAAACAAGGAAATTTTATGAGACTCTATGCCAATAAACTCAGCTACATACATGAGGGGAACAAATTCCTTGAAAAAGAAACTTATCAAAACTGATACAGCTTGAAATAGATGCTCTGAATGGTCCAATATCTACTAACACAACTGAGTTGGTTATTGTTTCCATGAAAAGAATTTCCAGGCCCAGAGTGCTTTTCTGCAGGGGGGAGGTATTATTAAACACACGAAGAAGAAATAATACAACTCTTACACAAACTCTTTCCAAAAACTGAGAAGAAAATATTTCTCAGATCATCTTAGGAAGTCAGCATAATCCTGATACCAAAATCTGACAGAAGCATTGTAAAAAAAAAAAAGTACAGACCAAAATTACTCATGAAATAGATGCAAAAATCCCTAATATAATACTAACAAATGAAATCCAGTGATACATAAAATGATAATACATCATAATTAAGTAGAGTTTTCCCAAGGAACGCAAAGATGATATAACATTTAAAAATCAGCCAATATAATTGACCATATTGACAAAATAAATGGGTAAAATAATATGATCATTTCAAAAGATCTGACAAAACTCAGTGCCCATTTGTGACCAAAACTGCCAGCAAACTTGAATGAGAAGAGCACCTTTTCAGTCTGAGAAGAGAAAAATGAAAATGCTAGTTAACATCATATTTATTGCTAAAACACTGAAGGCTTTTCTCCTGAGACTGCGAACGAGGCAAGAATGTCTGCTTTCACCTCTCTTCTTCACTATTGTACTAAAATTCCTTGCTAGTATAATAGAGCAAGGAAAAGAAAAAGTCGCATAGATTGGAAAGAAAGAACGAGACTCCCTACACTTACAGATGCCATGATTACTTATGTAAGGGCTTCCCCTGCGGCTCAGCTAGTAAAGAATCCACCTGCAATGTGGGAGACCTGGCTTCAACCCCTGGGTTGGGAAGATCCCATGGAGAGGGAAAGGCTACCACTCCAGTATTCTGGCCTGGAGAATTCCATGGACTGTATAGTTCATGGGGTCTCAAAGAGTTGATGATTATTTATGTAAAGATTTTTAAATAATGTATGAAAATAACTACTGGGACTCATAAATACCTTTAATAAGATCATAGGATACTAAGTCAATATGTAAAATCAATTCTAGCAGCAAATAGTTGGAAATGAATTTCTAAACAATTTCATTGATAATAGTATAAAAAACATAAAATATTTAAAGATAACTAAATGTGTGCAAGACCTGTATCTTAGACAGTAGAATGTATGTGTTCATCCCAAACTTCCTAACTATCCTTTTCCCTCATCCTTCCCCCCGGCAACCATAAGTTTGTTCTCTAAGTCTGTGAGTCTCTTTCTGTTTTTACAAGTAAGTTCACTGCTATATTTAAAATGCGTAACCAACAAGGACCTGCTACCTAGCACATGGAACTCTGCTTGATGTTATGTGGCAGCCTGGATGGGAGGGGAGTTTGGGGGAGAATGGGTACATGTCTATGCGTGGCTGAATCCCTTCACTGTCCACCTGAAACTACCACAAGATTGTTTGTTAACTGGCTATATGAAATTAAATGTTTTAAAAAAATCATGGCCAAAAATAAATGAATAGAAAGTAGAAAGTAATGTGAACAGAAATTAAAGAGCTAAATGAATAAATAAACCATGTTCGTGGCTTGGACTACATATCATTACAAAGCAAATTCTCTCCAGGTTGAACTATGAATGTTTGTAGTTTCAACACAGTTCCAACCCAAATATCAACAAGACTTTTTTTTTCCAGAACCGACAAGTTGTTTCTAAGATTTAAGCAGAAATACAGAGTAGCTAAAATAGCCAGGTTTCAAAATAAACAGCCTAGTGGGAGAACTCACACATCCTGATTTCAAAGTGTGTCAAAAGCTACAATAATCAAGATGGTATCCCAGAGAAATCGATCAGTGGATCATAATGAAAATCCAGAGATAGATCTATCTATATTCAGTCAATTGATTTTTTACAAAGGTATCAAGGCAATGGCACCTTCAATGAAAAAGAAACATCTTTTCAGCAAATGGGCTGGAAAAATTAGGAAAAAGTACAGAAAAAAAAAAAATGACCCTTGTCCTTTACTTCACATCACACATTAAAATTAGTTTGAGCTAGACAGGAGATCTCGGAGAGAAGGCAATGGCACCCCACTCCAGTACTCTTGCCTGGAAAATCCCATGGACGGAGGAGCCTGGTGGGCTGCAGTCCATGGGGTCGCTAAGAGTTGGACACGACTGAGTGACTTCACTTTCAGTTTTCACTTTCATGCATTGGAGAAGGAAATGGCAGCCCACTCCAGTATTCTTGCCTGGAAAATCCCAGGGATAGGGGAGCCTGGTAGGTCTACGGGGTTGCACAGAGTCGGACACGAATGAAGCGACTTAGAAGCAGCAGACAGGAGATCTAGACACAAAAACTAGAACTATAAAGTTCCTGGCAGAATACATAGTATAAGAATATCTTCATGAACTTGAGACCAGCAAAAATTTCTTAGAAAGGACTCATGAAAGCACAACCACAAAAGGAAATACTGACAAACTGGACTTCAAAACCGAAAACCTCTGTTCATCAGAACTCCACACTGAGAACACAAAAGTGCAAATCACAGATTGAGAGAAAATATTTGAAATACGTACATCTGACAAAGGGATTATATCCAGAATATTTAAAGAATTCCCTACAATTCAAAAATCAAACAAACAAAAAGAACAAGGCTGAGTAAACACTAAGAAGATACGCAAATGGACAATAAGAACATGTAAAATTACTCAATATCATTAGTAAACAGGGAAACACAAGTTGAATGCACAATGAAATATCACTTACATTTGTCAGAACGGTCAGATTCAAAAGCTTGATGCTCTCTGTGGTTGGTGAGGATGCGGAGTAATGAGAACTCACTTGCATTGCTGGTGGGAGTATAAGACAGTTTACTCTTTTTGGAAACTGTTCCTAAGTTTTTTAAAGGTTAAGCATATAGCCATCCCATCATAAAACAACTCCTCTCCCCTGAGTGCTCACTCAGGAGAAAAGAGAACATATGTCTATAAACGTGGATACAACCCAAATGTCTGCTAATAGAAGAATAAATAGTTAGATTGTTGTATATTTGCTCACAATGAGGCATTACTCAGCATGTTAAAGAAGAATAAACAGCTGATACATGCAGCAAAATAGATGACTCTTAAAAGCTTTATGTTGTACAAATGAGCACATATTCTATGATTATGTGCACGTGGAGTTCATGAACAGGCGAAGTGTTTGCAGTGTGCCTGGACTAAAAGAACCACGAGGGAACTTTCTGGGCCAGTAGAGATGCTGTCTTCTGACTGGGGTGGTGGTGACATGCTATTTGCATTACTCAAAACTCATCAAATTGTACTCTTATCTGGGAATTTACTGTATGTAATTTTTGCCTCAGTGAAACAGTTTCCATGAATATACATCGTTGTTCAGCCTTGGTATATGTTGTTATACCCCAAAAAGTTCCAAATTCCTTCCGCAAAAAACCTACAACAAAACACAAAAGAGACCATAAAGCCAAACTATAATAAACAAACAGTCTATTAACACAATGTCAAAATATTTGGGGGACAGTAACATATTGTTTGTCCCTTAGAAAGTCCATTTTAAAACCATGTTCTTGGGTTCTGGTGGTCCAGTGGTTAAGACTCTGTGTTCCCAATGCAGGGGCACTGCTTCCATCTCTGGTTGAGAAACTAAGGTTCCACATGCCATACAGTGAGGCCAAAATAAATAAAATAAAGAGATGCTAACTTGCTAAAAGGAAAAGGAAACATTGTGTTAAAAAAAAAAAAACATGTCTTTCTAACCATATAATTAAAAATAAAACAAATGGTTTTTTGTTTTATTCTGGTATTCTGTATCACAAAATAAAAGCAAAATACAGTGACTGATTTTTTGAGCCAAGCAAACCTAATCTGTATTGTTAGAAGTCAGGGTGGTGGCTTCCCTTGGGAGAGGGTACAACTGAGGGAAGCACAAGGCGGGCTTCCTAAGGGGTGGCAAGGTTCTGTTTCTTGATCTGGGTGCTGATTACACATATGTATTCACGGTGTAACAATTTATCAAACTGCGTTTATCATATATGCTCATGAGCATTTGACTGTGTGGATCACAATAAACTGTGGAAAATTCTGAAAGAGATGGGAATACCAGACCACCTGACCTGCCTCTTGAGAAATTTGTATGCAGGTCAGGAAGCAACAGTTAGAACTGGACATGGAACAACAGACTGGTTCCAAATAGGAAAAGGAGTTCGTCAAGGCTGTATATTGTCACCCTGCTTATTTAACTTCTGTGCAGAGTACATCATGAGAAATGCTGGGCTGGAAGAAGCACAAGCTGGAATCAAGATTGCCAGGAGAAATATCAATAACCTAGGATATGCAGATGACACCACCCTTATGGCAGAAAGTGAAGAGGAACTAAAAAACCTCTTGATGAAGGTGAAAGAGGAGAGTGAAAAAGTTGGCTTAAAGCTCAACATTCAGAAAACGAAGATCATGGCATCTGGTCCCATCACTTCATGGGAAATAGATGGGGAAACAGTGGTAACAGTGTCAGACTTTATTTTTGGGGGCTCCAAAATCACTGCAGATGATGACTGCAGCCATGAAATTAAAAGACGCTTACTCCTTGGAAGGAAAGTTATGACCAACCTAGATAGCATATTCAAAAGCAGAGACATTATTTTGCCAACAAAGGTTCATCTAGTTAAGGCTATGTTTTTTCCTGTGGTCATGTATGGATGTGAGAGTTGGACTGTGAAGAAGGCTGAGCACCGAAGAATTGATGCTTTTGAACTATGGTGTTGGAGAAGACTCTTGAGAGTCCCTTGGACTGCAAGGAGATCCAGCCAGTCCATTCTGAAGGAGATCAGCCCTGGGATTTCTTTGGAAGGAATGATGCTAAAGCTGAAACTCCAGTACTCTGGCCACCTCATGCCAAGAGTTAACTCATTGGAAAAGACTCTGATGCTGGGAGGGATTAGGGGCAAGAGGAGAAGGGGACGACAGAGGATGAGATGGCTGGAGGGCATCACTGACTCGATGGACGTGAGTCTGAGTGAACTGCGGGAGTTGGTGATGGACAGGGAGGCCTAGCGTGCTGCAATTCATGGGGTCGCAAAGAGTCGGACATGACTGAGCGACTGATCTGATCTGATCTGATCTGATATATATGCATCCACTTTTCTCAGTGTTTCTCAATTGTACTTGTATAAAATTAAAAACAGAAACAAATTAACCCTTAAATGTTAATCATAGTGAAAGACTGGCCAAAGATGAGTAAATTCAAAGTAGAAATTGGGGTTTTTTTTTCGAAAGAGAGACGAGCAAAGAGTCAGAGAGACAGGAAAGAAGGAGGGACATTGTGCCTGACATTCGTGTGGTCCTCATTCAAGGTCAGTCATTACACTATTACTTTCCTAAGGTTTATCTGTAAGATCTCACAAACAGCTGGGGAGGAGAATTAAGACAGGGCTCTGGGTTTACGTGGTGCCAGGTTACCTCTGAACAGCCCAGGAGGGGGTGATGCAGATGGCAGTGGTCTTGGCAAGCTCCTGGACCATGGCTGATAGGTCGGTGGGGCTGATGCCCCAGAGCAGACTGGCATGACTTTTGATCTTGGCAAGAACAATGTCCTCGGGTCTGTAGTCCACTAAAAACTGTATGGCAGACTTGGGCAAAGGAAGAAGGGGAGCGTGTATCAGGAGGCAATGCGCCTCTAGGGTTAGGGTTAGGGTTAGGGTCCGTCATTCGGGTTCATCTCTGTGTGCTTGTTGAGTTATTTGCCTCCTCTTTCCCCCACCAGGTCTATTGCATTTTAATAGCTGGAGCATTATGAAGTGTCAATATCTGGTTGAGATGTGAGAGAAGGTGGGGCCTGGGGGGCTGGGGGCTCCTCTGGACTCGCGAGACACTCACGGGGTGGAGAGCATATTGCTGGGTCAGCTGGTCGTAGTCTGCGTCCAAGAAAGGGACCAGGTTGTGGTGCTGAGCACTCATGGAGAACAGGGTCTGGCAGAGAGGAGGAAGGTAAAGTAGGTGGGCTTTAGAAAGCTGGCCGTGCTAGTGACAGAAACGGGGGCAAAACCGCTGAGTTGTCCTCAAAGAACCTCTGTCCTCCCTGGGGTAATGGGCGTCGGAACTGAGCACACGAGGTGCAAGAGCTAAGGTGCCAAGAAGCTAGACTTGGGGAAGAGATTCAGATCTCTTCTCTTGTGAAACCAGCAGGAGAAGAAGACGGGAAGGGTACACATGGGGAAAAGAACCAGGACGAAGGCTCAGAAGCTGGGGTCTGAGATCTGAAGCCACACCAAGGACCACAGCTTGCAGAACAAGGAAGCAGGTGCCAGCCCATTCCCTTCCTCCGTCCAAGCACAGGCACCCTCTCCCTGCCCTCCCCTCCAGACACCTCGTAACCGTTGATGGCGATTTTGACCGACACTTGCAGAGGCTGGTTGGTCACGCCGCCCACCATCTTCACCAGGGACATGAAAACCAGGGGGAACCACATGAGGAAGACCAAAGCAAATGTGGTGATGCCTCCAAGCCCATACTTCATGGCCCTCTTCTGCGGCCGCCCAGGAGGCTGGGGGTATTTCTGCAGGAGTGGAGGGCGGCAGGTCAGGCCAGGCAGATGTGGACTCAAGGGAGGCAGGTTGGTGAATGATCCCTCTGAAAATTGAGGGAAGGCGGTCAATTCAGGGAATGTCCAGTGGTCCACAGCTGGGCTCAGAGAGAGTTGGACCCAAGCGCAGACCCCACATTTTTCCCGCTGTGTCACCTTGAACAAAAAGGCATGCTGAATGGCCTGCCTTTCTGTGAAATGGGAATAAAATGGTACCTGTTCCATCAGGGAGTGGAACACTCATGAGGTGGTGGTAGCAGAGCTTAACATAAGGTCTGCCATTTTATTGAGGATTTAACTACAAACTCCTGAGTCCCAAGTGAAGCTGGGCCAGGGCCGTGCTGAGATGAGCACCTTGCCTGCTGGGCAGGGCAGGACACTCATTGCTCCAGGGAGATAGGGTTAAGAGCAGGAAACTTGCTGCATGCCCACCTTCTCAGACTCCTGGTGGCACTTCATGATGAAGATGTTGGTGTACAGGTCCTCCAGGCATGTCCAGCTGGACAGGCTGAGGGAAGTGTTAGTCCACATCCAGTATATGACAGCCCTTAGCTCTAAGAGGACAGGTACTACGAGGAACCTGGGAGCGGGGAAGACCGTGGGAAGCTGGAGGGTGCTGGTCCATCTAGCGGTCCTGCCCGTCCATCCATCCCACCTGTCTGTGTGATGCTGTCTAAGGCCTATCCTTTCCCCTACCCCATCCATCCGTTCAGTGCCATCCACCATCTCATCCCACTCCATCCCAGCCACCCCATGTATTCTCCATCCTTTCAGCAAATAATCTTACACATTACCCAGCCTTACGCTAAGTATCTAGGTTATGTGGGTGAACAAGAGAGATAAACACAGGTGCACAAACACAGCCGGTTCCCCCTTGCCCTGGTTCAGGCCGCATGCGGGTCCTGGGACAAGCCCGTGCAGCACGTGGCCAGATTGGAGATACCCGGTCCTCCCAGATGTGGGCCCAGAATTTGTCCTGGGTGGGTCCTAAGAGTCCCCTACGGGCCCCCGCCGGGTGCATCTGAAATGTCTCGCTCACCCTTTGAACAAGATGAGGTTGACGAGACTGAAGTTTTTGGTCAGGCAGTTGCCAAGGATCCAGTTTGGGTAGCCATGCCTGATCTGGTAGGCGGGCAGGCCAAAGTAGATGCACTTCACTAGGTACCAGGTCTGAGCCTCGTGGTTGAGGTTATACCACCTGCAAATGCCCAGAAAAGCAGGTTATCCTGGCTGTGCATGGGCCTCTCTGCTCAGCGGCCTTGGACCCTCAGGGACCCACACTGTGCTCTGGACTCATCAAAACCAAGAGATTTGGGGCTATTATTTCAAGAATAATTGTTAGTTGGGGGAGAAAGGAAGAAAAAGCAAAAACTGTTTTTCCTCAAATGATTTGATTTGCAGGTGGCCTCTGGGGACACTTGGGCTCCCTGTACTTTTCCTGGAAAAGGTGAGTTTCTATTCCCCCTTCATCGCCTCCTGATGGAAGAGCCGGGCCGCAGCTGCCCTGTCAGAACCATGCCCCTCCAGGGATGGCTGCTGCTGATTTATCATTAAGATAATCCTTAAATCCTCTCGTCAGGCCAACAGAGACAATCTAATCAGAGGGGCCTCAGCAAGCTCCTGACGTGCTTCTTGGCAGAACAGGGAGAAATGAGCCCCAGCAAGGCTGCTGCGAATGTCTATTTCAGAGAAAAGTTTAGAGCTGGGCCCTGGGGTCCATGAGAGGTTTCATGTCTCTGCTGCTTGAAACCTGGTCTTGGAGCCCCAGGCCCAGGGCCACCCAGCATCCCAGTGCTTCTTAGCTGGAATCCCGCTGTCTCCAAGTCTCCCCAGCAGGCCAGGAGTTGGCCTTTATGTTGGGGTTTGGGGCATGAACGTAAGCTGGGTGGAGCCAAGGAGGTCCTTGGGGGAGGTGTACAAGGCCTGATAAACATTCCTTGGGCTTATGTACAAAGCTGCTCAGGGGTCCCTCGGTGGTTCGGCCCCCTGCTTCTCACTCCCCTGGAATTGAAAGACGCTCCCTGAGCAGGTGGTTCGTTGCCTTTTTCTCTTTGGGGGTGTTGCGGGGGTTGGGGAGGACAGGGAGAAAGGAGGGCCAACAAGGTGGCCAAGATACCTCGAGGTGACGCCAGGCAGGACAAAGAAGAGCCAGAAGTGAGTGCCGAGGATGAGGAGGAGCTGGAAGGCGCACTTGCCCAGCACGGCCTTCCTCAGGTACAGGGCTCAGTCCACCAGCATTGTGCCGAAGTGGACAAGCACCATCACCAGGAAGGCCCCGGGCACCATCTCCTCCAACAGCAACTCGGCCAGGTCGGCGGCCAAGTGTTTCTACGGGAGCCAGAAAGACGTCTTAGGAAGCGGCCGGCGGGGTGACACGTGGCTGAGAGCCCCTCCTGGTTGTGTCCCCACCAGCCTTGCTCCTCAGATGCTTCAGGAGGCATCTCCCTTCTTAGCCTGGATCGCGGGGCCTCTCCGCCTCAACCTGGGGACCAGCCTCCAAGTCCTCTCTCATAGAGGCATCACTCTACTGGCGTCCCTGCTCTTGAGTCCCTCCCTCGGCCCCTGAAAACCCCTGGACTCTGATGCCCTTCTCTCTCTGTTTCTCCTGATGCCCTTCGAGGCTTGTTCCAATGCCTCCAAACTCCAGAAACCCTCCTGAGCTCCCTTCCCATCCCCAGGTGCACTGCTTGGGGATGGGATGTCACCTCCCCTCTCCCCTCAGACCATGGAGCATATGCCAGAGCTGAGGGAGCTCCGGGCAGGCGAGGCCTCCCTCCAGCCCTGCTCCCACTGGCAAGGGGCACCGGTTTCAGGAGTGAAGGTTTGGGCCTTGATGAATTCTGGGGATGGGGAATGAGGACAGAGGCTCTGGACCAGAGAAGGGAGCCATCAACAGTGGGGGAGGCCCTGTGTTCCCACCGAAGCACCTGCCCCATTAGTATCCAGCTTTCACCTTAATTAGTACAAGCTTTTCCGAGAAGCAATAAAACAACAACAAGCTGGACAAGCCACGGAAGACAAGAGATTTCAGTAATGGTGTTGTTGCCGTTGCTGTTCTAAATAGATGGAGGGAGAGGAAAGAGTTGGGGAGAGGGAGCAGACCACCTCTGCTATTAAGAAAGCCAGTCATCTTCCCGGTTATTAAGGAACTAGTGGTCACCCACCCCACCCCACCCCCCACAACTGTGGTGGGACACTGCAGCCCCAAGAACCCAGGGGTCTGGGCAGAGGCTCCCAGGAAAGCCAAGTGCTCAGTGGGGCGGTCTGGAAGTCTGTATGGGCCTGGGACTCGCAGGCTCACCCCAAAGGCCCAGTAGCTGAAGAGGATGATAACCAAGTTGAGCACCTCCTCCAGGAAAGCCAGGGTGCACACATCGTGCACAGGGCTGGCTGGGGGCTGGCGGAGGTTGGAGAAGAACCGGCGGATGGAGTGATAGATCTGGAGGGACCCGCAGGAGACACGGTGGTGCTGGATCCGGCCCTCCTGGTTGACCACACTCAGCACTGGCCGGAAAGTTCTGGGATGAGGTTGTGGCTGGGAGATGCAGAGGCTGGGGACCACGTACAGGTTCATTTTCCCAACACCTGTATTCTCTTCATCTCCAATTCCTCCAATTCCATGAAGGCTGGTCACTTGAGGTCCAACCTCATCACTAACCCAATCATAGGCTCTAGAGGATATTGCCCAGAGGCCAGCCAGATGCAGCCTGGAGAAGGGCTTGGGGCGGTGGACCCTCTCCCTACCAAGTCCTCCCTCTGTGACATGAGGCAAGTGGCTCTACTGCTGAGTTTCAGGCTCCTCACCAGCCAAGTGGGGATGATACACCCCGGCCCAACTATGCCATGGGGTGGCTGTGGGGGTAAAATGTTGGAGTCGCTGTGAAACAGTTCTGAGAATGAGAGAGTACAGTGTCCGTGTGTGATTACCTGTGATGTACAGGGAGTCCTACAGCTGAGCAAAAGGAGGGCAGCCAGGTGACTCTGGGTGAGAGGGTGGATGGATGCATGGATGAGTGGATGGATGAGTGGGTGGATGAATGGATAGGTGGATGGATGGAGGGATGGATGGGTAAGCAGGAGGCAGGTGGGTGGGTCAACGGATGGGCAAATGGAGAGATGGTTAAATGAATGGAAAGGAGGAAGGAAGAGAGTTTGCATCCAGAGACAATAGATCAATGGAAGGAAGAAAGGTGGAAAGATGGGTAAATGGATGGATAATGGGACAGGCAGATAGAAGGAGAGACCAAAGTGTGAACTGAGAAATGCCTGGACAAAAAGCAAGGATGGTAACAGCTTCGCTGTAGTCCTACAGACAGACCAGCAAGTGGGAAAGTGTGCTGCAACTTCCCAGATGCAAGTCTGGGATCTGACGCGCACGTGGTGTTCTTCCCGTGGCCCAGGAAGATGCAGGCCCTGGTCCTCATTCAGAGGCACCAGGCTCCCCAATAACCATGAGGTCTTCGTGGCAGATCTGCCTGCAGGGAAGCTTTCATTCTGGGGAGGGGGGATAACAGGAGCTCCTAGGACTCAGCTGGCCCCCAGCTCCCGGAAGAGCTCCCCTGATCACCTCCTAACACCCAGCTTCCTTGTTTCCTCCAGCGTCTGCAACAAGCTTCTGTTGAGTTGCTTTTGTCTGAGTGACTGCTTCCTAAGGAGGCTCCATTTCTTCCTGGATCCTGGGTCTTGGGGACCCCCTGGCAAGACACAGAGACACAGGCCTTCCCCTTCAGCTTTTCCTCTGAAAGCTGTTTTGGCTGGGACCACCCTGCCCCCCACCACCCCAGGGCTGGGAGGGAAGGAACCAGGTGCCACGTGGTTCCACCAGCCTTTGAGTCCAGGACATGGGCTCACACTGTTGCCTCCCTGATCCTGGGGAACCTGGTCTGGACCCCAGGCTGCAGAAAGGAAAGCCTAATGGGGTGAGGAAGCTGGCAGGGTGGCCTGGGCACTGGGTGAGGAAGAACTAACCCCAGACCCTTTCCTGGCCCAGATTTGGGGACGCCAGTGGCCTACATTTTCCCAGGCTCTGCACTGGTCTCTGTGTTGAGACCAATGAGGGTTCCTCCTTGGGCCAGACCTTGGAGGGCTTGTGGCCCAGGGCAAGTGGGGTGCAGCCTGCCTCTGTGTCCCGTGGCCCACCAACGCCTCCAGAAGGCCCAGTGGGGGGCTGGCGGGGACAATGGCAGCTCCTGGGAGGAGGGGTCCAGTCGGCCCATCTCCAGAGGTGCCCACTGCCTGGAGGCAAGGTGCCCCTTGCAATGAGACTGGTCATATGGTGGCTGGTCCCACAGCCCCAAGCCCTGGAGGACAAGATGGGCATGATGAGTTTGCACCACCACCACTACACACACACACACACACACACACACTCACACTCACACACCCAAACCAGCTGGAGGCCAGGGGGATGGGAAGGGTGCAGAAGGAGGTTTCTAAGGAAGGCCAGGAAGGTGTCAGGGAGAAGTCTCTGCAGTGTGGGGCCAGATGGGGAGAGAATGGGAAGGGGCAAGGGGCTCTGAGGGTCCAGGGGGTGGTGGCAAGGGGAGAAGGGCCTGAGGGTGCAACCAGGTATAGAGTCAACTCCTGGTGGGGAGGGTTACTGGGAACAGGAAAATCTCAAATCAAATGATTTAAACATCACAGAAAAGAAAACACCCTCCAATGGGGAACAGAGCAGCAGTACGTCTGGAGGCTGAGCTGGACATCCAAAATTTAATCATCAGTCTCTGCAGCCGAGATGTCCGGGTCAGGGGGACACCCTTTCCTGTTCTGGAGAGGGGAATGGGTACCCTGCTGATCTCAGCCAGTCCGCCTCTCATGGTCATGACTAGCAAGTGAGGACTCATGGGGAGTGGAGCCAAAGGTCACAGACCCTCAGAGAAGAGGTGGACGCACCTGCATGGTAGAGCGATGGGAGAACAGGGCCAGCAGCTGCACGAGGTCGCCCAACATAGAGCCGTCTCGCTTCTCAACCCTGAGGATGCTGGGCAGAGAAAACGGCTTTTCCCTAATGATGCCAGCGTGGTGCTT
Organism: Bos mutus; assembly: GCF_027580195.1. NCBI lineage: Eukaryota > Metazoa > Chordata > Mammalia > Artiodactyla > Bovidae > Bos > Bos mutus. The sequence goes on along the minus strand of NC_091629.1, from coordinate 42,133,701 downwards.
TGTGGTCCACGGAAAAAGTCCAAACTGTGAAAAGTATTTGACCACAACAGTGGCCTAAAGAAGGGAAGGAGAGAGAGGTCATTGCGACTGACCTGAAAACACACAGAGACACAAACACACCACTCACACAAACAACCATAAAACCAGTGAATACCCAGGAAAGCTACTAGGCTTCACAAATGTAAGGAACTGGCTGGTCATCAGCAGAGGCTTGAGAGTAAAAGGAAATTAAAAAAGCAGAAGCTGCCATGAATACATAGGGTGGCCCCATGTGCCCCTGCTGAAGCCTGGTCAGCCTTTTTTTAATTTCTTTGAGTTATTATTCCCTTTCTAATTTCTCCTGACATTTGTTGACTGTTAAACCAATCTGATGCATGGTAGGCAGATTAAGGAGCTTCCTGGTGGCTCAGAAGTAAAGAATTCACCTGCAGTGCAGGAGATGCAGGGTTGATCCCTGGGTCAGGAAGATCCCCTGGAGAAGGGCATGATAACCCCCTCCAGTATTCTTGCCTGGAGAATCCCATGGACAGAGGAGCCTGGTAGACTACAGTCCATGGGGTTAGAAAGAGTTGAACACAACAAATGACTTGGCACGTAGGCATGCAGGCAGATTAAGATGGCTCTCCCAGCCTGCCTCTTCTCACAGGCCAGTAGCAGAGGATTTTAAGAGATTATCTTCTTATGCTGAAAGTGCTCAAAAGTCGGTTTGCATGCAGAATCTCTCCAATGCTTCTGTTTCACAAACTTCTAAAAGTCAGTCTTTTCGGCCAGGAAAACAGTCTTGGGCCACCAAGGGCCTCCTCAGGAGTTGAGCGGTGATGTTTCTGTTTGGAAATGGAAGGAAGTAGAGAGGCACCTTCTGTCCCCAGGGGATGGGCAGGGGGTGGCCGTTGTTCCTCTGTCCCAGGATTGCTGGCAGCCAGTGGCAGAACCATGGATGAAGGACCCCCACCTCCACGTTCAGTGTAGAAAAGGGGGTCCAATATTCTGTCTGGGACCCAGTATCCTCTTGGTTTCCTCATCTGTAAAATTAAAGAGCCAGTCTAGAGCATCTTTTAGGCACTTTCTAGTTTGGCCCTCGGTAGTTCCTCTAGTAGGAACACATTTTTTTATCAGTCCATCTGAAGAGGGCGGCGGAATCAGTCCTGTGGGTAAGGGTGCCCATGTAGCATCCACAGCCAATTCTAGGCTGATGAAACCCCTGGACGGTTCATTGTGGGGTCAGGATCAGACGCTGGTGTCCACTGACTATCTTTCTTTTTTTGTGTGTGTGTGTGTGTCATATTTTGTTCAGCACAAGTGTCTTTAGAGTTGCTATATATTTGGAGATATAACTGACCTAAAATTTTTGGAGACAAAATTGACAAAATTTTTGAACTTTAAAGTACGTGTAATGCTGTTTGTCTAAGATGTATGGTGTGTTAGTGTGATGCCTTTATAGCAAAGCATTTAACACTGTAGCATTAACCAACATCTCCATCATGTAACCTGATTACCATTTCTTTTTGTCTTGAGAACATTTAAGATTTACCATCTTAACAACTTTTGGATTTAAAATACGGAGATTAATTCTTTCATATCCTCCTTTATTTCTATTAACATTCTTTTCATTTTGAAGAATTTTGTTTAATATTAGTATAGCCATTCCATAACTTTTATAATTATTGTTTTCATGATGTTTTGTTTTTCATCTTTTCTGTTTATAGAGTCTATATTTTTGAATCTAAAGAATGCCTCCTAAAGAGAATATATGGTTGGATCTTTTAATTTTATTAAATCTGATAATTTGTGCATTCTGATTATTTAATCCAGTTTTGTTTAATGTTACTATTTTATACATCTGCCATTGTACTTGAAAAAAAACTAATTTTTAAAGTAATTTTTATTACTTTTTAAAAAATTGTAAATAATTTTTAAATTTATTTTGACTGTGCTTAGTATTTGTTTTGTATAGGCTTTCCCTAGTTGCAGCAAGCAGGAGGTACTCTTTTCTGTGGTACATGGGCTTCTTATTGTGGTGGCTTCTCTTCCACTGACTATCTTTCTGTCAAGTACCCTGTGTTGAAATGCCATCAGAGGCTCTGCCCTGCAGGTAAGAGCTGGTGCTTCAAAGACCCGGGGCAGGAGTGAGTGGGTTGCACCCTGAGGACCACATCAGATTCCTAGGAGGTAAAGGTAAACCTGGGGCAGTAATGGGGTATCACAGGGGAGAGTGCCCTACCCGGGTGGATCAGGAAAAGGGCATGTGCACATTAAAGAGTGTGGTCCTTTCCTGCTAGAGAGCAGACGCCCAGAAGCGTGGAGGCAGGTGGGGGGATGGTCAGTGACCTCAGGCCTGTCACCCTCTGCCTGGTGGCCCCTCTATCTACAATCAGAGACGAGGCCTGGCTTGCCTTCCAAACACCCAACCCAGAGACCCCAGTGGAACATGTAGATTATCCAGACTAAGCCCTTCAAGTGCAAGATGGTATTAACTGAAAGTCAGAATTGTCAGAAGACTTTTAGGGAGATTAAATTTTATTGGACTCAGTTACAAGCAGTAAATCCAAAGAGATCAGGTTCATTTGTAATTAGGAGGATCTTCTTATACACACAAAATGTACCATGGACTTTTAAAAGCATATTCCTTCCAGGGGATTAAATTATTCTTTATAAGAGTGCTTATTGTTTTTTTTTTTTTTTTTAAACCAAAAGCTTTGTTCCTAGCTCAGAACTGTTAGGGTGGCAGAGCTTAAGGAGACCTAGCAGACAGAACCCAGGCTGGTGGCTGCCTCCCCTGGGGGTGTTTTCAGTGACTCTGTAGGGGGAACCCAGAGCCAGGAGGCTCTCCTCTCTCCCTGTCCAGGACTCTAGGAGGCAAGGGAGCCGTAACTCACACCCCTCCTAGGCTGATAAAAATGATGTGATGGGAGAAACAATCTAATGACAGGTACTTAACTTTTGCACTAATTAATTTCACGGACAGGCTGTCTTCAAGTTTACAAATGTTGCATCTGAGTCAGAAAGTGCAGCAGAGAGCAAGGCTGGTGGTAAATTATGTCCAAGATGTCAAAAAATTAAAATAATATAAACATGAACTGACGGAGCCTGATGGGATAAATCCACACGTGCTTATTGTGTACCTATTACACGTACGGTGCCTGGAAGCACTGTTCATAGCCGCATCCAACTCTCAAAAGCTACGGTGCTCTTGGAGGGGTGGTGTGAGGGCCGGAGCGGAACATTAGGGGTTCCATTTGTTCTCTGGGTTCTCCCAGCCTCCTCACTCACTTGACACCAGCACTCGATGTGTTGCCCCCAAGGCTGCATCAAAAGTGTGTGAGATGGGGACTTCCCTGGTTACCCAATGGCTAAGACTCTGTGCTCCCAATGCAGGCAGCCTGGATTCGATCCCTGGTCAGGGAACTAGATCCCACATGTGCAACTAAAACTCAGAGCAGCCAAATAAATACACTCAAATTTTTTTTAAAAAGTGACAGTGGCAGCAGGTGGGGTATCCATCCATTGGCAGGGGCTGGGTCTGCCAGGGGGTCCCCTTGGCATCTACCTCTGTGTAGTAGATCGCTGCCATCCAGAACCGTTTGGAGGGCCTGGGGACAGAAAGCATGGCCCACAGGAAAGACAGGATGGGGAGAACCATGGAGAGGACGGAGGCCGAGAGCAAGTGGTCGAGAGCAATCACAAGACTGCACAGAGCCCTGGATTTGGCCTCGGCAGCCTGGGCAAGGCAAAGGCGAGCCTCACCAGGCAAGGCGGGCTCTGCTAGGACCTGTCCAACTGCTCTAGCTCGTCCTCCGGGGGCAGCCTAGAGGGAGGGAGATACCTTGCTGTAAGTCCAGGAAAGATAGGCCCACCGCCCTGGATGGGCAGGTGTGTCTGGGCCTCGAGAAAATCCAGTAGGTAAAAAATAACTGCATTTCCCCAAACTCTATACTGGGAGCAAGTTTCCACTTTCCCACAATGCTCAGCTACAAAGTTTTCTATTGAACATGCACTCCCCAGATGCATTAAAAAAAATATGTGATTTGGGTGGAAAAAAAAAACAAAAAACTCGATTGCTCACAATTTCTCTATTGAGTAGTCTTTTCAAGCAAGTAATCTAGTTCAAAGAACCACTTGCTTTGCTTCCTAGCCTGTGGAGGGCAACACCTTCCGACCCAAGAACAGCAATTTGGGCAGCCACCTTGAGCAAGAAAAATGTGCTTGTTTCTGACTCGATTTACAGATAATTCTTGCCTTTTAAGTTACAGATCATTAGCCGGAAACATCCTAAAAGGAACTTCCTGCTGGAGCTGCTGGTCTGTTTGAGTCTCTGAATGACGGGAATGGAACAGGATGGTTGGTGGTGATGGCAGGCGGGAGCGGGGCGTAGCAGGTCTTGGACTTGCCAGCCCACTGTCTTTGAGGGACATCCTGCCAGTGGTGGGGTCTTGCTCAACCCTTCCTCCCTTTCGGCTGACCCCTAGCTACTGTGCCTTACCATCTCTGTGACCTCTGTAGACCCTAAAGACATCATTTTCTAAAAACTTTTGATGACTAAGTGATTGGGCTTTTGCTTCAAAGGACATCCTAAAATTTTTTTAAACCCTCATGAATTTGGATTCCAGACTCCTCTCATCTGGAATTTGCAATCACTGGGGATGGTCTGATATTTATTCCTGCGTCCTTCATGAAGGCTGCATTGCTTGGTTGAACAAGCAAGCCCTGGAAGGCCATTATGTTCTAGACCTTGAGTTGGGCCACAGGGGCACAGAGATGGACATGGCAGACCCCTGTCCTCACAGGGTTCATGTTGCTGGGGGCAAGAGTCTGGGGCCAGGGGTCTGAGTGAGAGCCACTTCTGAGGAGTTGAGGAAGTCCAGAGGAGGACAGGGTGCTGGGAGGCTTCCCAGAGGGCTGGCTGGGTTGGCTCTTGTAGGACAAGAGCAAACCCTCCAGGCAGAGAGGCAGGGAGAATGGACATTCCAGCTAAGTGTTAGATCCTTTGCAATTCAGAAAACAGAGCGCAGGGACTAGAGTCATCAGGTCATGAGGGGCCTTGCAAACCAGGCTGAGAGTCTGGATTTCACTCTGCAGGAGACAGGAAAGCCCTGGAAGGATGAAGAAGGAGGTGACAAGGGCAGGCTGGGGGGAGTTGAGGTTGGTGTGGAGGGTGTATCAGATGGAGGAGCTAGTGGCAGGCAGGATGGGCTGGTAGGGCAGGCTAGAAGCAGCGATGGTCAGAGTGAGGCAGTGGACACAGAGTAGAGGCTGTGGGTGGAATCCAGAGAGACATTTTCAAAACAGAGCCCTGGGCACCGCATCCCCTGCTGGACACGATGAATAAGAGAAAGAACGATGCTGGCATCTGCTCCTGGGCCACTTCACTAGAGGTTGGATGGTTGTGAAGGTTTTGAGAGAGATTTGGAGTAGGGCTTTTACCCACAAAGACTATGCTGGGAGCCGGGGGGGAGGGGCACCAGCCCGTGAAGAAAGGAAGTAATGAACTTGAGTTTAACAAGGTCAGAGACGGCTCCTAAGCAGGTAGGACCCCAGGACTGGAGCTCAGGACACGTGCTAAGGAAGGACAAGAAGGGACAGGGAGGGGACAGTGGGGGAGGGGTCCACAGAATGGAGGCTGCAGGAGCCAGAGGGTCCTGTAAAAACACAGGAGACGGAGAGGAAGCACACGGCTCATGCTGCTCCTCCGCCCTTTCAAGATGTCTGGTGGCCAAGAGACGTGGGGGAGGGGAGAGATTTCTGCAGTCTCCAGAGGACCCCAGCCTGCTGGGTTGCAGAAGGGAGTGGAGGGGAAGGGACTGGGAACAGAACCGATGGAGAAAGTGGAGCAGATGGGCGAGAGCCTAGGATGGGGGAGAAGCCCTGACTCCTGGGACTGCGGTGAGGGTGCAAGGAGGCAGATGGGGGAAGGGAAGATGAGGTGTTCCTTCTGGGATGGTGGGCCAGTCAGGGCTGCATCCGCAGCACCTGGATGTCCGGGTGAGATGGCAGAACATGGCTACATGTGATCTTGAGCCATGGGCTCAGTTCCCTCTTGTTTCAAATGGGGAGAATACTCTTACCTTCCTCCCTGGGCTCTCGGTAGCTAAGGGGGTTAATTGATGCAAAATGACTCAGGACCAGTCCAGCAAAGCAGTAAGTACGGGGAATGGCCATTGTCCCCGCCCACACAGCCATCACCATGGCTCTGTCCTCGTCTGTCCCCCGGTGTCTGGGACACAGCTGAGATGGTCAGGGGATGAGCTTCCTCAGGTTCCTTGATGAGCATCCCCCCAACACTGCCCACTCCCGTCAGGTGTGCAGGTGGCACCTGATCCACCCAGGCCTCCCAGGTATTTTTAAAGGGACCCGTTTACAAGATCACAGCTCCCACATGGCTCCCTGAACATGCCCAGAATAAGGGAGCCCATCCACATCCACCGGGCCTCTCTGAAAGCCACACTTCGTATTTGAGGAAAATTACTTCTCTACCTGCCAAGGGCCTCTGTTGTTCGGACACAGAGAATAATTTTGTGGCATTAGTGAAAATGATCCCTTTATAGCCCTCTAAATATCCTTGGCCCACAACACAAGGTCTTGACTTTCAGGGAGACCAAGGTTTCACCGGGGACCCCTGGCACCTGGGGTCGTCCTGGGGCAGGGAGGCTCCTCGGGGCTGAGGGCAACCTGCTCCCCGCCTCAGGGGGTCTTCCAGTGCTTCCTCAGGTGGATCCTGCCTGGACCTGCAGGTGTTTCTGAGAGGATCCTCTGGGGCTGTGCCCTGCGCCATTTCTACAGGCGATCGGGCATCTCTCGGACGAGACCCAGGTAACCCTTTGCCTTCTGGATGCCCCTCAGGCTTCTCTTCCCTCCTGGCTGGGGCCGTGCATGAGGACTCTCGCAAGCAGGCATGACAGCCTCTCAGAATGTCCTCTGTGGTGGCTTTCTTCCCCTACAGAGAAATGTCAGAGTTTCATCATACAAAGGAAAAGAAGAGGGACTTCCCTGGGAGTTCACTCGTTAAGACTCCATGTTTATAATACAGGGGGCACGGGTTACGTCAGGAAAACTAAGATTCTACATGATGTGAAGAGCAGCCAAAAGGAAAAGAAAAAAAGAGAGGGAAGCAGATGTGGATAAGGAGGGGAAAGTCCAGGAGGGAGCTAGTGGGTGTACTTTGTGTGACAGAAAACGGACGGAACACAGTTCCTCACAGTCTGCATCTCAGGACTGGAGCTGGGACCACCAAGGGGCCCCAAGGCCCCTCCGGGAGTTCTGAACACAGGTGGCAGAGCACCGCGTCCCTCCCCGCACCGGCCACCACAGTGGCCCAAACCAGCAGGGAGGGTGGGTGCAGGAGCTACTGCGAGGCATAAATCATGAGTCAGCGATGGAGTAGCTTGTTCACAAGGAATAATTAAAGGCCGTTGATATGGCAGGAGGTGCCAAGCTTGCCTGAGTGACAGCTTGCCAGCAGCCATGGCGCAACCCCCGGAGGGCCACGGACACCCGGGCACTGTCCCCACTCAGTGCATGCAGAGCTTCGGTGGCATCGTCCAACAACATCTGTCCCAGGACCCCACACAACCGGGCCATGGTGACAAGCCTCCAGGCCAGGCTTCCTGTGGAGAGAGAGCACGAACCACACACGCTACCCATGAAACCCCACCAGGACCATTGCTCTTTCTTTTCGCCAACTTGCCTCAGAGCGACAAGACAATAAACTCCATCCAGTCCATCAGCTAAGTCTTGAGGGGGCTGCCCTGTGGGAAGAATTTCCCTAGATGTCATGGATTCTCGTCCAAAGTGGGGGCCCCAGGTTTAGTTTGACTGTCTCTGAGCACCTTCGGAGGAGAGGACCACACTGTTATCGTTTGCATTCTGAATGTTCAGTCAGTAAGTCATGTCCGACTCTTTACGACCCCATGGACTGCAGCACACCAGGCTTCCCTGTCCTTCCCTATCTCTCAGCGTTCGCTCAGACTTATGTCCATTGATTCAGTGATGCCACCCAGACTTCTCATCCTCTGTCATCCCCATCTCCTCCTGCCCTCAACCCTTTCCAGCATCAGGGTCTTTACCCAGCATTCTGAATAGCTAGCATGAGTTAGGCACTTACTGTGTACCCAAAACTGGTGTGATCTTATGGTTCAACCCTTCAGTCCTACAGCATCCCTCTTGCTCATGGTCTCTTAGCTGTCTTCCTTTCACAGAGAAACCGAGGGCCAGAGAAGTGAAAGGGAGGTGGGTGGGAGGGAATCTGATTGCAGCGGGTGGGAGTGGGTCTGATCGCAGGCCACCCAGACTTGCACTGAAGGAACGGCCGTTAGAGACAAGGGATAGGGAGGACTCTGGAAAGGATGTCCTGCCACGGGATGAGCTGGAAGATGAGAACATCCCTTGATGGGAGGTGGAGGAGCTGGCTTTGTGCTGAGGGGCCTTGAGCAAGGCATTTAAGCACTCATCACTCTCTTTAACTGGCCTTTCATCTCTGAGTGAGGTTATCTGACATCAGCCCTGATCCATGACATGGTTTCCCCTCCTAGAGTTTTCTTTTTTTTCTGTTTTGAATATGGCAGGACAACCATACCTACCAGGTTCATCTGAATTTTCTGCTCTGGCCTCAGCTTCAATCTCACAAGTTGCCAGTCTCTCACCTCCTGAGTCACCAAAAAAAAAAACCCAAAATAGACTGGAAATTCCTGTCTGTTTTCAATTGATGTTTTTTGGTAAATGTTTGTTACATCCCCATGGGGGTGTCTGTGTGTCTAAGGTGGGCCTGATGATGGGAGTGTGGAAATTACTCCTGAAACATGCATCACATCATGGGCCCTTTACTGGGGTCACTGGGACTCTACAGGCCCTGATGTCAAATCAGCTGGTCTTCATTTGCAGATGCTCAGCAAAGCAGGTCCACCTAGAGAGGAAGGCCTTTCAAATTTGTATTGGCTGCTGACCACTACTTGTCAGGGTCCAGGGCTTACTGCCAGTGAATGCCTCACTTAGGAAAGATTGGACACCCGACAGACCACATATTTCTCTCTCCCTGGGTCTGGTTGATGCGTTCCAAATCTCAAGTCATTATGGAAAACACACTTGGAAAAATGCAGATTCTCTACCACCACCACCCCCTCCATATCTCAGAATAATCAATTGGCCCGTCAGCAAATAACCCATTGTCCAAGCTGTGTGGACACCTCCATAAGGCACTCCCTCCACCATCGGCATGTATAAAAGTTCCCCTAGGCTCCTATACGCACCTATGACCTCATCTTCCCTCCACACTCCACTTGCTGTCAATGGACCCAGCCACCAGCAAGAACTGTTTGACGCCAGTGTTTCCTAGTCGACCATCTGTTGATCCAAGTTACCACACAAACCCCGCTTTGCTGGCGACAGTAGTACCTCCACTGTGGCGCCGCCGGAGCCCCTCTTCATCCCACTCGGGGTTTCCCACCCCTCCTTCATCCTCCATCCTCATCTGGAGAGCGCACGCGGCACCGTTGTCCAGGCTTTGTAGGCGAGCTGCAGGGAGACAGTCGTAAACCCGGCTGTGTTCTCCAGCAGTTCCAGGCCCAGACCCTCCTTTTCTTCTTTAAAGGTCACAAAATCTAATTAGAACCATCGCTAACTGTATATTCTCGTTGTCGGTAAGCCTTAAATAATAAAAATCAGACCAAATGAGACTAATCAAGGGAGATGGAAAATCAATGTCATATTTGTTCCAAGTAATTTCCTCTTAGAAGAGGAAAGGCTCTTAGGAGCGGTTTGTGAATTTAAAAGATGTTTAAAGTTGCATCTAGACATCAGAACATCAAAGTCAAACCCAAACGGAATTTTGCCGGATGATCTCCTTCCTTGTTCCCAGAAAAGTCAGTGCTGCTTGGTATAAAGGATAAAGTGGGTGACAGCCTTTCTTGTGTCTGCTTTTAGTAGTTCTGGTTTTACCAAAAAAAAAAAAAAATTGAAAAATGGATTCCTTAAGACAAGGGCAAAGAGTAAGTAATATATGGAATTCTTTGCTCTTCCTTCAATATTTTTCCAAGTAGCTTTCAACTAAAATGCACACTTCAGGAAAAACTCTAAACAATAGGATATAACAGAGACACACGTGTAGGCATGGTAAAGAAAATTAAGACATGTCTTCAAATAACTTATCCCTTTTCCTGAAATACCCCCAAGATATTGGTTGACATCTCCAAATGCGCACCCCTGTTCTCCACTCAGTTTTGCATGTGCCCATGACAACAGGAGTAATTTATACTAAGAGGACTAGTTGAGCGATTTTATATAGGACTAGTTGACTGGCTTCCCCATGAGTCCGCTGCTTTTCCCCAGTAGTCAGCAGGGAGCCCCTACAAGCAGAGATCCTCAGAGTCACTCCCTCATCACACGTTAACAAGCATCCAGCATCCAGAGCCATGGGCCTCTGAGGCACCCATTGTTCTTTTTATAATAGGACATCTCCCAGAGGGATCCAAATGAACTTGGGCTCAAGTTAAGCTCAGGTCGTTGTTCTGCATAGTCTGCTCCACCACATGCAGGTCCAGCCATGCCGTGGGCACACACGGAGGCTTCTAAAGCAAGAGCATCCTTGGTGAGGACCACTCAGCCCACAGAATGTGTCTACTTCACCTGCATTAGCTCGAGTCCAGGTTAAAGAAAACTTACCTGGAAAGCTGTTCTGGGCTTTGGCTGCTGATCTGTTATTTCTGCCTCGCTTCCTTCTTGAGGCTCCTCTTTCTTGCTGTCAGTCTCAAAGAAGGCGTAGCTGCCATCCTGGAGCACTGCAAAGCATGTCCACAAAAAGAATCTGGAAGATATGCCTTCCTGCCCCGTTGCCCACAGACCTCACTATGAGCCTGGCCTGGCCTGAGACATGCTGGGCGTCTCACTGACCTGATGGGTACCGGGTTATTTTACATGTGGCGTTTCCTCCCTTTTGGCACATTCTACCACAGAAGGGAAATCTGTCAAAACAGGTGTATCTCATTCCCTAACTGGATTTAAATTATGTATTAGTATTGACATTTCACATTAGACGCCTGTGGATTTCTGTCTCCCCTCACCATCAATCTCCCTTGTTAGTCACGGAATCTGCAATCTCCCTTCTTCCTCGGCTGCACACACTCCACGAGTCTTGTCCCATATCATCCATGGCCAGCTCACCTGCTGCCGTGGTAGATGGAGGGGACCCTGCTCCCTCACTGTCCCCAAAGACACAAACACACGACCTCTCACGTCCTTATGGGGCAGGCGGCGTGAGCCCTCTGCCTGCCTCCTCACCACAACCTTGTTGCCTCAAATGACAGGCATGTCCTAGGGAACGGACCTGTTTTAGGGAACCCTGGAACCTAGTGGGCCCCCGCTTCTCAGAGTCCTGAAGGGCCATGCTCCAGGCAGCTGTTAACAATCCCGGCTTACTGGAAGGATGCTTTGTCCAAGGCTGCCACCGTTTTTTCTCCTCTTCATTTTCTGTCATACTGAGATCATCTAAATAAAGATGAAACCCAAATCCATCAGCCATTCCGACCCTGGACCACATTGTGCTCATTCCAAAAAGGGACCAGCCTGAAATGTCTGCTGAAGAAATCAACATCACCTTGCTGAGTGTTTACTGACTGCCCTCCCCCATCCTTACACAACAATTCATTTGAACAAATCATTTGGTGCAAATAAAATCTGAGAAGGAAACGTATAAGAGACTAGAGATAAAACGTGTTTTCAAGACTGCCTAGCATGTAAGCTGACAACCTCTTCTCTCCTCTGCTTCAAGGAGATTCCCAGGGAGGTCTGTGCTGGGAGGTCCTTGAAGAGACCAGTTCTAACGGTTTCAGGAACTCGAAAGCACTAAAATGGAATCTTTCTTAAACGCACCGTAATTCAGTCTTGTCACTAATTCAGACAGTGTGTCCCCCAATTAGGAAGGTTAACCCATAGATGACATCCTGTGTATGAATTGCCATATAAACCCAGTCCTCTCAGAGGTTGGTAGCCAGATGATGACACTGTTCCCTCCAACTTGTTCAGCTGAAAGGAAGAGCAAATCCAGTCCAATTGAAAAAGAACAACTTTTTGAAGGATATCTTATTTATTTCATGACCAGTAAAAAATGAAACGACTTTTGTCTTTAGCTACAGGCCCTTGGAGGAACTCGTTTTCTGGAGGAAAAAAAAAAAAGTCTCAAAACTGAAAGGAAGAAAATACTGTTTAAGTAAGTAATCCATGGATTTCCAGGGAGCCAGGGCCTGTCAGATGTGTTTTCACTTTGCAAACAGGGAGGGATCCTTTCTGGGACTTCAGTGAGAGTTCAGAATTTCACCTCTGAGCACCGTTCTGATTGTAAACTCTTCAGATGCATCAGACAAAAAGATAACTCGAACTCCTCAGATCCGAAGACCCGTTTTCTTATTAGCTTGGGGCGGGGCAGCTGGTGGCGCTGATGGCAGAGGGCTCAGTGTAATATCCCTGTTTCAAGCTGGGGGTGGGGGGAGGCAGATCATGTCCCGAGCTCACCTGGAGTGCTAGTCCCTGTGGCAGCATCCTCCCTGGGCAAACAGCTCACACTCACCACCGGGGAAGCAGGCCTCCTGCTGCCTCGCTGCAAAGCAGCAACTTTCCTTTGCTGTGCTTTGCTTTGATCTTCTCAATCCTGGCAATTGAAGACACAGAAGGCCGTTTTCTTCTCCCGCGGTCAAAACATTTTTGCCATTTTGCTTGGCTTTGCCCCTAAGCCTCAGACAGAGGAAGAGCTGCCTAGCTGTCCTCTCCCACCTTTCCTGACTTAAGAGGCGACACCCCGCCCCACCCAACAGCCAGCATCTTGGGCACCCAGATGGATGGGATCCTGCTCCAAGTGCTGCCTGGGGTCCATGGTGGGAGGCACAAGGGCTGACTGCTCTCTGCTCCAGAAAACAGAGCAGCATCTCAAGTGGGTTTGCTAGCCCCAGACGATAGCTGGGCAGCTGAGGGACTGGGGCTGGGGGTCTTGGTGGACTCAGATAGCCTGAGAATTCAGACTTAAGCAGGCAACAAAACAGAAAGAACTCTGCCAACTTCATCATGCACATATCATGACTTCTCCAATATTATATAATTTTTACAATTGATTACAGTCAAGTCACTTTTATGACTTGACATTACCCTAAGCAATCCTTAAAGTCACTCAATGAGTTGTCTAGATGTTCCTTCCCCTTACCTCTTCCAAAGTGCATCAAGATAAATGATGTAGCCTTTAAACAAAAAATACATACATGCATGACCACCAAAACCTTCCTGGGTACCACCTGGGGTGCACGCATTGTAGAGCATTGGAAGACAATGGTTTAAGCAGAGTAGCAGGTGGCCCCTCTTAGCCAGGAACAGCTTGAATCAAGGCTCAGAGCAAAGAAAGCAAATGGCCTTTTGGGGAACAATGACTTTAGCCAAAGCAGAAAGTCTGAGCCATCAAGAGCTCAAAGCATCTCCTCCTCATCTAAGAATTACATTAAGTGATGGATCTTTCCAGGGGAAACTCATGTTCCCATCACACTCAAGAGCCCTGCCTTTGTTTTCCGGTTGGAAGAATCAGCCTGCAATTTCTGCCACCTCCATCCGCTGATTGACCCACATTCACAGCTCGTTAGTGCCCCATAAGCTGAACAATGGCGCATCTCAGGTCTTAGGCTTTTTTTTCTTAGAGAAATTCAAAAATAAGAGAAAGAAAGAAGTCTGTGACAAAGAAAGAAATAAGCGATAAGATGGCATCTCCTTTGGAAGGGCCATGTTTCCAGGATGAAGAAAGAAAAGCCAACATAACTGCCTCGTGATGACCTAGAGGCATTTTCTTTCTTGTTTTCCCCACTGTGTTCTAACACCTCCCTGAAGGACAGTGCCAAGAGCTCAGCACCCCTGTGTGGGCAAAGAAATACATTTAAGAAATCATCTTGCATGTATTTTAAGTGTCTTATGTATCTTCCAAGATATATAAGAAAAGGATATATATGTATATAAGACAGGTATATCTTATAGGTGCCTTATAGAGAATCTTTGTAGATTCTGTTGGTAAAACATCACTATCACTGTCAGGTTTTGCACTAAAATTCAAGGTGAAATGTGTCAGTTCAGTTCAGTTCAGTGGCTCAGTTGTGTCCGACTCTTTGCAACCCCATGAATCGCAGCACGCCAGGCCTCCCTGTCCATCACCAACTCCCGCAGTTCACTCAGACTCACGTCCATCGAGTCAGTGATGCCATCCAGCCATCTCATCCTCTGTCGTCCCCTTCTCCTCCTGCCCCCAATCCTCCCCAGCATCAGGGTCTTTTCCAATGAGTCAACTCTTCGCATGAGGTGGCCAAAGTACTGGAGTTTCAGCTTTAGCATCATTCCTTGCAAAGAACACCCAGGACTGATCTCCTTCAGAATGGACTGGTTGGATCTCCTTGTAGTCCAAGGGGCTTGTCAACCATATGTCAATTCATAAAACAAGATGGGGTCCAGCCAGCTGCTCAAAAGAATTTTTTTTCCTCCTTTCTCCCCAAAGAGCATAAACCTCCAGAACATCAAGACCAAATTTAGCTCAACTGATTGAGGACAGAGCATGCAACAAACCATGGAGGTTTTGTATGGGAGCGGATGCTTGTAACTCGCCTGAGGATGGGCCATGCTTGAACAGGCCATGCTCTCAGGGTGAGAGGCTAAGTGGAGTTTGAGAGAACAGTGTGCTCAAGGTACATCTGAATTCTGGCCTATACCCTGGAAACAATGGGGGACCCCTTGGAATTGAGTCTGTCCCTTCTCCCTGGGAGTGGCACAGGTGTGGCTCCCATCATTGCAGGTGAGCACCCTAGGGCTGCTGGATGATCAGTTTGTATCAGATGAGGAACTAACACTAGAAGGGGCTGTGTTAGTTCCACAAGCTGGCCAAACAGACAGGTAAACCAGGGCAGAAGCCTGAGACTGGGGTGGCAGGGCTGCCCTGAGAAGCTCTGGAAGCCCTGGACTTCTGCAGGGCTGGGCTGGTTCTTCACAGAAGTCCACCAACCTCCTCCTTCGACCCTGAGCTGAACTTGGTCCCTTATGGACTTGGGGTTACTGTTGGCAAAGAGAGCTGGTCTTTTGCCCTTGCCCCTCCTCTGTGTTTACAAGTCAGTATAGTACCTCCTAAGATCTCATGGCCCTACACAATTTGACCAGGATCAAATCCCAGACTTGAGAGGAAGGAGCATGTGTTGGAGGGGCTGTGTCACCAGGCAGGTGACCCACTCTGAGCATCAGCTCTTCCTCTGCTGAGGGGAGGGGTGAGATGAGATGGTCTGAGGTTTCTGGGAGTTCTAAAGGGTGGTGATCCTTTAGCTAAAGCCTCCTTCGTGTCTGGTCAAGCCCCTAACAGCTGAGGTCTTCCTCCTGGGTTTCCTGGTACCTGGATGCTAAGGCTTGAGCAGCTTCCAGATCAGCCACCTCGTAAAGGTGGTAATAACTCAGGAAGATCCGTCGCTGGATGAGCAGGAAGATGAGACACACGGTGTCCCACAGGATCCCCGCTTCCTTTTCTGGGGGTTCATAGGCTTCGTCCCCGGGGATGGCTGCATGGAAGACAGGAGAAACCAGGAGTCTTGCGGTCGGGGGAGGAGCCCGGGCTCCCGAGGGCAAAGCCTGCTCTGCTTCCTGGTGACTTCTGTCCTTTCCTCCCCTTCCTGCCCCCACTGGTGATTTTCTCAGGGAACCAGGAGGTGAGGCCCCCCATCTGCACCAGCCCCTCCCTGGAGCCTCAGGCCCTCCCTTCTCAATTCCTTGAGGGGACCCAGGCAGAGCCCTAGGTGAGAAATGGAGCTGACAGTGAGGGGGATCGGTAATCCATAGGACTTGAGAACCCCCCGCCCCAATCTCAGCCTCGTTGGGACCTTCAGAAACCTACTCCCTATGGCCATGGCACTAAGCCCTGAAGCTCCAGGCTTGATTGTGAAAGACGAGAAATGTGATCTCACATGTTTTTTTTTTGACAAACCGAGAGAGGGAGAGCCAAGGCCAGGATGTCACTCAGAGGCAAAAGTTAAAACAAACACATTTCTCCTTCCCCTCCATTCATAAAAGGAAACCGGTGACAGGTCCAGTCGGGCAGAACCCAGGTCTCCTCCCTCTCCAAACAGGCCCGAAGCCCGGGAGTCGGCAGCGTGGCTGGGGTTTCGCAAACCCCACGGAAGTGCCGTCGGCACAGACCTGGAATCGCCCCCTCGAAGCCCAGGGCCACGGACTGGAGGCCACCATGCCCTTGACTAAGCACTGGGGAGCAAGGCAGAAGCACCCTGCTTTCTCTCTGCTTTTCATCTGGTGCCTGGCTTTTCTCCGAGAGAATGGAGGTCTCCTAATTTCTCCTGGGGTCTCCTCCATCTCCCATCGGAATTGGCAAAGCAGTCAAATGCAGCCCTGAACCTGGACTGGATCCTGAGTCCAGATAATACAATAATAATAATAATAAATAGCTGTCAGGACCCAGTGAGGAGTGACTGGGGGCATTGGCATGTAGGCTGGGCATTAGGTGACTGGGGGACAGGAGCTGGTTTTCTCAGGATGAGCTGATGAGAACCTGGTTCTGCAGGAGAATATCTTGGTGTGTGCTTCATTCCTTCTGGCGATTTCACAAAAGAAATGTACATAAACCCACACACAGATGGGGCAAAGATGGCAGAAGGTGCTGTAGATCTCGGGCGGGGGTGGGTGGCTATTGTGCAGTTCGCTCCACTCTTCTGTCCCTTCCATCTTCCTATTCTCGTGACACACGTGGGCTCTACATGGGCTGTGCTGAACTGGGGGCAGCAGGGGGTTGGCGGCACTTACCTAGCTGGTAACCTGGGACTGTGCAGGACAGGCCAAAAGTGTGGACCAGCCAGCAGTGCGTTTTGAGTAAGGCCTCCAGGTACATACATGCACCAACCTGCAAGAGACGAGGAAAGACAAGCTGCCTGCTCCATTCCCAGCGTGCATTTGCTGTTCAGTGTCATCTACCATTTGTCTCCCTAGTTGTAACATCCAATGCGCTGGTCCCCGAGAAGAGCAGCATTTGGCCATCCACCCTGGGAGGTCTAATCATGCTTCTTCCCAAGAACACAAGGAGGGGTTAACCCAGAGGCCATGGAAGCTTCTTCCATGTCGATGGACCAGCAACAGCAGTCCAGTGGCCATGAGCGACGGTGTGGCCCCAAGTGGATCACTGTCCTTCTCGCCCCTGATTCCCCATGTTCTCATCTGCAAAGTCACCATGTCATCTCTGCAGACTCCTTCCCACTCTTACAACCTGTGATTTTATAAGGAAGACCTACGAGCCATTAGAAGGATGAAGTCCTAAGATGTATGACAGGAAAGGACACGGTGGTATCCCCACCCATGGAGATGCAATAAGATAAATTGAGGTGATGATTGTCACCATTCCAGTAAAAGCTGGTTTGTTTGATAGGCAGTCACTTGGAACTTTTCAAGCCAATGAGGACCAATATTCTTCAGGATGACCTGAGGCTTGTAGACCTCCAAAGAATGACTGCATCCTGCTGAGCAAAGTCCTAATGTGTCCCTGGGTTGCGAGTTGTGCCCGAAGCATGGCAAGTCAGACAAACAACCAGCACTGGGTCTGGAGACAGGGCTCCCAGGGTCAGCTAGCCCAGGGGGTGGTACTGGACTGGCCTCTTCTGGTACTTCTCTGTCTGCATCTCTTGTGTGGAAGCCTTAAGTTCTACCAACCCAAGATGGGGGCAGGGAGGGAAGCCCCTTCCAGTTTCAGACCTGTGACTTTCCTAGCCCTCAAACTGCTGCATTAATCTACGCGGTTCTGTGTTATTCCACTTCTCCCTTTGATATGTGAGCGTGGTCCCGCGCAATGAACACGGGTTCTCTGGAGCATCGTCTAAGGTGATTAACTAGACCATAAAGCATGTTTTCTGTTGCACGTCCTCCCCTTCCCCTCTTGATTTCCTTGGGTTCAGAGCTCTTCAACATCAAAAGCTACTCCCCGAAGCACGGGCGGCATCGTGCGTGACACACGGCGGATCGTTTTACCTCTTTCCACCTTTGGTAAACATATCTTTGAAAAAGGCCTTTTAAGATGACTGTTGGTTTTGGCAGTACCTTTTTTTAGGGTATTAAGACAGTCAGGCTAGGAAAACAAAGAGCAGCCTTGAGAGAAGGACTATCCCATACCGACAGGAAAGTCTTCACAGCAACCACCAGCGCCGAGTAGGCGACCAGGCAGTCCCACGACTGGAGGATGGTCTTTGCCGGCTGCAGGAGGAGATGGCTCCCTTGCAGCATGAAATATCCAAAGGCCACCAGGTACCTGACACTCAGGACGTGGATCCGTGTTGTTCCCACAAGAAACACCAGGCAAAGCACAAACCAGAAGTGATAGCAAAAAACAGCAACCTTGACCATGTCCAGATAGGAGCTGGAAGATTGAAGAGGCCAGTGAAAAGGAAAGATGATGTCATTTAACAGACACAAAAGTGCCTTCCACAGGTCATCTTAAAATAGAAGGAAACACAGAAAACAGACAAAGAGAAAAATGGAGTGAGTAGGAGACCCTCAGAGACTCATGGCCATGCCAATGCGATGGGAACATCCACGAGCCTAGGGTCTTTTGCAATGTCAGGCTTATCAAGGTGCAGACTGCATTCAAGAATATAGTTCTTTGAGGTTTGACAAATGAATACAGTCCTGTAACCACCATCCTGATCAAGATACAGAATATTTCCATCAGCCTCGAATTTCCCTGTGCCCTTTGTAGCCAATCCTCTCCCCAACCTCCAGGCAAACAGCAATCTGTTTTCTGTCCCTATAGTCTGGTCTTTTCCAAAATAGCACACAAACAGCACCGGACAGCCCGTCACCCTTTGTGTGTGGCACGACACTGTTGCGAGTCCCACTGGGTTGTCATGCGTGTCAATAAGTCATCCCTTTTTCCTGCTGAGTGGTGGTTTGTGGTATGGATGCACCACAATTTAGCCACTCACCAGTTAATAGACACTTGGATTGTTTCCAGTTTTCGGTGATTATGAGTAAAGCTGCTATAAACATTCATGGGCAGGTTTTTGTATGGAACTAAGTTTCCATTTCACTTGGGTAAATACCTGTGAGGGCAGTGGCTGGGTTGCACAGCCAACGTACATCGAATATTAGAAGAAACCTGCCAGAAAATAAGGTCCTGCTGAATAGCACAGGGAACTATATTTAATAACTTCTGAGAAGGAATTTATTGGTTACCAAGGGGGAAGGGTTGGGGGATAGATGGAGTAGGAGGTTGGGGTTAGCAGATATAAGCTTTTATATATAGAACAGATAAACAAGATCCTACTGTAGAGCACAGAGAATTATATTCAATATCCTTTGAAAAACCATAATGGAAAAGAATATTTTAAAAATGTATATGTATGTATAACTGAATCACTTTGTTAAACAGCAGTAATTGATACAACATTGTAAATCAATTACACTTCAATAGAAAAAGAACATATATACAAATGTGTGTATATATACAGTATATATATTTGAATCATTTGTTTTACACCTGAAACTAACACATTATTGTAAATCAACTATACTTCAACTATATAGATACAGTATTTATATGTATATATATATTTATATATACACACATTCTTTATAACAGTCAAAACAGTCTAAATAATTATATGTCAAGGTAATTTTTGATTAAGCAAATTAGGACATATTCAAATGATGGAATATAAAGTAGCCTTTCAGTTCAGTTCAGTCGCTCAGTCGTGTCTGACTCTTTGCGACCCCATGAATCGCAGCACGCCAGGCCTCCCTGTCCATCACCAACTCCCGCAGTTCACTCACACTCACATCCATCGAGTCAGTGATGCCATCCAGCCATCTCATCCTCTGCGTCCCCTTCTCCTCCTGCCCCCAATCCCTCCCAGCATCAGAGTCTTTTCCAATGAGTCAACTCTTCGCATGAGGTGGCCAAAGTACTGGAGTTTCAGCTTTAGCATCATTCCTTGCAAAGAACACCCAGGACTGATCTCCTTCAGAATGGACTGGTTGGATCTCCGTGGAGTCCCAGGGACTCTCAAGAGTCTTCTCCAACACCACAGTTCAAAAGCATCAATTCTTCGGCGCTCAGCTTTCTTCACAGTCCAACTCTCACATCTATACATGACCACTGGAAAAACCATAGCCTTGACTAGACGGACTTTTGTTGACAAAGTAATGTCTCTGCTTTTGAATATGCTATCTAGGTTGGTCATAACTTTCCTTCCAAGGAGTAAGCGTCTTTTAATTTCATGGCTGCAATCACCATCTGCAGTGATTTTGGAGCCCCAAAAAAATAAAGTCTGACACTGTTTCCACTGTTTCCTTATCTATTTCCCATGAAGTGATGGGACCGGATGCCATGATCTTCATTTTCTGAATGTTGAGCTTTAAGCCAACTTTTTCACTCTCCTCTTTCACCTTCATCAAGAGGTTTTTTAGTTCCTCTTCACTTTCTGCCATAAGGGTAGTGTCATCTGCATATCTGAGGTTATTGATATTTCTCCTGGCAATCTTGATTCCAGCTTGTGCTTCTTCCAGCCCAGCGTTTCTCATGATGTACTCTGCATAGAAGTTAAATAAGCAGGGTGACAATATACAGCCTTGACATACTCCTTTTCCTATTTGGAACCAGTCTGTTGTTCCATGTCCAGTTCTAACTGTTGCTTCCTGACCGGCATATAGGTTTCTCAAGAGGCAGGTCAGGTGGTCTGATATTCCCATCTCTTTCAGAATTTTCCACAGTTTATTGTGATGCACACAGTCAAAGGCTTTGGCATAGTCAATAAAGCAGAAATAGATGTTTTTCTGGAACTTTCTTGCTTTTTCGATGATCCAGCACAATTATGATTACAAGGCATTTTGAAGTCACGAGTAAATGCTTACAAGTCAATGGTAAGTGATCTATCTGTGGTGGCTGTTATTAGCAAAAAATTAGAATACAAAATTGCTCACAGGACCTGAACGCTACTATATAAAAATTATTTTAAGAGACTGGAAGGAAATATGCTAAGATTTTAGCAGATTATGTCTGAAATTACAATAATTTTTTTTCTGTTTATGATTTTCTCATTCAGATTAACTTTTTATTCGCTTATTATTTTATTGGCTTTTATTGTAGTTACTTTAAAATGTTAGTTTTACTGGACAGCAAAGTGAATCAGCTATATGTATACACACATGCCCACTTTTTTGGATTTCCTTGGGTCATTTGTGGAGATGTGGATGAACAGAGAGACGGTCACACAGAGTGAAGTCAGAAAGAGAAAAACAAATATCATATAGTAACTTGTGTATGTGGAATCTAGAAAAATGGTATAGATTATCTTATTTCCAAAGCAGAAACAGGCACAGAGGTAGAGAACAAACATAGGGACCCCAAGAGGGGAAAGGGGAGATGGGATGAACTGGGAGAATGGGATCAACATATATACACTATTGATGCCATGTGTAGAATAGATAACTAATGGGAACCTATTGTATAGCTCAGGAAACTCTGCTTAGTGCTCTGTGGTGACCTAAATGGGAAGGAAATCTTTATAATTTTCTTATTTTTACAAATTATAGCAAGTAAGTGTCATTACTTTTACAAATTAAAGCAAGTAAGATCAGAATGAAAGTTGAATGTTATCGCTGAAAAATAAATAAATAAACTGCCCAACTATCTTCCAAAGTGGCTCTGTCATGCTGCCTTCCCCCTAGCTTTGCACGAACATTTCTCTTGTCTGAATTCTTCCCAGGACTTGGTATTGTCAGGTTTTCCGTGTTTGGGGTTTTTAAAGATCTTAGCCATTCTAATAAGTATGTTAGTATAATCTCCCTTTAATTTGAATTTGAATTTCCTTAGTGACTAATGATGTTGAACATCATTTCAAAATATGCTTATTCTCTTATCTTTTTTGGATTAAGTCCCTGTTCAAATCTTCTGCCTGTTTTAAAAATTGCATTGTTTCCTTCATATTGAGCTATAGACATGCTTTATACGTTCTGGATACAAGTCCTTATCAGACATGTGTTTTGCAAATCTTTCCTCTCTGTCATTGGCTTATCTTTTCATGATCTTAACAGTGTCTTTTGAAGAGCAGAATATTTTTTATTTTGATGTAGTGCAATTTATCCATTTTTTCCTATGGTGGCTCGTGCATTTTGTGTCTTTTGAAATCTTTCTTCAACTCAAGGTCACAAAGTTCTCCTATTTTTTTTTTTTTTTAATAAATGTTTTGGGTTTTACATTGGGACCCACAATCCATTTTAAGTTAATTTTTGCATATGATGTGAAGTACAGATAAAGAGTTTCTTTGTGCATCGGGGAGGGGCAGTGGATATGGACTTATCCAAAAATGTTCCAGCACCTTTGATAAGAAGATTATCCCTTCTGAACCATCTATTCCATTGATCTAGGTGTCTAGCCTTTTACTAATAGTATAGTCTTGGTGAATGGACTTTAAAGTCTTCAAATCATGTGGTATTAGTATTCCAGCTTTGTTCTTTTTTTGTAATTGTTTTGGACATCCTAGGTCCTTTGCTTGTCCATATAAATTTATCAATTTCTTTTTTTAAAAAAATGTATTTGTTTATTTATTTGGCTGCACCAGGTCTTAGTTGTGGCATGCAGGGTCCTGAATTGGGAGCATGGAGTCTTGGCCAGGGGACAACCAGGGAAGTCCCTACTGATTCCCTTAAAAATAAAAAAAAGTGCCTGCTGGGTAAGAGCAAGGATCTTTCTTCCTGCTGAATTCCTAGAGCTTTAAACAGTGCCTGGCACATAATGCTGCTAAGTCGCTTCAGTTGTGTCCGACTCTGTGCGACCCCATAGACAGCAGCCCACTAGGCTCCTCTGTCCCTGGGATTCTCCAGGCAAGAACACTGGAGTGGGTTGCCATTTCCTTCTCCAATGCATGAAAGTGAAAAGTGAAAGGGAAGTCACTCAGTCGTGCCTGACTCTTAGCGACCCCATGGACTGCAGCCCACCAGGCCCCTCCATCCATGGGATTTTTCAGTCAAGAGTACTGGAGTGGGTTGCCATTGGCACATAATAGGTGCTCAGTAAATAATTTTGAATGCGAGAGTGAGTGGATAGCACAGGGCCCAGTCAACTTATGGTATGTTTCTAGGAGTGGGGCACTCAGAAATTCATAGACGGTGGTACAACTACTTTGGAAAACTACTTGACATTTCTTAAACCAATAATATGCATTTCTCCCATGATCCAGTGATCCAACCCCTAAATATTTATCCAGAGAAATAAGACATATGTCCACAGAAATCATGTGCAGGAATGTTCTCAAAAAACTTATTTATATTAGCTCTGAGCTGGAGACAACCAGGTGATGCTCTTCAGCTCCTCATGGGTAACCCAGATGTGGAATATTCATACAAGGGATGCTATTCAGCCATAAGAAAGAATGATTTACTGGAACATGCTGAAAAATGGATGGGTCTAAAATATACTATGGTGAGTAAAGGTAGCCAGACACAAAAAAGCAGATTGCACACAATTCCATTCAGATGAAATCCTACAACAGGTAAAATTAAGCTGCAATGCAAAAATCGAGTCAGTGGTGACCTGAGGAAATAACTCCCGAGAAAGAGGAGAAGGGGGTGTTAGGGATGGGTAGGAGCTGACAACATCCATGTTTTGGAAGGACTTTCTTTGAGGCAACCCCTGGAAATCTGATTTGCAAATCAGCCATCCGCTTTGTATTTAGGGTCTAATTGAATCTCTGGATTTTAAATCATCTATTGAAAAGTCCTTCCCCACCCTCAGCCCCATCAGAACAATGCTTATGAATTAAAATTCTCTCCAATGCAAGCATTTTTTAATTAGATTGAGACCTTGGAACCTGGTAACTATATTTCTTCTCTGAGTACTGTCTGGGTGATTACACGAAGATGAAATGGAGAAATATTGGAAGGAAGGTTGTCCCAGGTTCTCCAGCACCTGCCCAAGTGTACAGGTACTCAGACCACCTCAGTACTCACGGAATAACAGATTGGCATCTGGCTTCTTGGCAGAATCGGGGAGATAGAACCACCTAATGAGATCTGAATGTATTTCTGTACTTGTGGTTCTCCACGGGTAATCTGTAAAGGCAGGAGGAACTGCCTTTTCATCTTTGTTATTTTTCTAAAGATCATCAAGTCTGTGTTCTAGGAATGCTTCTTTCAAATTATATGGAATGACTAAGGTGCCGGATATGATTTTGGGTCAAGAGAAGGACTTTAAGTTCAGAGGATGCTAGAAACTGCTTCAACCTCTGACCCACACTGGCTGACTTGCTTGGGGACCCCAAAGCGGTCTACCTCGTGGTGCTGGGGGTCCTACCTGTAGACAGCTGCCCACTCAGGCTCCATCTGCAGGGGGCAGACCCGGGTGGACTACCAAGTCCTGCTGAGGATTGAGAGGCAAGGGCTGAGCAAGGCTATGGGGTGAGGGGAAGGTGTGATTAGGCTAAAATCTTCAGCCTTGATCTAGGACAAAAGGGGGGCAAAGGCAGGAGGGAGGGTGCTGAGACTGTGCAAAGATGGGAAGGTAAGGAACAGGGAGCGTAGTGGGGAACCAGACAGAGAAAAAGAGGGGGAGGGCGGAGAGTGAGGGCAAGAGGAAGAGACAGGAGAAGAGAGGACGTAAGGAAGAAGAATCTTGTGTTGGGAAGAGTCGAGGAGGAGCAGGAAAAGAAGGGGGAGGGGAGAGGGAGGGTGGAGAGGGAGAGGGGAGAAGGGAGCTCTGCAGGGAGAATAGGAGGGAGACAATGGACATGTCCTTAGGGAGGGTCACTAACAGCCAACACTTGTGTGAGCCAAGAAAACAGTATCCAAGAAGAGCAAAGACTGTCAATTCAACTCAGGACAAGGTTTTTGACTCTTTACTGTATGGGGACAGGAAAGAGGACCCAGGCCAAAGTCCACAAACATGGTTCTCCTTGGTCCTGGGCCCCCAAGAGCCATTTTCCCCCGTGAAGAGGTGACAGCAGCTGGCACTCCCTTCCCACCCAGCCTAGCTCCCTCATCTGTTCAGTGGGGATGCAGACGTCTGACTGGCATGACCTGACAGGACTGCTGTGGGGAAGAGCGAGGAGAAGTGAAGGGTGTACGAGATGGAAGGGCATCATTCCTCCTGTTTCCTGCTCTTTTCATTTTAATTTGCTTTTTTGGGCAGAGTTGGACAAACCCTTCCTCTCATGGCAACTCTGGGTTAGCTTGGTGGGTCTGACTGTGCTGGGACCACATCATGGTGGCTATTGATCCTCTAGAACCACATGGCCCAGATATTGGGCCAAACCATCTCCAAGGCCGCATGATTCCGCAGTGAAGCAATCTCCCTACAAAAGGCACAGAGCCCTAGTTCCTCCACCTGAGGTCCTGATACGTCCAGGGCAAAGTCAGCATTTGCCAAGACTCAGTGTTTCCACGGAAGAGTCCTGTGGCAGGCAGGTTGGTTTACCTTTGGAGAGTGCAGGAGACAGCCCCAGACACAGAAAATACTGGAAGATGGTCAGACTGACGAGGAAACCACAGTATCTGGGCCAAACCTCAGTGATGGCTTTTCTCCACCAAAGATTCAGCAGATAAACCAGCCGGATGAGGTGGATGAGGGCGTAGAAATCCATGCGCTGCCCCACGGTGTGGAGGGCGGCTATGAAACACAGCTGGAATGCAGGGCGAGAGATGCAGTTAAGGCCAGGAACAAGCTAACAGCTGGGGCAGGAAGGGCTGTCTCCCCGCAATGCTCCAGGATGAGATGGCGGTAGAGATTTGGGGATGGTGGGGAGCTGGGCTCATTTATTTGTTTTCACTTTATTGCTTTTACAAAGCACCCCCTAAGCCCAGAAACTCATCACAATCATTTGATGCATTAGCAAATTGGATAAATCACAAGATGAGTTTGTTCAAGATGGTCCAGAAAGAAAAAAGAGCAGAGTCTCAACTGCGAGGAGCTATGGAGACTGAGGGACAGTCAGTGGTCAGCACTGTGGCTCCACAGGGCCCTCGGTGGGTCAGAGATTTAACAAGACAGCAAGGCAGAGGGCAGGGCCCCTTATAAAGACCCCTGGTCGTGAAAGTGGGACATTCCCACTGGCCAGAGATGGGGCAATCTGAGCAGTATTGGGACAAGAGTAAATGGATTAAAATGCTGGAAACTCATTGGGCTTCTTGGAAGGGTCCTACAAAACCAACTCCCACATTTGAAAAATTTAAGCATTGTTATCGACTTAAAAAAAAAAAAAAGAACTGTATCTCAGGAAAATCGAATAGTTGGGGAGAGGATGTCTGTCTTCATAGAAGTCTTTAGTTAAGGAACAAGGAGCTCATGATGGACCCAGAACACCCCCATCTCACAGGAAACCATGGGGACGCAATCAGCAAAGTCCAGACAATGAAAAACCCCACAGCCTTTGATCAATTTCCTTGATTACACAAATTGCAGGGATAGAAAGACAATCTCTAGGTGAAGAGCTCAAAGGATGTATCAACCAAGTGTGTGGAGTCTATTTGGATCCTGACTGGGACAAATTTTCAAGTTATGAGCCAATACGGAAAATCTGGACACAGATTTAATGTTTGATTTTGAGAAATGGTTCATTTTTCATGGGCGGGTAACGGTCTTGTTTTTCTATTTTGGAGACTTTGCATCTTTGAGAGATAAACACGGAAGTATTCATGAAGTATGGCCTTTACTTCAAAATAATGCCTGGGTCCCAGCAGAGGCTTCCCTGGTGGCTCAGCTGGTAAAGAACACCTATAATGCAGGAGACCTGGGATAGATCCCTAGGTCGGCAAGATCCCCTGGAGAAGGAAATGACTACCCACTCCAGTATTCTAGCCTGAGAAATCCCACAGACAAATGAGCTTGGCGGGCTATCGTTCATGGGGTTGCAAAGAGTTGGACACAACTGAGTGGCTAAGACACACACACATCCCGGAGAGGGAACAGAAGGGTACAGGTGAGCCGCGAGTTGATCATTGCTAAAGATGCTGAAGGATGCATGGCAGCTGATGATATGGCTCTCTCTACTTTTGTATATGCCAGATGTTTCTCTTGTTTAAAGAAATAAAAAACAAGGTATTGATAAATGGAAGCAAAAGCAGAGAGGTCACCTCAAGCCCAAACTTGTAAAATCCCAAGTGGACGAAATACTACAAGGCGCTCAGCAGCCCGTGGTCCAGGTGCGCCCGGGTGATGGTGTCCGAGGTGGCACTGGCGAGGTGCCCCAGCAGTCCTTCCCGAAGTCGGTGGACGCTCTGGCATTGGCTCACTGTCACCTCCAGAGTCGTCAGAGCCAGGACAGCCAGCTGATTTTGCCAAGCACAGAAAACCCACATCAGCGCCGTCTGGGGCAGAAGCCCAGTTTCCCGGGGCTGCCCACTAGGCAGACCACTTCGCTGGACACCCAGACCCCCCACCTGCCATTCTCCAGCAGCACTATGGTTTGGGTCATCAGCCTGCCAGGCTGCCCACTCCCAACAGAAAATGCTGGTTTCAGCACCAACTCTTATGAAGGGAGGGGGGCCTGCTTCTTCACTCAACCTGTCAGAAGGAGTAGATAACATCCCCTCCCTGTCTCTCAAACATTTCCTCTCATTTCTCCCCATCAAAGATGCTCTCTGCAAATACAGAGGTATTGATTTTCCAATTGATCGAGGTGGAGAAAGCTTCATACAGTTATGATTCTTGACAAGCTGGGAATAAAAAGCCAATCATAATGAGTTCATTTACTTTGGTTGATTGTGTTACTTTATAACACAAGGTGTACACCAACACCCGCTTCCAAGGACGACTCCCTCTCGTAGCTGCCGGCTCTTCACAACGCTGCTGGTTTGTGCTGAAATTCATCTTGTGGCATGAGGTGCGAATTTAAAGATCTTCCTTAGCCGGCTGCATCTTTTTTTTTTTTTTTCAATGCAATGGCCATTCTAAGGAATCTTTCCTGCACCCAGGATGACTTGATGGATGGAGGAAGAACCACTCAGATGCGGGGTTTATAAGAGGGTGTTTGTTGATGAGCGATGGGGGGAAGATGCAGTGAAAGCCTAATTGTTGGTTATAAATATGCTGTATTTTCCCTATCGATCATGTGACACGGAAGTGAAAAGGATTACCTTATTAGATCATATTTATCCATAAGTATGCCCTGTGTGCTGTAACACGAGGCCACTTGCGAGAGACTGACCAATTATTCCAGATGAAGAGAGAGGTCTGTTCGGAGCCCCAGACGGTCCGAGTGCGTCCCGGTTCCTATGCAGATGTGGCCGGCCTCCTCGCCGCCTTTCATGCCCTTCATAGAGATTCTCTGTTCCAAGCAGCCTCCCGTGGCTGTGCGGAGACCCCAGTGCAAATTAGGAGATGCGGACTAAATAGGACTTCTGTTTGACGGCTTGGACGGCTGGCTGGTCCTTTTCCAGGAGCTTCTGGGGGCAATGTCTGGAGTTGCGTGGTAACCAGCAGAGGCTGACACGTCTTAAAATAAAGTGTCTGACAATGAACCTCTGCTCCCCGCGTTCCCAGGAAATGGATGAGGTCAGGGGGGGGCTGCCTGCGGTGACTCGGAGGACAGCAGAGCCTTGTTGTCAATCTTCTCGGGTAGCTTGTTAAAATAAACCAGTTCTGCTCTTCCCTGCCTTCCTAACACTGTGCACTTAATGCCACGCCTTCCTCTTTGAGGACCAAGGGTGCCCTCCCCTGCCACGTGGAGTGCAGCCAGGTCATGGCGTCCCTCGCCCATGGTCTCCTTCTGGGAACAAGCTCTAGAGCTGGACCAACACGGCTTCCTCCTTCTGGGGAGCTAGAGGGGTGACCCGAGCCCTCTGGATCCCAGGCCTCCTCTGAGAAGTGCCCTTGGTGGAGGGCAAGGGGCAGAACCCAGAAGCAGACGCAGGGTTGTCCTGGGAGGATGCCAGGGACAGGGCCCCAGGCTCAGCTGGTTACCATCAGCACCCCAACTTCTGACTAGAGACATTCCAGCACTTTGGGTCCCCACCTGCTTGGACAGCAACCTGCTTTCATTCGCTACCTAAGTCCTCTTTGTTCTAGACTGAGGCCTGGGAACCCTGGACCAGCCGGAGAGAGGGGGCATATGTGTCCACCTCCCTCCATGCTCCTGCAGTTGCTACCTGGTCTCCTACTGCTTTGGGGGGACACCCCCACTTCCTGCTTCTCAGGTGTGACCCTGCAGGATGGCCTGTTCCAGCCAGCAGGTGACCCTGAGCTGGCTCTCATTCCTGCCACGCTGTTACTGCTCTGTGTGACCACAGACAAGTGCTTCAGCCTCTCTGAGCCTCAGAGTCATTGGAAGTAGGGCCCCCCAGTCACAAGGCTGAGCTGAAAGAGTGAGGATCACAAGCGAATCCCTTGCAAACTCCCAGCACATTGGAAGAGGCCCCAGAAGGGGAGCAATTAATCTCCCCACCTACACAGGCAAGGCGCGACCAGACTTCGATTTTGGCTGAGTTGTTTAATTTTCACTTCTGCTAACAGCCTGCCTTTAATGTCACCTCTGTCCTTATTCATTCCTGGCTTTCCAAGCCGCCACGGAAACCTCTCTAGGCAAAACAGTAAAAGAGAATGATAAGTCGGAGCCAGGTTCATTGCGGTAATATATAACTTGGCCACCAAAGCAATTACTTAATGTAATGTTCCCTGGGAAGGAAGGGGACGCTAAGTTTATGGAGAGGGTGCCCACTGCATGCCTGGCCTGGCCAGCTTCTCCATCTTGTCCCGTCCTCCCTGGCACTCAGACCCCGGAGGTTCACGCTGCCCTGACATCCCCGTTTGTCTGCTCCCGCTAATCACGGGCGTGATGTCATCCCTACCTTCAGACAAGGCAGTGCTCTGCCATCACACTTCCTTGATGCTCCGAGCCACTCTGCCGGGTCCACAGGCTGTAGTAAGACCATCAGTCCTCTGGCGAGCGGGGCTGGTGGGCGTGTTCTGTTTGCTTGCCACACCTCAGGGGGATGCAGAAACAATGACGGGGCACGGGGTATGTGGACCCCAGAAGCAACTCAGCTACAGGGCTGCCTGGGAAGGACTTCAGCTGAAAGACCCCAAGCAAGGCCCTGTGCCTCAGTTTCCCCATCTGTAAAAGAGCCAGATGGACCAGACAGCCCTTCTGGCACCTCCACTGGGCTTCCCCCCTCACACTCCCCAAATACAGAAGGGTGGCTGGGCATCAGCTCCCTCTGGGCCCAGAGGTCCTGGCCACCAGGCAGGTGGCTTCTTACCTTACCTCTTGACGCACTGTCCATAGGCTGGGCACGGGGTGGTGGTGGGGGCTCTCCTACCTGCCCGGTCCCCTCGCTGTGCCTGCCGCACCCCCTTCCCAGACTTAGCAGTGTCCTTTCCACCCTCCTCCCACCACCTCCAGCCCCAGGGTGTCTATGTCCTTGCACGTGTTCATCTGTCCCCTTGGAATCTCATCTGCAGCATCTCCCGAGCACTCGCCCCCAGCACAGCGCCTGGTGCAGAGCAGGCTTGCTATCAGTGTGTGTTGAATGATTAAATGGACATAGTATGGCTCTTAGGTGAGTCATTCACAACCTTCCCAAATGGGCCTCAACTGTCTCCTTGAGATGGCCGAGATTGCACTAGCTGGCTTTTCCCAGACACAACAACATTGTGTTTTGATGGTTCCTCTGATAACTGTCCTTAGAGAGAGGAAGGCAGATGCTGGAGAGGTGAGAATTCAGTCCCTGCCATTGCCTGGAGCCCTCCTGTCTGGCCAGGAAGAAGCTCTGGCTCCAACAGAGCTCACCTGTGTGCAGTTTGAAGCACAGGCGGAGGGTACGACCCACTTCAGTTGGTACATCACTTTGCAGACCACTATCACACACGCCCAGACTGCGGAAACACGGGATGCGAAGGGACGTGATGTGGAATAGGGCAGGGACAACACCCAGAGGATGTAAAACACAGAGTTCATCAAGGAAACCTACAAGGAAAGTATTGAAGTCTGTGAGCACCTTGGCTTGGCTCTTATTCCCTGCCTGTGATCGGAGCAGCTCAAATTAGGGGGAAATGGGAGTTAAAAATACACCAACTGGACCTTCCATAAGAGGTCAACACCATGCAGAAGAAACAGAAGGGTCTTAGAACCTGAGGGCAGTGGTCCTCCTGAAAACCACCGACCTCCTGCAGGGTGAGCCAGACAACCACGGGGGCTACAAGCTTAATGCTATGTGTTTCCAGCACACAAGAATGCTTGAGTCCCATTCACCATTTTCTAGAAACTTCTGAAAGCCAGCAGTCAGCTTGTCAACTGCCAAGTCCAGATCACTCGTTTCCTCCTCTGGGGGAAGAGAAAGGCTTTGACCAGATGTCCCTGGTGATGCCGTGGGGTCTGGCTTTGTTGTTGAAAACAATGGGAAGAAGTCTGCATCTCGAAGGAAACCAGAACAAAGCAGAGAAAACTAGGAAGACAGTGCTTTTTTTTCTAAAGAAAGCTGTTTTCCAATAACACTGAGTGCCTGTGATCAGGCCCTTCGTCCCCACTCTGGCTTCCCTCCTCTCTGCTGCTGGAGCTGCCTGCATGGCCCTCTGTCCACATCCCAGGGGCTGGTAAACACTCCTGTTTCCCCTCTACACCAGGGCTGTTTCTACAAAGATCAATGCACGTGTGTGCTCAGTCATGTCTGACTCTTTGCGACTCCATAGGATGTAGCCAACCAGGCATCTCTGTCCATGGGACTTCCCAGGCAAGAATAGTGGAATACGTTGCCATCTCCTCCTCCTGTGGCTCCTGCATTGGCAGGTGAATTCTTTACCACTGAGCTACCTGGGAAACCCCACATCGTAAATATTTCAGACTCAGGTCATAGTGTCTGGGCCACATACTCTTGCAGCACTAAAGCACCTACAGGCCATATGTAGATGGGTGTGGCCTTATCTGCAAAGTCAGGAGGGTCAGATTTGGCCCTGGGGCCACAGTTTGCTGACTGGGCTTCAGGCTGTGAGTTCCTTAAGGGGAGGGGCACCAATTATTTCCCTCTGTCCCTTCAATGCTCAGCACCTTGTCTGGCACACAAAGCACCCCCCCACCCACCGCCATCCCCATACCAAATGCTCAGAGCCATGGAGCATGAATGAATAAAAAACAAACTTCCCAAGGGGTGTTTAAGTGTGTACTTTGACAAAATGAAAGACACCAGCATGTGTTGAGCGCTCAGAATATGTCAGGCGCCATGCTAAATGCCCTCCCATTCGTTTCTTGTTTCTGTCCAAACCACAAGCGGAATCAACAACAAGCATGGCCCCCAATTCCTTGTAAGCAGTGGCTCCCCAGGTAAGCAAAACAGACCCTGGGAACCTCAGTCGCTTGTAACTCAAATACTGTGTCTTAATTGAAAATAAAATGTCAGCCGTCTGCCCAGCTGCTGTCAGAATCTGCAGGACCAACTGATGCGAATGGGCTCCCCATCGGGCATGGGAATGAACGTGGGTAGGAGGAAACAGGCAGATGGCGCAGGGCCATGATATCCCAGCCCCCTCACACCTGGGACACTTGGCCTGCCCCCAAAATAAAATGTGAAGACAGTATGCTGAGACCATGTTGCATCAGGGAACCAGGTCAACAATCTGGGTGGATTATTTTTTTTGTTTTAATGAATCAACCGTTTGCCTGGGTGCCCAGAATTCTTGGCAGCTCTGGAGAGGAGCCCCCGGGCAGCGTCATGCAGGGCTTCTAGGGGAAAGCGGCATCTCCCACCTGCTGGCACCTTCCTCCCCAGCCTTCCAGACTCCTCTGCCTTCCACTTGGAAGTGCTGGCCTTGTTGGCACAGTTCTGAGTGGCCTCCTCTTCCCCACTGTGTCGTAATCTGAAAACCAAAGGCAGAGAACTGAGGGACTTTCAAGCAGGGGGACTGGGTACCAACTTATTAGCCTGTGTTATCAAAGCCCATAAGCGCAATGGGTCCATGCCACGAGCAGACACGGGTAGGGAATAGAATCAAGGACTTGACCATAAGGGGAAAGTTGTGTTTGACCTGCACCATCAGGAATCACATTTATGCTTTGCTCGGGGCACAACTGACTCCAGAAATCAATTTCTGGAAAAGAGTGCATTTTTCTCTGACTCTTTAGTTCTTACCTCTTCTGAAGTTTCCCAGGTATAACCTTAAGCCTGAAAGAGATACACAGAGAGAGCTCTATTTATAAAAGTATTCCTTTCTTATTGGAGTTATTTAAACAGCAAACTCTAATAAACTTTTATGCATTTACTCATTTGTTATATTGACTGGACAAAGCACCATTGTTGCTTAGTTGTTAAGTTGTGTCTGACTCTTTGCGACCCCATGGACTGCAGCACGCTAGGCTTCCCTCCTGGAGTTTGCTCAGATTCATGTTTATTGAGTCAGTAGTTTAAAAAAGTAATTCAAAGGGCACAAAGGGTACACAGTGAAAGCAACTCTCCTTCACACCTCTGTCTCCCTCCCCAAGACAAGCACCATGACAGATCTCTCGTGCATTCTTCAAAAGACGCGTACTTCACATATTCAGTATAGGCCTGTGTGTGCAGATATCTTCTCCTTGGACAAATGGGGGCACATTCTATACACAGTGTTCTGCCCCTTGCTTTTGCCACTTGGTCATCTAGCTTCAGTCTCACTCCAGATCAGCACACATGGGGCTGCCTCCTCCTCCTCCTCCTCCTCCTCCTCCTCCTCCTCCTCCTTCTCCTCTCAGAGCATCCTAGATTCTGAGACACACCGTCATTTGCTTAGTCAGTCCCCTAGGGATGGGCATTGATTCTCTGCTGGAATTTTTGTAAAGAATGAGATCAACACCTGAATGCTCAGGGAACAGGGCAGCTGAGCCAGGGGCAGCTCGTCTGGTGCACCTGATGCAGGGCATGTTCCCTGGGGAGGGCACGCCTTGCAGGAGGAATTTTAAAGAGAGGCACTCACACGTCTGGTGGGAGATGCACGTCGGTTTCCTTCCTGTTGCCGGGGGAGACAGATCACAGGGTGCTTAGGTTGGAAG
Source organism: Bos mutus (assembly GCF_027580195.1). Lineage (NCBI taxonomy): Eukaryota > Metazoa > Chordata > Mammalia > Artiodactyla > Bovidae > Bos > Bos mutus. Next base: position 42,099,727 of record NC_091629.1, on the reverse strand, counting down.
TACAGCGGGGGCTGGAGCTCGTATTATGTTGCCATGGCAACCCGGTCCCCAAACATCATCAGCCACCTCTGAAAACCCTCACCCCTTCACACCATCCCAGTTGACCCAGGGAGGCCTGGGAGCCTCAAAAGAGAACTTTTCTCCCCAAGTGTTCTCTCTCCACAGCAGGCATCCTTTCCGAATTACACATAATTTCGGGGATGGAGGGCAGGGTGCAGTGGAGGAAAGAGCACCCTGCTCACAGGCAGGGCCTCCCAACCTCACCCAGGGACCAACTGGCTCCCAGCACCCTTCCTTTTCTCTAAAGCTTTCACATCCCACCTTGGATACAAACAAAGCCGAGTAAAAACCAAAATCAAACCGCACGATGTTGACAAAAAAGAGTATTTGACAACCCCTGGGGAGAAAAAGAATCAAGCCGTGGTATTTTGTGTACTTTTTCACAAAACATGTTAGGAGCGTGGCAAAGTTTGATCCAAAAAACAGATGCAGGTCTTGAGGCTTGAGAAGGCCACAGCCTCCCGCCTAACTTTTGAGTAAGAAGCAAATTGCTCTGGTGACGCACCGCCTTCTAAAATAAGAATTCTGCAAAATATCCTATCCTATTAGTGACTCAAATTTTAGAAAGTCTTTAAAAGCCAAGTTTCACAGCCAATGTCTTAATTTAGTTAGAGGCCAAAACAGTAAAAACGAAAATAAAACAGACCCTCAGGCCCACAGACCATCCGACAGGCAGACAGCGCTGACCCAGAGAGTCGCAGCAAAAGCCAAGTGCACATTCCCGCCCAGAAGCCCCTGGCCTGGTCCGTAGACCCTCCAGAGACACACAGGGTCTAACTTTCCCCACCAATGTCTACAGAACACCTACAGATGGTTGATTCAGTGCACAGGCCTGACTCTGAGCCTGCCATTAGCAAAATCTCCAAAGGCTGCCCCGGGACAGTGGTACCTGTCAGACGAGCCCTTCCATGTAATGGGGCTATTACGCAGGCCAGTGGTCTTCCTGAGGTCTTCATTACGGTAACGACACTGGAGGATGCCTGCCAGCAGGAGCGCAGTGGGCAACAGGAGCTCAGCAAACAGCATGGCCGCATGGAACCGCTGCAGGCCCAGGTCTCGGAGCTTGGAACGGATCAAGGTCGAGAGGCTGCTGTTCCCTGGGTCCTGCCTTCCTTGAGGGGCCCGCCTGCCCTTTCTCTCTTTTAAAAGACATATTTATTTACTTGGGAGGCTTCCCTAGTGACTCAGACAGTAAAGAATCTGCCTGCAATGCAATAGACCTAGGTTTGATCCCTAGGTCAGGAAGATCCCCTGGAGAAGGAATGGCTACCCACTCCTGTATTCTTGCCTGGAGAATTCCATGGACAGAGGAGCCTCGTGAGCTATATAGTCCATGGGATTGCAAAGAGTTGGACATAACTGAGAGACTAACTCTTTCTACTTCTTTCTATTGATTTACTTGTCTGCACTGGGTCTTAACTGTGGCACGCAGGATCTTATTTGTGCCATGTGGGATCTGGTTCCCTGACCAGGGATCGAACTCAGACTTCGTACATGGGGAGTGTGGAGGCTTAGCCACTGGACCACCAGCAAAGTCCCTCCACTGCACTTTGTCTTGATCAATTCAGTTCAGTCGCTCAGTCGCGTCCAACTCTTTGTGACCCCATGAACCACAGCACGCCAGGCTTCCCTGTCCATCAGCAACTCCTGGAGCTTGCTCAAAGTCATGTCCATTGAGTCGATAATGCCATCCAACCATCTCATCCTCTGTCATCCCCTTCTCCTCCTGCCTTCAATCTTTCTGAACATCGGGGGTTTTTCCAATGAGTCAGTTCTTCACATAAGGATGGCCAAAGTATTGGCGCTTCAGCTTCAGCATCAGTCCTTCAGTGAATATTCAGGACTGATTTCCTAAAGGATTGACTGGTTTGATCTCCTTGCAGTCCAAGGGACTCTCAAGAGTCTTCTCCAACATTACAGTTCAAAAGCATCACTTCTGCACTCAGCTTTCGTAATGGTCCAACTCTCACATCCATACATGACTACTGGAGAAACTGTAACTTCGACTAGACGGACCTTTCTTGGCAAAGTAATGTCTGCTTTTTAATATGCTGTCTAGGTTGGTCATAGCTTTTCTTCCAAAGAGCAATTATCTTTTAATTTCATGGCTGCTGTCACCATCTGCAGTGATTTTGGAGCTCCCTCCAAAATAAAGTCTCTCACCGTTTCCATTGTTTCTCCATATATTTGCCATGAAGTGATGGGACTGGATGCCATGATCTTAGTTTTCTGAATGTTGAGTTTTAAGCCAACATGTTCACTCTCCTCTTTCACTTTCATCAAGAGGCTCTTTAGTTTTTCTTCGCTTTCTGCTATAAGGGTGGTATCATCTGTGTATCTGAGGTTATTAATATTTCTCCTGGCAATCTTGATTCCAGCTTGTGCTTCATCCAGCCCGGCATTTCACATGATGTACTCTGTGTATAAGTTAAATAAGCAGGGTCTGGATAAGCAAGTGATATTTGATTGTGAGGGGTCCTGGAGCCTTGTTGTTGTTCGGTCCACTAAGTAGTGTCCAACTCTTTGCAACCCCATGGACTGCAGCACGCCAGGCTCCCCTGTCCTTCACTGTCTCCCAGGAGAGTTAATGATGGCTAAAGTCCTGAGGCAGTTGGGCTATCCACAGAATCGTTGTCTGATCTAGGAAGGAGACTTCCCAGGGCCCTGGGACAAAACTGGTCCTGAAATGCCTCCCAGACGTTGGTTGCGTTTATGACCGAGAGGAGGCGCTGTGGACAAAGAACTCGCTAACCCCACACGAAATAATTGTAATAGTGCGACTCTGGGTATGGGGAGAAGCAGTAGGACAAAACTTCTGGATTACGATAGATATGTGAGACAGGTAATCCAGAGAATTTTAGATTGTCAGCAGGGGCCGTGAATCTTAAAATGAAAACATCGCGTGGCCTATCCACAGAATCTTTGTCCGATCTAGGAAGGAGACTTCCCAGCGCCCTGGGACAAAATTGGTCAGGAAATGCTTCCCAGACGTTGGTTGCATTTATGACCGAGAGGAGGCGCTGTGGACAAAGAACTCACTTGCCACACCAGGAAACAGGATGCTGGGGTCATCAAGTTTCAGTCACGGCAGCCACCTTCCCCACACCCACTCTAAGATGCACCCTGAGGGGATTCAGTAGGGAGAAAACAGGGCGCTAGCCCTAGAATCCGGCTCTGGGCCACAGTTCTGTGAAAGGTGGGCTCACATGACCTGGAGAAGCCCAGGGCCCTTGCGGGAACCTCTGGCATGTGTGCTCTCCGCATAAAGAGACTCACAGCTAAAACTCAGGCTGCGAGCTGAGGCCGGGGTTTGCCTGAGTCTGGTGAGAGCCCAAGGTGGGAACACGCTGGGGTTTCAAGTCCATGGGTCCTGAGACCCCGATAGAACAGGAGGGACCTGGCAGCAAAATCTCCAGGGGCTCCTCTTCCTGGGCTCTGATCTTGAAACTTGGAGCTGCCAGAGGTGTCTCCCCAGACCTGGAGGGGCTCGGGAGCTTTACAGAGATGCCCAGGGAGCACAGAACCAACTAGAAAAGCCCCCTCCCCATTCATCAGCCCAGGGCCTAAGGCATTCTTACCCCTCTTCAGACAGTCCTAGGGTTTCACTGAAAAATTCAGAAACAGCTTGAAACTGGAAAGTGTAGACAGCGGAAAGGACCACCATGGATTAGGAGACCATGACCATCCAGAAGCACTTGGAGCTCCTTCTCCAGGAATTATGGTGTATCTGTAATTCAGACACAGTCCTGATGAAGGCGAGGCAGGTTTAGAGAGGTGAGCAGGGCAGGGGCGGCCATGACCAGAAGGGCTGCAGGGGAGTGTACGGGACCAGCTCCCTGTGCAAAACTGTTCTTTCCAGCAGAAATCTTTGCTGCTTGGAGCCCAAGCTCATTCCTTATATATACACATACACATACACATATGGGCTTTCCTGGTGACTCAGATGGTGAAGAATCCGCCTGCAATGCAGGAGACCCAGGTTTGGTCCCTGGGTCAGGAAGATCCCCTGGAGAAGGGAATATTTACCCACCCCAGTATTCTTGCCTGGAGAATTCCAAGAACGGAGGAGCCTGGCAGGCTACAGTCCATAGGGTTGCAAAGATTTGGATATGATTGCACAACTAACATTTTCACTTTCATATATATATATATACACACACACATATATGCACACACTCACATATATACACACACACATATATATGTACATTTATTTGGCTGCATCGGGTCTTAGTTGTGAGGTATGGGATCTTCAGTTGTGGCATGCAGGATTTAGTTCCCTGACCAGGGATCGAACCTAGCCCCCCTGCATTGTGAGTGTGGAGTCTTAACCACTGGACCATCAGGGAAGTCCCCAAGCTTATTCTTATATGAGGGTCTAGATAAGTTTTAACAAGACATGCAAAGTGAAGTCAGGGGTCCAGGCCTTCAGTTAAGTTTCCTGCAGAAAAGCAAATCTCAGCATTGGGAAGGGTAACCCCCTGCCCAACCTGCCGCCCCCGGACAGCCAGAAAGCTGAGGCATTGGGAGTTCTGTCTGTATATTGAGCAGTCCAGGTGGTACTGGAAATTGATCTCTTCCTCTGTCTGTGGCTCCCGTGTTCCATGCACTCTCTCTCCACCCATGTGTTGGAACGCTCACGTATCTGGAGGCAGGTTTGGTGCGTCTGGTCGTGGAGCAGGCTGTGTGGACTTGTTGATAAATGTGAATGGGCACCCGGGTCAGAGGCTTGGCAGAGCAGCTGCGGGTGTGAAGCCTGTGAGCTGCGTGGTCCCCTCTCCATGAGGAGAGTGCCAGCCCCGAGGCAACCACACATGGCAGGGCCAGAAGTCAGAAAGCAGAAGGAGGAAGCAGCCTGGGGCAGAGAAGCAGGGCAGGGACTGGGGGCTTGGGGTCCCACCGGGGTTTACCTGGTGCCAGGTCACCCAGAACAGGAAGAGGAGGACGTAGACGACCCTGTATACCACCACCTTGCTGGCAAAGCTGACAGCAAAGCACAGGGCGGCACCAAGGTAGAGCCGGTACTCGACTAGGAGACTTGAGGATGCTGCCGGGCCCTGTGCAGGGGGAGAGGCAGGGGAGCACTCAGATTTCTGGGACACTGGCCACAGTGCTTCCCCGTTCCCTTCTGACAGGAGACAGGTTGGGGAGGTGGTGTCTCCAGGGCTGGGACACTGGACTCTGAACCATGAGGGCTCAGAAAGCCTCCCCCAAAGGCCCCTCCCATCCGGGGCCTCACTTTGCTCAGGAAGGGGCTGTGGCTCATATCCCATCTGGGGCCAGAAAGTTCTAGATCTGAATTTTTGAAGAGCAAAGCTGTGTTGCCGGGCACCTCCTGGACCACAGGCTGCCCCTGCACCCGGCTCTGAGTTTCCAGGTGTGACCCAGGTCACCTGGGACCACTCGCTGTGTGTCCTTGGAGAGCCAGCAAGGAACCAGCTAAAGGCAGACCAGAAACAAGGGCCTGGAGGCTTCTTTAACCCTAAGATTCTGGGATTCCTGGGGGAAACGGTTAACTTCAAACATGCACATAAATGGCCTGAGAAAGGGCAGGAGCCAGTCCATCCAGCGTCCTCACCGCTCACATCCCCGGGGTCCCCTCTCCAGGCCTCCTCCTCCACCAGCCTCCGGCTCTTGGAGACCCGCTGCCACAGCAGCAGCCAGAACACGGATGCATAGAGACTCTGCAGTGGAAACACACACTTCCTTTACGGCTCACCCTGGATCTCCCGGAAAACAAGCCATGGGTCTCCCTCCCGCCACAGGGGCTGGGGCTGGAAACAGGCTTCTGTCTCTCAGAGCCCTGTCGTCTAGGGTGCAAGAGCCACAGCAGCTCCGTGGAAGGGGGAGTCGGGGGCCAGCTGGAACGTGTCCCCCCAACTGCCTGGTGCACCCTGGGCTCACATCACCCGCCCCTCTGAGACAATGGGGGTCAGAGTGGAGGTGCTCATGATGTTCCCCCTGCATCTTGTGGAGTGAAGACAAAGGCACACAGGGTCTCCAGGAGCCGGGCACTGAGCCAAGGTGGACCCCCAGCCCTGCCTCCTCCTCCGCCCCCATGCCCCACTGTCCCCAGCCCTCAGCTGTGGTCTTTTCTGTAATGTTAAATCCCATCCCCAGAGCGCATCTTGGCACCCAGGTGGAGACATGGCTGCAGGTAGGGTTTCAGGTCCAGGTTGGTGAGGAGCCAGCCCGGGACCCCAGGGAACAGCTCCTCTCGGGACACATGGAGGCCCACCATGAAACTGAGGATGATCAGGAGGCTGGCGTAGCCGACCAGGAAGGGTATACTTCTCAGGGCCAGGCAGCAGGGGTCCCGGGCCATCCAGATGACACAGGCCCAGAGCAGCAGCAAGCAGCCTGGCCAGCCTGTGAAGCAGATGCTCCACACCTGCAGAGAGGCAGCTCCTCTCAGAGCACGTCTCAAGGCCCAGGGGCTCCGAGCCTTCTTAAAACTTCATTTCCAGTGCTTCCCTAGTGGTCCAGTGGTTAAGAATCTGCCTTGCAATGCCAGGGCCACAGGTTCGATCCCTGGTCTGGGAAGACCCCACATGCCGAGGAGCAGCTAAGCCCACACGCCACAACTACTGAGCCAGTGCTCTAGAGCCGGGGAGCTGCAACCTCGAGCCCACGCGTGGCAACCACTGAAGCCTGGTCACCTAGAGCCGGTGCTCCACAACAGGAGAGTAGACCCTGTGTGCTGCAACTAGAGAAAGCCTGCATGCAACAAAAAAGACCCAGCACAGCCAAAATTAAATAAATAGATAAATGTTAAAAAAAAAATACAACTTCATTTCCAAATCTAGCCCCATCCCCTACACCCAGCAGGAGCCCCCATTATTTGGACAGATAAGCAGGGCTTCTCCTGTGCAGCAGCCATTAGTATGGTCCCTCTCTCAAATCCACTTTGGATGTAAAACTTCGGATAAATGCATTTGATCAACAGCCAAAGTTCCCTTTTGAGCAGGGTAGTGGGGGACTCAGGGTTTCCAGCCCTACTCCCCATCTCAGAGCCGCTGTGGGGAGTTACATCCCAGCAAGACAGGATGGCTGGTACAGCCCAGCCCTCCCCAGAGACCCTCTATAACCAGGAGACTTGTCCCTTACAAGAGGTGCTTCCTTCCCTTGTAATGGTGATACAAGCTTGGCCATCCCAGTGATAAGGACAAGCAGAAGCATTTTACCACACACACAAAAAAGCCTCTCTGAGAAGGACACATGGGCCTCCAGGCCAACCCTTCCTGCCCTCAGGCCCCGGTCAGGACACCCCCAGCTCGCATGGGATCTTTCATCAAGTATGCCAAGTGCTTTCCAGCTCTCTGAGCTTCACTGCAAGTGCCAGGACCCACAAATATACGATGGAGAAAAGACAGTCCCTTCAGTAAGTGGTGTTGGGAAAGCTGGACAGCCTCATGTAAATCAATGAAATTAGAACACTCCCTCACACCGTATACAAAAACTCAAAACAGTTTAAAGATCTAAATGTAAAACATGACACCATAAAACTCCCAGAAGAAACACAGGCAAAACACTTTCAGACATAAATCGTAGCAACATTTTCTTAGATCAGTCTCCCAAGGCAAAAGAAATAAGAGCAAAAACAAACAAATGGGACCTAATCAAACTTAAAAGCTTTTGCACAGCAAAGGAGACCATCAACAAAACAAAAACAACCTACAGAATGGGAGAAAATATTTGCAAGTGACGCAGCCAACAAGGGCTAAATTTCCAAAATACACAGCTCATGCAGCTCAATATCAAAAAAAAACAACTCAATCAAAAAATGGGCAGAAGACCTAAGTAGACATTTCTCCAAAGAGCACGCAGATGGCCAACAGGCACATGAAATGATGCTCAGCATCACTAATTATTAGAGAATGCAAATCAAAACTACAATGAGGTATCATTTCACAGTGGTCAAAATGCCCAGCACCAAAATGTCTACAAATAAGAAATGCTAGAGAGGATGTGGAGAAAAGGTAACCCTCCTACATTGGCAGAAATGTAAATTAGTGCAGTCACTATGGAGAACAATATGGAGACTCCTTAAATAACTAAATATAGAACTACCGTTTGATCCTGTAATCCCACTCATGGACATATATCTGGAAAAGATGAAAACTCTAATTCAAAAACACGCATGCACCCCAGTGTTCACAGCAGCACTGTTTTCAACAGCCAAGACTTGGAAGCCCAAATGTCCATCAACAGATGGATGGATAAAGAAGGTGTGGTGTGTGTGTATATATATGTATGTGCTTAGTCACTTCAGTTGTGTCTGACACTTCACGACCCCGTGGACTGTAGCCCCCCAGACTTCTCTGTCCATGGGATTCTCCAGGCAAGAATACTGGAGTGGGTTGCCATGCCCTCCTCCAGGGATCTTGCCGACCTGAGGATCAAAACCAAGTCTCCTGTGGCTCCTGCACTACAGGTGGATTCTTTGCCATTGAGCCACCAGGGAAGGTCTCTCTCTCTCTCTCTCTCTCTCTATATATATATATATACACATATATATATATATAATATATACATATATACATGTATGTATAATGGAATATTTCTCAGCCATAGCAAAGAATGAAATAATGCCATCTGCAGCAACAGGGACGGACCTAGAGATTATCATACTAAGTGAAGTAAGTCAGACAAAGCAAAACAAGTATAATATAATATCACTTATATGTGGAATCTAAAAAGAACGATACAGGTGAATCTATATACAAGACAGAAATAGACTCACAGACATAGAAAACAAACATGGTTACCAAAGAGGAAAGGGAAGCAGGGGAAGGATAAATTAGGGATTAATAAATTCAATTCAATAAATTGGGATTAATAGATTCAAACTACTGTATATAAAACAGATAAGCAACAAGGATATACTATATAACACAAGGAACAATAATCGATATCTTATAATAATCTGTAATGGAAAATAATCTGAAATATATATGTGTATCACTGAATCCCTTTGCCATACATCTGAAACTAACACAACATTATAAATTATCTGTTGGTGTGTGCGTGCATGCTCAGCCTACCTCCCCAGGACTCACCATCATGGTGATCAGTGCAGGGACATGGCTATGCCTTGTGGCGAGGTAGCCCAAGACCGAGGTGCAGCTCAGCCCTGACTCTGTGTGGGGTGGCGGTGGCAGCGTGTCCTGCAAGCAAAGGGCACCGACAGGCTTCAGGTGGCGGGGCGGGGCTGTGGCAAGATGGGCACACCCAAGCCTGTAACCTGCGGGGGCCTGTCAGAGGGTCTGTCCTCAGAGCAGGGAGGGATCAGAACACCTCACAGCTCCTGTGCCCACACAAGAGCAGCCTGGCCAGCATCAGCCCCACCACCCACCCACAGCTTCCCTCAAAACAGAGAGCACACCCTTTGAGTCCTGCCTGAACCTATCCATGAGCCCAACAGCACCTTTGCCAACACCCTGAAGCCAACGTGGCAGGCGTGAGCGCTACTCCTAGAGCCCCTGAGGAGCTGGCCGTCGGTTGGTTCTCAGTGGATGTTTCCAGAATAAGGGAACAAGATGAATGTCTCCACTGCAGCAGCCCAGTGCAGGGTTAGGGCTTCTCTCTATGTGGTCCATGGTATGCTATCACTCAGGAAGCTATTATTAGGCGCCTTCTTTATGCCCAGCCTGTGCTGGGCACCGCAGGGTTCGCTAAGCAGCATCAGCCCCCATCCTCCAAGGAGTTAAAACCGAGTTGGACAGAAGGTCCTGGGAACTCGTTGGAGGACCAGGGAAGGTGGCTCTTGGTAGCAAATCTGTCTGTGCTGCTGGGAACCTCTTTCCCAAAAGGAGGTGAGGACAGGAGAGGGGAACCTAACTGCACTCATGACTCAGGTCATCACAGCCTTGTGAAGGACATTCTAGAGTTCTCAACCAAGGGTGGCTTTATCTGTCCCCCGCAGGGGACACTTGGCAGGGTCTAGAGACATGCTGGCATGAGGGGAGAGGGGATGATGCTGGCGTCTAGTGGGTGGAGGCCAGGGAGGCTGCTCAACATCCCACATGGACAGAACGGCCTCCTACAAAGAAGAATCCCACCCAAAATGTTGCTGGTGCTGAGGTGGAGAAGAACCAGCTCTCGCCTGGATTAAGTTAGGATTAGGTTAAGAGCAGGCCTTTTAAGTCAGCCGGACATGGTTTCCTGTGGGCCGGGGACTTAAGCGCTATGATCCCCTATTTCCTTCTCGATAAAGTGAGCTAGACAGTAAAACCAGTTTATGAGGCCCCTTCCATCCAGCAAAGACGGAAAGAGGGGCTGAGCATCCAGGGCCCCGGGCTTGGCTCACACATCAAAAAAGTTGCCGTTCTCGTCATGATGATGGACTTAAAAACTGCCAGATTTGTTTCTGTTCAAGTCTGGCAGTTTTTAGGTCCATCCTGCCCAGTTTTTTCTGCCCAAAGAACATTCCCTTAGCAAGTGTGAGGCATGACGTAGTGTCTCCTGCATCCCGTCTGAACTCAATGGTTTGTAAGCCAGGTGGGTGAACAGCCCATCTCCAGGGTGAAGGCTCCCATCTGACTGCCACCACTGAGGAGGCCTCCTGTTTCTATGTTGTCTGGGAGATGATAGGCTTTGCTACGATGTATCTAGGACCTGGGGTGCTGGGGGGTTGGCAGGCCCTCCTTTGGGCTGTGGGTCTCTTACCTGAGCTTGTCTGACTCTTTTCTGGCACAAAGGACACTGGTGGGTCCAGGCCAGGCATTGTCCTGGGGCTCCACGCAGAAGGGGGAGGTCCTGCCAGCTCCCTCCTGGGAGGGGCGTCACCTGGCAAAGGAGGGAGGGCTGCTTAGGGGAGTTCCTGGATGGAAAGCTGGAGGTCATAGGCACCCCAGCACTCTCTGAAGGCCCCAGGTGAGCCCAGAGGAGACAGCATGAAGGCCAGTTTTCAGTTAACTTCCTGGCGACGATTTGTATAAAAGCCAGGTGAGACTCCGAGGCACGTGGGTTACCTGAGGCACTCGAGTCAGAGTTGGGGTTTCTGAAAGCCTGTTTCAGACCCAGAACCTCCTCCCCACTTTCCCTCAGACTCCTGAGCTTGATCTGACCTGAAGGATGGCAGCGACCTCTTCACTGCTTTCGATGCTCCTGACCTGGTCTCTGGTCTCACCTGCTCTTCCCTGAGCCTCTGGGGAAAGAGTCCCAGAGTGTCTGCTTTACATCACTCCTCCCCAGCAAGCCCACCCTTGGCACCGACAGCCCCCAGCCCACCATGCACTCCCCACCCTGTGTCTGTATGGCACTGTTTAAACTCTGGGCCTCAGCCAGGCCTCATGCATCCATCCTTTCCAGAACCCGTGACGCATCACAGGCACAGTGAGCAAAACCACCCCGTTCCCACACCCACACTTTGTCCAGTGTGAGGGTAGCGACAGCAGAGACCCTCACATGTAAAATGACAGCTGTGTCAGGGTCACAGCAGAGGCACACCATGGTCAGAGCAGCCTGGGTGGCTTCGGAGGAAGGAAGGAACAAGGGAATCACTGAGGTGGGGGGAAGGCAGCCAGAATGAGCCCGAACATGAGCTCATGAATGAGCCAAAATGAACCCTGTGTAGAGGAGGATGGTCTTGAGGAAGGATCCTGGAGGGCTGGAGCCCAGAAAGCTGGAAGACCTGAGAGGTCACTCAGGATCCCAAAGGCCTGGCCAAGTGCCTTGGTGTTTATTGCAAGAGTGGTGGGAAGACACTGAGGGCAAGAGAGGCGGGCAGGGCAGAAGGTTAGATTCACTGGAAAGAATATCTCCAGCTGCCATGCAGTGAATAGACTATAGGGGACAGGTGCACATGGCAGACCCAGGGGGGCACTGCCTGGGTCTGAGGAGAGCAGGGGACAATGCACTGGTGTGGTGAGCTGATCTGAAGTGGGAAATGAATGAGTTTGGAGTAACTTGGGACAATGCAGAAGCGCCTTTTTGGTGCATTCAATATGGGTTGAGAGTAGGGAAGAGACTTGCTTGCAGAATTTGGATGGACAGAAGTACTGTTCTTCAAAGCAGGATGTTCCCGATGGAGACCAGATCAGGCAAGGTGCCCTGAGCCTTGTTTGGGGCAGGCAAGGTTTGAAGGCTTTGAGGACATTCTTCTCCCTTTTAGCCCAAGCTCTTCTCAATCAGAGAGCTAGTCACACTTTTGCTGTTTAGTTGCTCAGTTGTGTCCAACTCTTTGCAACCCAATGGATTGCATACGCCAGGTTTCCATGTCCCTCACCATCACTATGGCACACTCAGTGGACATGAGCGTCTTTCACTCCTGTCCATTGAGTCAGTGATGCCATCAAATCATCTCATCCTCTTTCACCCCCTTCTCCTCTTGCTTTCAATCCTTCCCAGCATCAGGGTCTTTTCCAATGAGTAGGCTCTTTGCATCGGGTCACCAAAATACTGGAGCTTCAGCTTCAGCATCAGTCCTTCCAATGAATATTCAGGGTTGAATTCCTTTAGGATTAACTCATTTGGTCTCCTTACTGTCCAAGGGATTCTCAAGAGTCTTCTCCAACACGACAGTTTGAAAGCATCAGTTCTTTGGCACTCAGCCTTCTTTATGGTCTAACTCTCCCATCCGTACATGATTACTGGAAAAACCATAGCTTTGACTACATGGACCTTTGTCAGCAAAGTGATATCTCTGCTTTTTAATATGCTGTCTGGGTTTACCATAGCTTTTCTTCCAAAGAGCAAGTATCTTTTAATTTTATAATTGATATTTATTTCCCACCAAAATATGTAGGCTTCACCTGGGATAGTCCCCTAACCAGCAATGAGCTCACCACCACTTCCCTCTATAGAGACCCAACCCACACTTCCAGCTGAGCTCTTCTGTCTCCTACCCCAGCCCCTGGTTGAGGCTATGTTGAAGTCCCAGGGAGGCCCAGCTACTGTCTTCCAAGATCACAGCCAACAAGTATCGCCTCCCTCTCCAGAGAGGGTTCCAAGCTTGCTTCTCCTCGCCCTGCATTCCAGCTAGTCACACGCATGCCTCGGTGCCCTTCCTGGGTGGTGGGTTCTGGAGAACGGAAACCCAGCCTTGTGGTCTCCATAGCCTCCACACCCCCATGCCTGGGGTCCCCTCACAGCCTTGGCAGTAGACAGCCACAGAGCCATCTCAAGGAGTGCGTTCCAAATAGGCTGCGGAAGGTGCTTCCTAGGGCACCATTCCATCCTGTGCGCAGAGCCGAGGTCGAGCAAATGCCTCCGTGTAGAAAATGCTGTTTAGAATGCATTACGTACAGGGGTTTAAAGAGATGCCCGCTGCTCGGTGAATTTCAAAAAGGAGCAAGTGGGTGATGAATGGCCTTGGCTTCCTACCAGGCTAAGGAGCGAGGGGCTCTGTCTGTCTGTGGTAAATAAAGTGTGGACATATATCACCTATGGAGCCCTGCTGGAGGGAGAGCCTGTTGGACAGGGAAGCGAGGTTCCCAGTTCATTTGAGCATCACACAATGAGGCTCTCATTTTGGATGAATCATGAAAGGAGTCACAGTGGTGATGGTGGGGTCCCCTCACCCACCATGGGAGGAGGCAGGGTCTCAGCTTCATACTCCTATGTAGAGAGGAACTTCTGGGAGGCTGCCTCAAAGCATGGACAAACGGTGATTGCTTTTTGTTTTTTTTTGCCTTTCAACTAGAGTCTATGTTTAAACTTTCCCATCCAGGACAGTGCTGTGAGATGGGTCTAAGGGCTTCCCTGGTGGCTTAGATGATAAAGAATCTGCCTGCACTATGGGAAGACCGGGGTTCAATCCCTGAGTCAGGAAGATCCTCTGGAGGAGGGAATGGCAACCCACTCCAGTATGCTTGCCTGGAGAATCCCATCAACAGAGGAGCCTGGTGGGTACAGTCCATGGGGGTCACAAAGAATCAGACATGACTGACCGACTAACACTTTCACACTTTAAGCCAGTTTTAACCTAGCCTCGCTTAGTGCGGGGGTGGGGAATAAGAGTTCATCTATAGGATATTAATACCATCCTTCAGTTTCCCCACCTGCTGGAGCTCTGAGAGACTAAACCAGCGCGAGCTGTGAGCATCTGCTATCCACCACGCTCTGCATCTGGAACATTGGGTTAGGCACGGTGGGGTGAGGAGGAAGGGTGTCAGGGGGTCTGTACACACGTGTTACTATGAAGCTGCACAGCCCCAAGTCCAAAGTGACAGGCTCGACCTGAGAAGATGAACTCAGGAAGGAGCTTGGTCCGCAAGTGACGAGGCAGAATCGGGAGATTTGCTCTTGCTTCAGGGACTACAGCTGGCTGTTCACAGGTTTCTTTCTTTCTGAATTACAAATCTGTCCCCGAGGTTCCTCTGGGCCCCAGGGAACTCGGAGTTGTCACGGGGCTGCACACAGACACAGAACTGAGATAAAGGATGAGCCCATCCTGCCAAGGTGAGCGTAAGTCTAATCACCCTGAAGCAAGTGATGCGGGCAATTATTCATACAGACTACTTCTGCAAAGACAGACAGCTTCTCATCGGGGATGAGGAGGCTGGGTTGATGACCTTGGGCAAGTTATTTGCTTCTGGGATCCCTCACCCCGCACCCTATCTGCAGACGAGACGCATATGCCAACCAGTGCCCGGTGAACCCTCACCACGCCTGCTACTGCAGTATTCCTACCCACGTCTGTTACTCAAAACGATGAATGATGCATGAGTGTCATGCTTCATCCCATGCAGATGGGCTAGCCCCTTGCTTAGCTCCCCTGGGCGAGCAACACTCACCACTCGGTGTTTGCAGGCCAAGGCAGGATTTCTGGCTGTGCTGCGCATTGGCACCATCTTGGTTTGCTGAGCTTGGGATTTTCCTGGTGGTTTAACGCAACTTTGTCACCTTTTTACATTAAGACAGAAGCTCTGGTGTTGTACTGCCCGGTTCAAATTCCAGTTTTACCACCTAATACCAGCATAGGGAGTGACGCCCCCTCTGTCTCAGTTTCCCTGTCTATACCATGAGGATGAGGACAATGTAAAGCACTTGATATGGCACCAGAGGGATGGCCCTGGTGATCCAGCAGTTGAAAATCTTCCAATGGAGGGGATGAGGGTTCAATCCCTGGTCAGGAAACTAGATCTCATGTGCCACAGGACACCTAAGCCCACTAGAAAAGCCAGCACATTGCAAGGAAGAGGCTGTGCAGCCAAAAAATAAGTAAATAAAGTTAACATTTAAAAAGAAAGAAATGGCACTGGACATAGAGGAAATCCTAATAACTTCCCTTCTTATTGTAGCTGTTACTGTTATCTTTCCATGCAATGAGGCTGCCTCAGTTGGTGCCCCAGAATGGCGCAGGGAAGGGTCTTATCTGCTCCTCCTCGCTGCCTGAGGTCCACAGAACAGAGCGCAGCAGCTCCTGTTGTTCACCTCTGCTTGGCGACCTTGTAGGGACTGCCTCCCTCTCTCCCGGCTTCTGGGAGAAAACGCAGCTTTCAAATCCCCAGCCATTGGCTAAATCCCATATATGAGACTGCTGGGTACCTAAGATGCCCTCCCCCCACAGGAAGAAGAGGCCTCAATGGGCAGGGATGGGGGTGGGGGTGGGAGGGTTGTTCAAAACTGAGACTTTCCCCAGACTTTCCCTCTTCCTGAGGTCTCCAAGACCATTGGGTAGGAGCTGAAGTGTTAGTTGCTCAATCATGTCTGACTCTGAAACCCCATGGACTGTACCCCATCAGGCTCCTCTGTCCATGGGATTCTTCAGGCAAGAATACTGGAGTGGGTTGCCATTCCCTTCTCCAGGGAATTCCCTGGAGAATTCTTCCCGACCCAGGAATTGAACCCACATCTCCCACATTGCAGGCAGATTCTTTACCATCTGAGCCACCAAAGAAGCCCTTCCCATGATCCCCCCACTCTACTCAATGCTTGGGGCAGGGGCTGCTCTCCACCATGGCGGGGGGTGGGCATGAGCCAGGTGCTGTTTGAAACACACGAACACTACTCTCCACAGGTGAGTGGTAAGCAGCGAGAGCTGACACTCCTTTTGCCGTATCAAGTTTTTCCCCAATTTGATGCATGTTTTGCTCTTCTAGCATATTGCAATTTGGATGCTAAATTTTCGTCAGAAGTACTCGATCTGTATTTAGATTTCATAAAATGTAAAGTGGAAAACACAGATCCACGCACCCAAGTTGTTCCAAACAAATTTCAAGTTTCCCAATAACCGAGTCGAGTGTTAGTTTTTAAATTTTCATTTTAATTAAGCAAAATGAAACATCTGCTTACCCGGTCGCAGGAGCCACGATTGAAGTGCTCAGAAGCCACACGTGGCTGGTGGCAGCTGGTGGGCTTGACGGTGCTGATGGAGAGAGTTCTCTCCATCATCATAGAAAGCTCTGTTTACTGGACAGCCCTGCTCTACATCAATGCCCTGAGGGCCCCAGGGAAAATGCAGACCCTGACGGGCAGGTGGGGGGTGGGTGCTGAGAGTCCCCATCACTGACAAGCTCCTGGCCAGGTTCACAGGCCAGGCTCGGAGTAATGATGCTTGGGGGACACCCATGCATCCTGCTCCAGCCCTGCCTCCTAGGAAAGCCATCCACCCCTCCCCCATTTCCCCAGGGCTCCTGCCCTCTTCTAGTCAGGGCCAGCAAGGTCTCCAAGAATTTCTGTGAACAAGTCATAAGATAGGAAAGCTTGGGACCTCCCTGGTGGTCCTGTGGTTAAGAATCTGTCAGACGGCGTGAGTTTGATCCCTGGTCAGGGAACTAAGATCCTGTGTACCGCAGAGCAACTAACTTTAGCGCTACAACTAGAGCGGTCATCCACAATGAAAGATCCCACATTCTGCCAAAAAGATCAAAAATCTCGAGCGTAGCAATTAAGACCTGGTGCAGCCAAATAGATAAATATTTTTTCAAAAAGAAAGACAGGGCTTGTACAGGTGATTCACAGTGGCCTGTGCCTCCATCAATGAGCAGCTGTAACTTTTTGCAGTCCTTTTGTGCGTTAAACTGAAAGATGCCTCTTTGTAACTTACACCCTCCCACCTTCCTTCTGCTCCCTGGAGCTGAGTGGAGCCAAGTTGTCTCAGCTGCACAATAGCCCTTTAAACCTTCGAAGGCAACTATCACATCTCCTTACAGCTTGTCTGTTTAGGACCATGGGAGGAGAAACCAGTGAGCAGCTATCAGTCATTCACACCCTAGTGAGAATGTGCTCATCTGCTTGCTTTCCTCTGTGTCTGGCAGGTGAATAAATGGTCCCAGTTCTCTCAGGACAACTTACCCCAGGCTGCAGGGCCTGCTGTTGCAGCAGGAGGATCAGTGTGTAGTAGGACAGCAACAGAATCAGGGGGTTTACAATTTCTGGCCAGCTGAGACCGGGATGGAGGTGGAGCTTCCAGAACCCTGTGTGGTTGGTCCTGATGAGGGCGGTCATCCCCAGCAGCCTGCATGCACAGAGCCACCAGGTGCTGCCATGGACCTCCCTGGTTGGGCACCCCTTCTGGGAAGCACCTACACCTTAGCCTTCTCTGCCCTCTGGAGTCCTTTCTCTGGGGGTGGGGGGATGATCAGACTCAGGGTGGAGGGTGAAATAGGGCACTCCATGGGGCCCTGGCTGCCTTGCAGCAAACCTGCTTAGATGGCCTTTCCTCCCCACTGTGCCCCAAGGGCCACACCAGGAGTGCCCCTTGTGTGTTCCCTCAGCCCCCTCCCCAACTGTGGGACTCGTCACATTGTCCAGCTGCTCATCTGCCTCCCCCGTCAGATGGTGAGAGCCATCTGCCTTGCTTGTCAGTCTCCATCCTCCTGGAGGGCACTAGAAGCCTGTCTGTAGGTGAAAAACCTCCACAAGGCCACATCTCTCTTGTTTGTCTCTGTATCACCTGGGCCAGCACCTGGGACGCTATAGGACTTGATGAGGCTTGTGGAATGAATGATTGACAGCAGACAGCCAAAATGGAGGTAGGTGGGGCTGCTCTCCTTCTGAACAGAGGCGACTGTGGGCACAGACCACAGATTCCCACCCAGGCGTGGCGTCCTCCCAAGCTGACCACGGTCTTAGCATCAGCCTTCAGGACAAGGAAGCTGATGGACACCTCCTGTTCTCACTCTCTCTCATGTGGTCAAGAAGATACCAGTAGAAGAAGGCTTTGCTCGCCTGAAGCCGGTCCTTTTTAGGAAAAGGAAAATGCAGCCATGGCCATTTAAAGGGCAGTACCCACTCCTCAAGGGAGGCTGGACCCTCTGCCATCCATGGTAGGGACAGTCTGGTCAGTACCTGGCGTAAATGTCGTCGGGAGGCACGCAGTTCTGGAAGAAGGGTAGCTGGTAGAGGTACAGGCCCCCCAGGTGGCCGGCAGTGAAGATGGCCATGAAGACGCACAGGGTGCTAAAGGCCACGGTGCTCAAAGCCCGGCCGCACGCCCACCAGGAGCCCAGGCCCAGGAAGGCCCCAAAGTACACGGCAGAGGTCATGGAAGGGGAGATCATCCGTGGGGAGACAACCCCCACCCACATGATGGGCAGCCTTGCCTAGCCTGGAGCCCCAACTATGTCAGTCTAGGCCATGACTGAGGCCTAGACTGGCCACCACAACCACAGGCCCCAGAGAGAAGGGGGGATGCTGTAGACCCCCAAGTTTGGGTTTCCCTGGGGTGGCTCAAGCTCTTGTATCTGATCAGCAGTGGGAGTTGATAGGCCACACCCCCATGGACATTCCACGGAGCCCAGGGCTGTGGCTCTCCATCTCTCTTCTGCCCTGGAGACCCACAGTCCAGTCCTCAGCTGGGCCTCTGTGTCCCCTTTCTCTCAACAGCTATGGCCCCGTCCCCTGAATGCCCCCAGCCCCCCAGCCACCCCAGGGTCTGTCCCCCTCCCACGGGGACCTCTTGCCACCTGCTGCACCCGGTAGAAGGGTCACCAGGACCTTCCACGTGGTGGGGAAGAAGGGCTCCAAGACACCCTTCAAGCTTGATGTGAAGGCAGCAACTTTTAGGACCCACTCCTCCCTTGTCCCCTTGGCCTCCGTAGCCTTCTCGCCACGAAGGTCAGAGCACCAGCTGATGACATCGCCCTCAATATCGCTCTCACAATGCTGGAAAAGTCAAAGGAGAAGCCAGAAAGAACCATGGGGTCCTTCCCTGCCTGACAGATGAGCGGCTCTCTGACCTGGAAGGGTTTGGATCAAGCATCTGCGGTGTAAGCGGCCCAGAGATGGGGAATGACTTGCTGATGGCCACACAGCAGGTTCACACTGGGATGCAAGCCATGCCCCTGGGAGCCAGTCTCAGCACAACCTGCACTCTGCTCTTTGCCTTCCTCTTCGCCCTCTCATGGTGATAACCTGACTGTGAGGACAAAGCCTTGCTGAGAGGACTTCTAGCAAATTCCTAAACCTGAGGGTGGCCTTGGGGGATTTCAAGAGGTGTCGTGACCTCACCCAAGTCCATCTTCCACCTGGGCCTCTGTTACTACCCCAAAGGGAAAGGGAAGTCGCTGTCGTGTCCGACTCTTAGCGACCCCATGGACTGCAGCCTACCAGGCTCTGCCATCCACGGGATTTTCCAGGCAAGAGTACTGGAGTGGGGTGCCATTGCCTTCTCCGTTACTACCCCAAAGTGAGGAATAAAAGCCAAAAAGTCTCCCAGTCCTTCCAGAAACACATGCTCAGTCACTCAGTCATGTCCAACTCTGTGACCCCAGCCCACCAGGCTCCTCCGTCCATGGGATTTTCCAGGCAAGAATACTGGAGTGGGTTGCCATTTTTCTTCTCCAGGGGATCTTCCCAACCCAGGCATCAAACCCACGTCTCTTATGTTTCCTGCATTGGCAGGCAAGTTCTTTACCACTAGCGCCACTTCCAGGGATATCTGCCCTTAAATCCCCTGTGTGTGTGCACTCATATTTCAGCTGAAAGAATGAATCCCTAACAGTGGAACTTCAGTGGTATGGGGAGAGTCAGGGAACTTCACCAGCTCAGGAGGTATCCTTCCCAGCCCCCACCCTAAGGACCATGCCCCATAAAGTGGGCATTTCAGGCGGCAAGGGAGCCCCCCCAGGCTGGTTCTCTGCTGCCAGTTCCAGCCTCACTTCCAGTGGATGCTGCTCCTCCTCTGCTACTTACTGGGCAGCTGGTCCAGGCCTGCTTTGCCCAGGTACTGGGACACAGAGCTCAGTGGACAAGCTGCCGCCGGGGGAGCCACATCCTTCCGGGAGGGTCAGGGTGCCTATCTGCCTCAGAAGTGCTGACGAGGCCTGCAGGGTGGACCATTTTTAACTTTGAGGAACTCTGCATTTCTCCTTTTTTGTGGGAAGTGCTGATAAGGCCTGCAGGGCTGACCCTTTTTGAGGAACTCAGCATTGTCTGTTGTGAAGGCCACTCAGCATCTTGTGGGGCGCGTGGCCCCAGCCACCTCCTGGCACCCCTTCTCCTACTTACCTCCATGCTGTGTCTCTCTCCCGCCGTCTTGTCCTCCTCGTGGTCCATGGTATCGAAAGGGGAAGGTGCTGTGGTCCCAGGAGGCCTCACCAGCTCATGGCCCAGCTTGGAGGTGACCAGGCCCACACGTGCCATCCCAATGTCTGGGGCCAGGAGGCGCACAACGTCCTTCGCATCCACCCAGCTGAACCTGAGTTGGAGGTGAGGGGCTGAGAGAGGGTCTAGCCTGGTTCCCTGCCCCCTCCCACCCACAACCCCCACCCATCAGTTTTGCCCCTCTTCCAAGAAGGCTGACTGTGTCCCACCTATCCTAGGAGGCTTCCCTTTGCCTCTTGCCAACCCCCAGCCCTTTCTGGATCTCCCTGTCACTTGGTTATCTTCCTCAGGTATGGGGCTTGCTTCCCCCTAGGACTCAGGTCCTCTGGGGAAGAAACCAGCCATATTCTGCTGTCTGTCTCTGAATACTTGCTTGGGTCTGGGCATCTAGACACTTCTCAATCAACAGGGGTCAGTGGTCTGAGTTTCCCCCCTGCAGCCCACCCTCGTGCCCGAGCCCCCCTCACCTAACGATCCCCAGATGCTGGACGGCCTCTTCCCAAACAGCACCTGCGGAAGACACAGTGGCTCAGGCTCCAGCCTCCAAGGTGCTCTGGACACTGGGCAGCCCAGGCAGGGCTGGCCTCTCCCCTGGCCACCTCAGGACACTTAGGGACCTCGGCCCTCCCAAGAGGATGGGGATGGTCTTGTCCACATTTCCTCCTGGTGCTACGGGCAGGTAGGGGAGCATCATGCCCTCATCTCTGCCCACGACTGGCTGGTTCTTGCTGACAGTCAAACACAGACTCAGGCATCACCCAGGGCCAGAAGGGGACCCAGGAGGGCTAGTTGGGAGGGGTCTGAAGTGGAGGCAGGCAGGGGCATCTCCGGACTGAATCCTGCAGAGAAGGGTGGGGAATCACCTGGGAAGTGGTGGGGTCCCAGAAGCCAAGTGTCACCCCCGTGGATGCTGTCCCAGACAGGAAGTCAGAAATGGCCCCAGGAGCATGCTCTTTAGAAATGTAGGAAGAAAGGGCTAAAAGCACAGATTAGGGACCAAAGGGTGGGATAAAGGACCATCTCTTTCATGAGGAGCAAATGGAACTCTTCAGCTTTTCAATTATGCATGTGTATTACTTTGATAAAAAGAAAGAGCTAGAGCTGTGCTAGACTTCACGTGATGGGAGTAAGAGGTTCTGAGATGCTGAGATACGCAAGCAGGTCACATCAACTGCATCTGAGGGTCATTACTTACAGGCTGATGAGACCATCAGTTGAGCATTCTAGGCCGTTAAAAAGAACGAGGTAAATCGGATCTACTGAGCTGGAAAGTTGTCTCCAGTGCCTCACTTCCCAGAGCCTGGTGGACTTAGTGACCTCATGCCTAGGCACAAGCATGGGAAAACACAGAGGGTCTGACCCACACAGCCCGGGAGGACCAGGTGGTTCCCAAGCGGCCAGATCATGGACGCTTGCCCTTCATGTCTTATCCATTTCATCCAGGGTTTAAATTTTTTACAGTAAGTGTGGATTTCTGTGGAATCAGAACAGAGCTTATGCCATAAAGATTTATAAAAATCAATTCAGGGGAAACAAATGTAATGTCCTATTTTGACTAGACCACCACGTGACTCAGGAAGCACTGGGGGTGGGTGGGTGGGAGGAAACAGGAGAGACGGAGGCACCAGCTTGGTGGTAAGGGAGGGGCTGTGAGAACCAGATGCATAGGGGGCCAGTCCCCTGTCTCTTCCCATCCTGGTGGTGATCCACATGTCCCACCAAATCACGCTGGAATTTCAGATGAACAATGGATAAGTTCCAGTACGTGTCTGTCCCAGGAAATATGTGGGACATCCTCATATAAAAGTGTCTTTCTTGTTTATCTGAAATTCTGATGTAACTGGGTGTCCTGTGTTTACATGTTCTAACTCCTGACCCTGTGACTTGGGAACCTGGGCTCTGGGAGGACGTGATGAGAACTGTGCGCCTTCCTCTGAACAAATGCCCAGCCCCCACTTTGCAAACAATTCCAGGGAGTTGACAGAACCCTGTGCAAACCCATCCATTGGTTTGGACCAGGACTCAGGAAACTTATTCTATAAAAGCACCCGATAGTAAAAATCTTCAACAAAAGCAGCGACGCACAATACGTGTACCCCGCCGGGTGTGGCCACGAACCGATAAAACTTTATGGGAATTTCAAATTTCAGTTCCCGTAAATAATTTCCTTGGGTCAAGAAAAATATTCTACTTTTGATGTGGTTTTTCTTTTTTTTCTTCTTCCCAACCATTTAAAAATGTAAAAATCCTGCTTGGGACTTGACCCTGGGGCCATGGTTTGCCCACCCTGGGTCTAGAGCCCCCAGCTGACTCCCTCCTTGGCTCCCATGCCCTCTGTGTCCTGCTGCAGCCCTGGTGCCCCATGAATGGAGAGGGCACGCATGATGCCCCCATGAAGCGCAAGATCTTTCAGAAGTGGCAGGGAGGGCTTTTAGGGAGACAGTTGTCATGGACGGAATAAGAGCTGGTACCAGTGTGATCTTTCTAATGATTAAATCACTCGTGGGTCCACAGCCTCGGAGTCCTTGCATCCAAGCTGCTGGGGGGCAAATGGGAAAGTGGTCTTTACCTTCGGGTCCCAGGGAGATAAAGGCAACCTGTAGGGCGCCCTGCAGCAGTAGGAAGAGGACACTGGTGGCCCACACGGCTCGCAGGAAGAGCTTGGTGCTCCCTGGAAGAGAAGAGGAGTAGGGGAATACAGGACAAGGGTGCCAGGGAGCCTGGGAAGGCCCATGCAGCTCCGTTTCTGATGCCAGGCTCTGCCCTCAGCTCTCACTGGATCCCTGGTGATGCATCGCCAAGCAGGTGGTGGCTTAACTGGGGTGTTGAGGAAAAATGAAGTGGGCCGCCCCTCCTATTTCCTATCACCCCGTCTCCTGAGCTGTAGGACTCACAGGCACTCAGCATCCAGCCCAGCTCCACTGGACCCAAGTGTGGGGCCATATTGGATTTGTGGCCGTGCACATCACCACCTAGAGACACGTGACTTCCCTGTGCAGGTGTTGAGGGGGAGGGCACAGACTTGCTGGTGAGCACAGCAAAGCCTCTCCCAAGGTCAGTCCCACTCCTCAGGGACATGAGCCCAGTGGCAACAGTGAGCTTTTCCAGAGGCTGGCCATCCTTGGTTTGAAGGGTGGTCTTCGCAGGCAGCGGGACCTGGCTTGGCCTGAGTCCTGAGCACCTGGGAGGTGCCCAGAGAACACTGGTCGAGAGAGTACATTATTTAATCAGGCCTGAGATTCAGTCCTTCTTGTTCAGGTCGCCCTCGGGGAGCCCAAATACTATTTTTTTTACAAGATGTGGCCTGAGAAGGTAACTGCTCCTTAATGGCCTTTCCTGATGAAATAAAAAATGGCACTGTCCCCTCTAAACTTTTTTTTTAACGGGACTATAAAATCCCAAATGTAGGGATTGGTGCCTTAAGTGAAGAGTAAGAACAAGCTCCCAGTGTGTTCGTTTACTGGGAAACGAGGATCCCTAGGGCCCTGGGAATATTCTATATTCATCCATCGCTCCCATCACCTCCGAAGGACTTTATGACACAGATGCTTCGGTCCCTCCGCCAGCTTTGTAAAACAAGGTATCGAAGAGTGTTTGACGTTGATCCCTGGGAAGATACTGAGGAAGTTCTCTGGCTGCAGCCAAGACACATTAAAAGGCTATTTTTTTAAAGGCTGGATGACAGAGTCCACAAGTATGGCATGTGATTTTGTTCACCTCCCCTTCCCAATCCACCTGCTTGCCATCGGGGTCGCCCTACCTCTCATGCAACCAGCCAAAGGTGCCTGCAGCAGTGGGCTGAGCAGAAGAAACACCAGGTAGACCACTGAGAAGCCATTGTACCTGGATAAAACAGCTGAAGGACGGGGGGGAGGAAGTGAGCTGGGTCTAAGGTACCCTGAGAGCCCCGCAGTGGAAATGAAGACAAACAGGAGAGTGAGCAGGGAACAGATGTGCTGAAATCTCATTAAGAGGGTCTTAAAAATCAACCTGCCAGGATTAGGTGCTTGTTCTTTCCAAGTGGTTTTTTGAATTCTTGGGTTTTTGTTTTTTTTTTAAGAAAATAAATAATTCTATAGATTCTTCTCCCCAATCAGCTGCCTGCCTTTGAAATTAACCATTTCTCTGGCTCTCCTTCTGATTGGGATCTTGTCCCCCCTCAGTCTTTCTTAAGTGCTATTGTGCCAGGCGCAATTCGTTCAGCCACACACAATGTAACTTTGAAATGTGATGGAAAAAAAATTAGCATTTTCAGTGAACTGGAAAGAATGCATCTGATTTCAAAATGTGTACTTAAAAAAAAAGAAAAAGAGCACCCAAATTGATTCTACCAACTATGGTGCTTTTTCTGCCAAGCCAAATCTGAAATGCATTTTTGCAAAGGGACAACTTTATTTACGAATTTTCTTTTAGAGGAAGGAAATATGAAGATCCAGGCACAAGGAGAAAAAAAAAAACATCTTGAGGATTTAATATAGCTTGGATTAATCAAAGCGCCAGCTTTTAAACTGTGTGCCCCCATGGAGGGGTGAATTAATGAGCGATTTATACAATGAATATATTTTTTTCTTTAATTATCTAGGTATTTCAGATGAACCTGCTTTTTCTGACTTGAATTCTCCAGATACTTCTCTGAAATTTTAGCTTCACTTTGCATGTATAATTACAGCCTCAAGTTGTTCAGAGAGCAAGTCTCCAGGTGGAGGGAAACTTATCTGGCCCTCCTACCCTCATGCAAATCAAGCTGGTTGCTCACCACTCAATCTCAACTCTCCCCTGAATCCTTCTGCAATGAAGAATCCATTTTGAAATTATCGTTTGATCAGGGTTTCCAAGGCTGGCTTGGTGGGGAAATGAGAAGAGGTTAATCAGAATCCAGGCGCTGGACCCCATGCCTGGAAACTCAGAACCGGCAGGTCTGGGGCGGGGCCTGGAAACATGTATTTCTAAAGATCCACCTAGCAGAGTGGTCAATAACCCCTTCCTGCCTCTGCACTCACACACACAGCGAGAGCAAGAAGAAAACGCTCAGTTAGACAAGCTCACTTGTCTGCTGCCTTTCAAGGGCAATCTGTAGACCCAAGGCTGAAGCTGAAGGCTGAGAAGATAGATTTTCCCCTCTCACAGCCCAAACTCAGTTGCAATTTAGATCTCCAAGAAATGGCAGGGGTTGGGGGGGAGCGAGGTAGACTATGGAAACAACTTGTGTTTGCAGCCTGCATGGCTCCCTAACCACACTGGGTTGGTACGCCATCGTTGTCCTGCCTTCCAGAAAATGGGGAGGGGGCTGGTGGCACATGGTGGTGGAGTTCCCAGCCCAAGCCCCCTCAGGGGTCAAGGTCAGCCTTATCTTCCCCCTGCAGCTTTGCCAAAATGGACGGCCAGGTTGTGAGAATCAAGGGAGGAGGACCACCGAGGCAGCTTGAGCTACCGGGAGCTCAGGGCGGCAGACATTAACCAGTGGGATGTCCCTTCCTCCCTCAGAAACAACCAAGCCATCTTACCTGAGAGCAGGGAACACGGCAGCAGGACCCGAGGAGAAGCCTGGACATCACCTCTGAAGCCATGGGCTCTGGGCTGCCCTGCGACACCTGCATCTTTGCAGGGCGTCCTGCCTGTCCTTTCCTCAGCACCCTGCCCGCCTGGGAATGGGTGTGGAAACATTCCATAGTTACGGGCAGCTGCTCCCCCAACCCCAAGAGGCAGCCAGAGTACCTTCAGAGTCTGGAGGGGTCTGCCTCTGGGGCCGACAGCCCAGGGATCAATGTTCTCGATGCTGAAACAGCCACCTGTATACACTCACTCACCAGCATTTATCAAACACCTACTTTGTGGTGGGCACTGTTCTAATGAGTGGACTTCAGCAGGGAATCAAGGAAAGCTGTCTAGTCGGTGATGACATGTGCGGCTTCCAGTATTCGGTAGTTTTTGACCCATGAGGCCAGCTACCAGCCCACTGGTCCCCAGCCTTGGCTCTCCTCGGGTGCCCTCTCAGGACAACCGTGCCTGGCCTGGCCCCTTTCCCTTGTCTTGCCTCTCGGGGTGGTCCCTGCTCCTCTGACTCTGGAGTCAGATCTGGATTTGAGTTCTGTCCCTGTGATCTTGGTCTGTGTGGCCAGGAGCAAGCTGCCCACCTTCTCTGAGCCTCTGTCTGCCTGTCTGTGAAAGAGGATCATTTGAGCACCTTCCTCGTGAGATCCAGTGGGGTGATGTGTGCACGTCGGTGGTCCATGCTCACCATGGTGCCAGCTGGGCTTATTCACTGTTTCCAGGGATGAGCTGGAAACCCCTGGACACACTCCACTCGTGGCCATCTATGCCCAGTAGCTTCCAACACTATCTAAAACCTCAAAGACCTACCAGAAACTTCTCCACAAACCAGCCAGATAATCTAGCTCCCCAGGCACCTGACTTTCCTAAATTCAAACCTATATCAAAGTTCTTTTCTTTGTTATTCAGTCTCTAAGTTGTGTCCGGCTCTTTGTGACCCCATGGACTGCAGCACACCAGGCTTCATTGTCTTTTACTATCTCCCAGAGCTTGCTCAAACTTATGTGCATTGACTCAGTGATGACATCCAACCAGCTCACCCTCCGTTACCCCCTTCTCCTTAGGCCCTCAATCTTTCCCGGCACCAGGGTCTTCTCCAATAGGTCCACTCTTCATATCAGGTGGCCAAAGTACTGGAGCTTCAGCTTCAGCATCAGTCCTTCCAATGAATATTCAGGGTTTATTTCCTTCAGGATTGACTGGTTTGATCTCCTTGCTGTCCAAGGGACTCTCAAGAGTCCTCTAGAACCACAATTGGATTAACTAGGCTTTCGATAGAAGAAAATAACCAACCAGTGAGGAGATGACCATGAGCTCATGCACAAGGTCCATGCTGTAACCAGCTCCAAGTGAGCGGGCACTTGGGGTATCCTGAAGGTAGACAGTGGACTGGGATCCTGTGAGACGCTGCTTACATGCACCAAGCAGTAATTCCACTTGGCACTTTCAGCCCGCCCTGCTGAAATTCCAATCGGGAAAAACCCTTAGGACCTTCTCCCTTGGAGCCCTCCATGTGTTTCCACAGTGTGATTTAGAGCTCACTTGCATCTAAGGATCCTATAAAACAGTATTGCCATCTCACTGGTTAACCAGTTTTTAGATCTTCTGAGGGGAGCTTTGTCTCAGGACCCATGTCTGACCCTAGCTGTCTGCATGGTCTCTGAGAATGAGCTGCAACCAAATGTTGATCCAGCTGAATGCTGCAGGTTCAATAGACTTACCTTATCAGCTGGAGATTTGCAGCACTTAGACATCAGAGTGGACAATACGTTCTAGGACAGAATGGAAAGTACCTTCTAAAACAGAATAGAAACTGAGGGTCATCGTCTCTGAACAGAGGTGGACAGACCCAGCCAAAGAGCACAGTGTACTTTGGGGCGCCTGCCCCACCCACCTAAGCACAAGACACCTGGATTTTCTCCTCAGCACAGTAATTAAAATCTCACTACAAAGGCCCGTTTATTTCCTTCTTTCTTGATCCGATTGCATGAGAGTCCAGGAGACCAGGTCATCAAACGTCAAACAGATTTGCAGAGGAGAAGGGGCCGTGTTGTACAGAGCTGTGTGTCCCCAGCTTCAGTGCCCAGGGATCTAGCTCTGTGCTTTGTGCTTATCTGCAGGCTTAGCTGTGCTATTGTTCACTCAATACTGTTTTGCTCTTGCGTTACTTAAATTATTTGAAAGGGAACTTTGACACTCCCATAGTGGATGGAAAAATCTATACCACTTGCCACACATAGGAAATATCCATAAAAACAAGTCCATGCTTATCAGCCTAATAACCTAGCCAGATATCAGCCTAATAACCTAGCCATAACACAGCAGCCAGAAGCAGGTTAAAGGGGTTTAAGAGTTCTAGAACAAGTCACCACCCACGACTAGAGGCTGTCATCAACACGTTGTAATTTGAAGACAACCAAAGATCACAGCATATTAGCAAAGCAAAGTGTCTTAGAAAACAACTGCAAAATGAAAAATTCCAAGATGCGGAGAGGGGCCCAGGTTTGCCCAAGGCGATACACTGGAGTCGGTTTCATAGGAATTCATCATCCTTTCCGCGTGATATGTTTTTCAGAACAAATTAGCATGGTGTGTGGTTGTTTTCTCTTTTTAAAGGAAACTTAATTTTATGTATTTATTTCTGAGCACTTATTTCTGGTTCAAAAAAATCAAAACACAGAAAAGGCTGTGCGGGCAGCACGTCCTGTGGGCTCTCTCCTCCTGGCCTCCCCCTTCCCCTCCTGGGACCCAGCCAGCCCGGTCCACTGGTCTATACAGACTAGGTGTACACAAGCCAACGCACACGTGCATATTTTTTCCTTTCTTTATAAACACAGATGGTAGCACACTATAAACACTGCTCCCCACCGGGCCTCAACAATGTGGCCATGATGACGCATCTCCTCTCACTGTGCAATGCATCTCCGGGTCTGTTTTTAGCGCAACATGGTAATTCCATGGGCAGGGGAGGAATGGGGTTATTTTAACTGGTTCTCTATGGCGGGCATCTACGTGGTTTCCAGTCTGTTGCTATTACCAACCGATCCTCAATGAACAAACCTGTTTATTCATCACCGCCAGCCCGAGCGAGAGGACAGCGGCAGAACAAATTCCTGGCAGTGCAATTAGCATGTGTTTCAGAACACTGTTTTGCAGGTGTTTGTAATGTTCCGTCCCCGCGGATTGGAGACCTGGGCCAGGGAGGTCAAGACCAGGGGACATGAGGGCCCAAGAGTTGCTTTTTATTTTCTCCATTTCAAGAAATTGTCTCTCCCAGCCAAGGTCTTTGGAGGAAAAAAAAAAAAGAAAGGATAATTCAATTTGAACTGCACACCCCCTGACTAGGTTCTCTATGAATTATGGATTTTTAAAAAGACAGAAAGGGAGGTGAGATATTGAATTTCCAAACTGGTTTTATCTTACTCAATTTAAAGTTCATCTCCTGATTCTTGTGTAGGTGTTGGCGTGCCAAGTGGCCACAGAGGCATGTATCCCAGCCCTGTCCCAGTTAGTCGGGGGCTTTGTTTGCAGGGCCAGCAAACACCGGTTTGCCCTGTGGTCACTCAGCTGGAGCACAGCCTGCCCGCCTGTCATTATTTTTTGAGAAAGTGGAGCCCCAGTCCTCACCACCTGCTGGTGAGGCTCATCCAGGGGACTCCGGGGCTCACAGACCATCGGGAGTTCCCTGCTTGGGTGAGGGGCTGTGTCTCAGATTGGATAGCCACAAAGGGAAGACTTTTGAAGATGGAAAACACAAGCAGTGACTCAGAAATGCAGCAGACGAGCCTCCTGAGCCAGGAGCCTGTACCACTGCTCTGAGGCCTTCTCGTTAAAACACCAGGCATGCCTAGCCAGCCCAGTGGCTCTGCACCAGCGTGATCTTCAGCTCCCCCACTGCACCGTTTGGCCTTGGCTAGAGACATTTCTATCTGTCACGGACTTGGGGGAAGGAGGGGTGGGTGCTATTAGTACATCATGGGCAGAGTCTGGGGTTGCAGGTGCTCCTAGACACCCAACAGTGTCTCTGCCTGCCCCCTCCATCCTCAGAGCAGGGAATATCCCACCTGAACATCAACAGTGCCCCAGTGGAGAAATCCAGCTCTTAGCCTGGCCTTGAGATGAAATCAAAATGATCTGAGTGCTAAATGCTACCTTGGGAAGGTGGAAGCCCCAGTTCTGCCCACCCTGAGCATAAGAGATTATGGACCCCACTCTAGTTCCCAGTTCTGGGCACATAGAAGACCCTCCCTGAATGCCAGTCTCCTGAATTTCTAGGCTGCAAAAATGTACACATTACATCAGAGGGAAGATGGATACATGGGAAAAGCAATAACTCAACACTCTCAACAATTCTTCTCCTCTGAGCTCAGAGAGCCTCTTTCCAGGACACTGTTACTTTATATTCCTACAATATCACTCAGGAAGGATTGTTCTTCTCAGTTTCCAGATAGACATATTTTCCAGAGAGCTGTTCCTGACAGCTAGTTAGTGAGGCAACCGGATCAGAATCGATAAGTCCTGGATCCCTTTTTCCTTTTTTTTTTTTTTTTAACAAAATGAAAACAGTTCTTCTCGGATTATTAAAATGATACATGCACCTTGTTCCTTACAAAACTCAGACAGTACCAAAAACACGAGGAAGAAAAATAAAAAATTACCCAAACCTGTTCACCAAGAGATAAACAAATGTAGACATTCTAGTGCTTATCTTTCCAGCCCTTTCTCTGAGCCTGAGCATAGGCATATATTTTTACTGTTTTACCCACATCAGGGTTTCCCCACCTGGATGCTGCTGCCATTCTGGGCTGGATAATTCTCTGCTGTGAGGTG
The DNA here is from genome assembly GCF_027580195.1 of Bos mutus. Lineage (NCBI taxonomy): Eukaryota > Metazoa > Chordata > Mammalia > Artiodactyla > Bovidae > Bos > Bos mutus. The sequence continues at coordinate 42,068,794 of NC_091629.1, read as the reverse complement.
TCCTCTACATCGTAGGATGTTTAACAACATCCCTGGTCACCAGATGCTAATGGCATCTCCCTACCCCTGAGCAGTGACAACCAAATCTGTCCCTGAAAGTTAAAGTGTTAGTCACTCAGTTGTCTGATTCTTTTTGACCCCATGGACTGTAGCCTGCCAGGCTCCTCTGTCCATGGAATTCTCCAGGCAAGAATACTGGAGTGGGTTGCCATGTCCTTCTCCAGGGGCTCTTCCCAATCCAGGAATGGAACCCAGGTCTTCCGCATTGCAGGCAGATTCTCTACTATCTGAGCCACCAGGGAAGCTCAGAACTGTCCCTAGACATTATCAAATGTCCCGGGGGCAAGAAGGAGCCAGACTGCCCTGAGTCAAAAACCATGGATATCAGTGGAATCCCATGCCAAGCGTTGGGATACTTGGCATACACACAATGTTGGGAGAGAGAAAATGGTGAAGTTTATGACTTCCGTGTCCTTTGGCATTAGCGTCAGAATTGGGCATCAAAGTCCAGCTCTGGTATTTACGAGGTAAGAGCTCTAGGAAATGAGCTGGCTTCTCTGAGCCTCAGTTTCCGGTCTGCAGACTGGGACAGGGATAGGACATTGTGCCAGGAGTGATCTCGAGGGGCCCATCCACAGACCTCACCCAGATTGGTCCCGTGTATGCCTCTCCCTGCACTTCCTGCCGCAGGGACCCCAGGACCAGAAGGAGGCTGGCCCCTGGCCAGGAGAGGGAGGCAGGCTGAAGGGTGATTTATTGCAGGCACCTAGGCGAGGGGAGCAGTGAGGGGCCTGGCGCAGACGGCGTCGTGAGGTTCTGTTTGTGGGCTTTGTTTTTTAATTCAATTCTTTTGGAAAACAGATAAGTGCACGTCTGCTTCAATCTAGTATACTAGGTTTTTTTCTTTTCGTGTAAACTTTGGTTTCTTTTGAGCTTCAGATATTAAAAAAAAAAAAGACAAATGTACTAGATCAGTGGAGGTTTAAGCAAATTGGTTTATTTCACTGCCGGGGGAATTGGGCTGGATGAGTCACTATCCTAGACTTGTCGGATTCCTACCAAGAAGTGCATGGTTTCCATGCTGATGAGGAAGACGAGGCCTGCAGCCTCCTATGGGCCAGCAAATCAGGCCCTGAGCCCATGGGCCCTTCGGGACCCTCCTTTCACGACCCCAAGTGGTCTTGGCTGGGCCTCTGCTTGCTCTGGTCTATGGTTGTGCTAAGTCCCTTCAGTCGTGTCCAACTCCTTGCTACCCTATGGACCATAGCCTACTAGGCTCCACTGTCCATGAGATTCTCCAGGCAAGAATAGTGTAGTGGGATGCCATGCCCTCCTCCAGGGGATCTTCCCAACCGAGGGATCGAGCCCGCGTCTCTTATGTCTCCTGTGTTGACAGGCAGGTTCCTTAACACTAGTGTCCCCTCCCTTGTCCATAAAATGATCCCGCAGACAGACCTGATTGTGGCCCACCCACTCCCTCTAGCATCAGTGCACCCTCTACCTTCAGAACACTAAGCTCATCCTCTCCAGGGGCTCCAGAGCCTTGAACTCTGAGCCCTGCCCACTGTTCTGCCAGCTCACCTGGCTGTCCGTGAGCCCTGCCTGCCCCCGGGTTCTCCCTCAAGGGGCCTTTGCACCTGCTGTCACACAGCTCTGCAGGCGGAGCATCCCAGATCCCAGCCTCGAATCACCTCGTGGGGTGGGGTCTGGGGGACCATCCTGGCATGCACCCACATGTGCAGCAGTTTGGTAGGTGCTTCTGTGATCAACTAGTCTGTCTCTGGTTCGGACACAAGCACCGCCCCCCTCCCCGTCTAGTTTTGTTCTCTGTGGCATCACCAGCGTTTCACACGATGCAGGGCACAGTCAGTAAATACAGTTGGAAGGAGGGAAAGTGACCCTCGCATCTTTGAAAGAGAGATTTTTCTTTTTTACCCTCAACATCTCACTTTTCCACATTCAAGTGGGACTTGTAACATAAGCTCTCACCGTGCCCCAGGGCTCCTGGGCCCGAGGTGAGCGTCTCCCATTAGTGATGGGGAGCCGCATCCATTAAGCCACCTGCGAGGGCCGGCGGCCGCCAGCCGGCGCGTGGGCGGAGCGATGACTCAGCGCTTCCCGGCTCGGGTGTCCACGCCGCCGCCCGCCTTCCCGGGGAGCCGTCCTAGCCAGTAATGGAGAAATTATGTGAGGCGTAATTTATAGTAAAAATCAAATGAACATTAATTCTAGTGAGTCACCCATGCAGAAAGGGCACCGGCGGCTGTGGACGTGGGCTGCGGGTGAGGACGGCTGGATGTTTAATCAGAGGAAGGAGAGACTGTGCTGCCTGGTACCTAAAGTTTGGGGGGAGGGGGGAGGGACTCGAGCCCCTTTCGGTGACCACAGCCGCACATCAGCACCATCCCCGGGCTCCTGGACTCGGAGGGGACGTGGCCAGTAGCCTTTCCAGCTCCCTATTTGACAGGTGAGGACTCGAAGACCAGAGGGAGACTCTTAACTTGTCAGATGTCTGGCCCCAAAGCACCCTTCCCGACCTCGCCCATCCCTGCTGTCTCCTGGGTGGTCCCTCTCAGCAGTCCCCACCATCAGGGCCTCCTGCACCCAGTGCTGTCTCTGCATTCCTCTCCCCTTCTCCTGGCTGGATGCTGCCACCTCTCAAGGGGCAGCTCCAACAGCTCCTCCCCCCACTTGTGTCCCGGCTTCCCCTCTGGCCTGAAATGGCCTTCTAGAAGGAACTTTCCAAAATGCAAATGGGTTGTCATTTGTCTGAAGCACTTGGGTAGTTCTTTCTTCCCTGCCCGCTCAGTCTAATCCAAGCTTGGGGTGGGACTTGGAGAGGGAGCGGCTTTGCAAGGTCAAGGCCCTTCCACTCGCTGCCCTCTCCCCCATGGGCACACTTCCCTTCTACCTAGTCATCTGGCTACCTCCTCATCTCAGGTACATGCCACCTCCTTCAAGAAGCCCTCCTTGCTTTCTCCTGGCCAAGACCCTGCTATACCATGGCCAGGGTCTGTGTCACACCTGGGCTCTACCCTCCATGAGAACAGGCTGGTGTCCAACTTGTCCTCCCCTGTGTCCCTGGGGCCCAAGTCAGAGCCTGGCTTGCAGTGGGTGTGCTTATGTCTTTTCACACTGTCTGCAGGGAGAGGTGGGTAGTGATTGGCCACAGAGAGCTGGTGATGGTGCTGGGCAACCCCGCTCTTCTTCTTCTGCCCAGAAGGGAGCTGGTTCTCAGGAAAGTTGAGGGGTGCCTTTGCTCACATGGACACCCCCTGCCCTGCCATCACAGCCCCTCCACCTGGCAGCACACCACACCCTTCCCCCCAGCCTTCCTCACATCCCGCTTAGATGTGAAGGAATAGGTCACAGATGACCACTTCCGCAGGTGGGTGCGAGTGCCCAGGACAGGGGCACGTCCTCTTTTTATCAGATGTCATTAGTCCCAAGTCAGTGATGAAAACATCCTGCCTCTTGAGAAAGGGAAAAATTTGGGGAAGGGGGATGTTGGAGGCAGACAGGGCCTCTCCTAATTTCCTTTTCCAAGCGTGTGCTCTGAGTTTTGTTCATCTTGTGGAAACTCCGACCAGCTGCCAGGAAGCCTGGCCCTATGGAGTCCTGGCTATGGGGCAGGCTTTGCCAGGGAGCTGACCAGGAAGGCTCTGCAACTAGTGGTTCTGGCCCAGTGAGGTTGTGGCCTTTCCCCCAGGCTGTCCTGGTGGGCATGTTGGGGGCACCTGGAAGCTGCCAGGGTGCAAGATCCCACCACACCTGTCCTGTGCCTTAAACACAGAACCAACAACCACTCCTCATTTGCTCGCTGCCTGTCTTTGGTGCTGAAGCCCCAGGTGCCTCCTGTACCCTGACTTCCCACTCTCACCCACAGAAACCCCCTCGTAAAGGACTGTCTCCCTCGCCTCTTCTACCTGGATGTCGGCTGTGCACCTGCTGGGTGGCGGTACACCTAGGACTTGGGCCGAGCAGGGCTGAGCCCCACCGTGCAGCCTGCATCCTGGCGGAAAAGGACCCCCAAGCCCTGTAAACAGGCGAACTTTGAAGTGTGATGCAGAGACAGAGCAGCAGGAGCTGATTGGAGTGGGGGTGGGCGGAGGGCCTCGGGTGGTTCTCTCTGCAGCGCCTGGCTCCGTCCAGGAAGGCCTGGTCCTTTATCACTCTTTCTCATGAGGCTGGGCCCAAAATTATCTCCATATGTATATATATCCATATATATTATATGTATATCCATATATATATATGGATGTATGTAAATTATGGTGTCATCTATCTTTATTTCTGTATTGCTTTTCTTTTTTTTTTACATTTTGAAGTGCCTTTATCTTTTCTTAAAGTTTTATTACAGTATAATTGATTTACAATGTTGTGTTAGTTCCAGGTACACAGCAAAGTCATTCAGTTAGATGCATATATCTGTTCATTCTTTTGCAGAATCTTTTCTCATGTAGGTTATCACAGAATCATGAGTAGAGTTCCCTGTGCTCCACAGCAGGTCCTTGTTGCTTATCTACCTTATATATAGTAGTGTGTGTGTGTTCATCCCAAGCTCCTGATTTGTCCCTCTGCCTTTGGGGAAGTTTGTTTTCGATACCTATAAGTCTGTTTCAGTTTTGTAAATAAGTTCATTTGTATCATTTTTTAAAAATTAGATTCTACATGAGTGATATCATATGCTATTTGCATTTCTCTGTCTGGCTTACTTCCCTTAATATGATCATCTCTAGGTTCATTCATGTTGCTGCAAACGGTATTATTTCGTTCTTTTTATGGCCAAGTAGTATTCCATGGTACATATATTTGTTGTTGTTTTTTTAATCACTAAGTCATATCTGACTCTTTATGACCCCATGGACTGCAGCACACCAGGCTTCCCTGTCTATCACCAACTCCCGGAGTCTGCTCAAACTCATGTCCATTGAGTCAGTTACGCCATCCAACCATCTCATCCTCTGTTGTCCACTTCTCCTCATGCCCCCAATCTTTCCCAGCATCAGGGTCTTCTCTAGCGAGTCAGCTCTTTGTATCAGGTGGCTAAAGTATTGGAGCTTCAGCTTCAGCATCAGTCCTTTCAATGAATATATTCAGGGTTGATTTCCTTTATGACTGAGTGGTTTTGTCTCCTGGCTGTCCAAAGGACTCTCAAGAGTCTTCTCCAACACCATAGTTTGAAAACATCACTTCTTCGGAGCTCAGCCTTCTTCATCTACATCTGTACATGATACTTGGAAAACCCATAGCTTTGATTTTACAGACCTTTGTTGGCAAAGTGATGTCTCTGCTTTTTAATATACTGTCTAGGTTTGTCATAGCTTTTCTTCCAAGGAACAAGTGTCTTTTAATTTCATGGCTGCAGTCACAGTCCACAGTAATTTTGGAGCCCAAGAAAGTGTCATTCTTTCCACTTTTTCCTCATCTACTTGCTATGAAGTGATGGGACCAGATACCATGGTCTTGGTTTTTTGAATGTTGAGTTTTAAGTCAACTTTTTTCACTCTTTTCACTCTCCTCTTTCACTTTCATCAAGAGGCTCTTTAGTTCCTCTTCGCTTTCTCCCATTAGGGTGTTATCATCTGCATATCTGAGGTTACTGATATTTCTCCCTGCAGTCTTGATTCCAGCTTGTGATTCATCCAGTCCGGCATTTTGCATGATGTACTCTGCGTATAAGAGAAACAAACAGGGTGACAAATATACAGCCTTAACATCTTCTTTCCTAATTTGGAACCACCCTGTTGTTCCATGTCTGGTTCTAACTGTTGCTTCTTGGAACTGCATACAGGTTTCTCAGGAGGCAGATAAGGTAGTCTGGTATTCCCATCTCTTTAAGAGTTTTCCACAGTTTGTTGTGGTCCACATAGTCAAAGGCTGTAGCACAGAATATATTGTATATATTCACCACATCATCTTTATCCATGCCTCTCTATATTTCTTTTTTTCTCTATCGTAGTTGATTTACAATGTTGTGTTAATTTTTGCCATATAACAAAGCTATTCAGACATAGATATATAATGGAAAAGAATATGAAAAAGAATGTATGTGTATGTATATTCTTTTCCATTATGGTTTATCACAGGATATTGGATATAGTCCCTGTACTCTACGGTAGGACCTTATTGTTTATCCATTCAATGTTTAGTAGTTTTCTGTACACTTGTATTTTATCTTATTTGACTGCACTGTGCAGTTTGCAGAATCTTAGTTCCTGGACCAGAGATTGACCCAGGACCGTGACAGTGAAAGGCCAGAATCCTAATCACCAGACCACTAGGGAGCTCCCCGTACACCTAAAGTTTTAGACTTACAGAGAAACTGCCACTGCGTGTGCTCTGCACTGTCACGTGCCAAGGTGTTAATAATTCATCACAACTAATGAGCCAGTGGGGCTGCCCACTAGTGGTAAAGAACCCGCCTGCCAATGCAGGAGACATGAGAGATGCGGGTCCGATCCCTGGATTGAGAAGATCCCCTGGAGGAGGGCATGGCATCCCGCGCCAGTATTCTTGCCTGGAGAATCCCATGGACAGAGGAGCCCGAAGAACTACAGTCCATGGGGTCACGAAGAGTCGGACACAACTGGAGTGAGCGCGTGCATGCGCGCGCGCATACACACACACACACACACACACACACACACACACACAATGAGCCAATACTGATACATTATTATTAACTGAACTCCACCCATTATTCTGATCTCACTAGTTTTTCACTCATGCCCCTTTTCTGCTCCAGAATCTCCTGGGGGACCCTACATGACACTCAGCCGTCGCGTCTCCTTAGGTTCCTCGTGACTGAGATACTTTCTTGCATTTTCCTAGTTTTTGATGACCATTTCAGGGGTGCTGGCAGAGGTTGTGTAGGGTACCCCTGACATCTGGGCCAAGGGTTTGGGGGAGGCCTTTTCATCGTATGGAGGCCTTTTCATCGTATCCCGTCAGTTCCAGGCTCCCAATGCAGCCCTGCCACTGATGGGGGGCTCGGCTTGGATCGTGACGGTCCTCCCCGTCCTTTCTACAATGGACTCTGGGAGCAAGTCCCCTTGTCCTGCCCAGACTTCAGGGCTGGGGAGTTGAAGGGGCATCTGCATGAATTCTCTGGTGTTACTAACATCCGTGTGGCCTTGTAGATGTTGGTTTTATACACTGGGTTATGACTCAGTTCTACTTGGCTAGTCAGATGGTCCTAGTCTGGGTTCCACACTTGTCCTGCAGTCCTGGTCCCAGCCCAGGAATAAGCCCTTTTTTGCAAGGTGCCTGGTTCCTTTTACTGGAAAATGGTATTAGAAGCCAAAATCTGAATGTAGGGTGTGGTTGTTGCTGCTGGGTGTCATTACTTCTCAGAGTCCTGGATAGAGCTGGGAAACCTGTGTTTGTACCCTAGCTTGTGTTGACACACCAGCCCCTATAGACACACTGTTCTGGGACCATCTCTTCATCCATCAGTCTCTACATTCAGCTAAACATCCTCAATCATCAGGACCCTTGAAGGGCATTTTTTTTCAACTTTTTATTTTGTATTGGGGTATAGCCGAAGAATTGATGCTTTTAAACTGTGGTGTTGGAGAAGACTCTTGAGAGTCCCTTGGACTGCAAGGAGATCCAACCAGTCCATTCTGAAGGAGATCAGCCCTGGGATTTCTTTGGAAGGAATGATGCTAAAGCTGAAACTCCAGTACTTTGGCCACCTCATGCGAAGAGTTGACTCATTGGAAAAGACTCTGATGCTGGGAGGGAATGGGGGCAGGAGGAGAAGGGGACGACAGAGGATGAGATGGCTGGATGGCATCACTGACTCGATGGACGTGAGTCTGGGTGAACTCCGGGAGTTGGTGATGGACAGGGAGGCCTGGCGTGCTGTGATTCATGGGGTTGCAAAGAGTCAGACACGACTGATCAACTGAACTGAACTGAACTGAATAACTGAACTGATGAACATTGGAGTGAGTATATCTTTTCAAACTCATGTTTTCTTCTTCTGGGTATATACCCAGGAGTGGGAATCCTGGATCATATGGTAGCTCTATTTTTAGTTTCTTAAAGAAATTCCATACTGTTTTCTGTAGTGGCTGCACCAATTTACATTCCCACTAACAGTGTAGGAGAGTTCCCTTTTCTCCACACTCTCCAGCATTTATTGTTCGTAGACATATTGATGATGGCCTTTCTGACCAGTGTGAGGTGATAACCTCACTGTAGTTGTGATTTGCGTTCTCCAATAATTAGCAATGTGGAGCATCTTTTCATGTGCCTGTTGACCATCTGTATGAACTATGTGGTCCATACAAACCACATTTGGAAGAAATGTCGATTTAGGTCTTCTGCCCATCTTTCGATTGGGTTGTTTTTTATGACTTTTTTAAACTTAAAAAATTTTTAAATTTGTATATATATGAATCACTTTGCTGTACGCTTGAAACTAGCACATTGTAAATAACTTATATGTTTTTCAGATTCTTTTCCCTTGTATGTTATTACAAGATACCGAATGTAGTTCCCTATGTTCTACAGTAGGTCCTGCTCTTTATCGACTTTTATATAGTAGTGTGTCTGTGTTAATTTCAAAGTCCTATTTATCTCCCACCCCACCCCACCCCACCCACTTCGGTAACCACAAGTTTGTTTTCTGTGTCTGTGAGTCTATTTCTGTTCTGTTAATAATTTCATTTCAATCATTTTTTAGATTCCACATATAATATGATAGTAATAGTTGTCTTTCTGACTTTCTTCACTTAATATAATAATCTCTAGGTCCATCCACATTACTAAAAATGGCATTATTTCAATTTTTATGGCTCAGAAATATTCCATTGTATACATGTACCACATCTTCTTCTTTATCCATTCATCTGTCAGTGGACATTTAGGTTGCTTCCATGTCTTAGCTATTGTAAATTATTCTGCATTGGTAAAGAATCTGCCTGTAATGCAGAAGACCTGGGTTCGATCCCTGGATCCAGAAGATCCCCTGGAAAAGGGAATGGCTACCCACTCCAGTATTCTTGCCTGAAGAATTCCATATTCAGAAGAGCCTGGCAGGTTACAGTCCATGGGGGTGGCAAAGAGTGGCACATGACTGAGTGAATGGCACTTTCACTTCCATGAACATTGAAGTGCATTTTTGTTTTTGCTTTTTTTAAAAAAATTATTTTATATTATAGTATAATTGGTTTACAAAGTTGTTTTAGTTTCAGGTGTACTGGCCAGAACCTGAGTGCCAACGCAGCAGACTCGAGAGCCGTGGGTTCAATCCCTGGGTCGGGAAGATCCCCTGGAGAAGGAAATGGCAACCCACTCCAGTGTTATTGGCTGGAGAATCCCATGGACAGAGGAGCCTGGCGGGCTACAGTCCATGAGGTTGCAAAGAGTTGACGACATGGCTGAGCACACACAAACTTGTACAGCAAAGTGATTCATTTATACATATACATACATCCATTTTTTCAGAGTCTTTTCCCATATAGGTTATTTCAGAGTATTGAATACAGTTCCCTGGGCTATGCAATAGGTCCTTCTTGATTATCTATTTATAAATCATAGTGCATGTATGTTAATCCCAGGGGTTCCCTGGTGGTTCCGTGGTAAAGAATCTGCCTGTGAATGCAGTGCATGGGGTTGCAAAGGAGTCTGACGTGACTTAGCAACTAAACAACAACAAATATGCTAATCCTAACCTCCTTATTTGTCCCCCCCCCAAAAAAAAACTATCCCCTTTGGTAGCCATAAATTTCTTTTCTAAGTCTGTGAGTCTTCTTCTGGTTTGTAAATAAGTCCATTTGTATCATTTCTTTTTAGATTCTGATGTAAGTGATATGATTTGTCTTCCTCCGACTTCACTTAGAATGGCCATCTCTAGGTCCGTCCATGTTGCTGTAAATGGTATTATTTCATTCCTTTTTATGACTAATACTCCATTGTGTACATGTACCACATCTTCCCTATCTATTCATCTGTTAGTAGACATTTCGGTTACTCCCATGTCTTGACTATTGTAAATAATACTGCTAGTTTTTCTCCGGATATATGCCCAGGAGTGGGATTGCAGGATCATAGGGTAGCTCTATTTTTAGTTTCTTAAAGAATTTCCATACTGTTCTCCACACTGGCTGTACCAGTTTACATTCCCACCAATAGTGTAGAAGGGTTCTTTTTTCTCCAAACCCTCTCCAGCATTTTTTATTTGTACTTTTTAATAATGGGCACTCTGACCAGTGTGCAGGGATACCTCGCTGTAGTTTTGTTTTGTTCATTTATTTGTTTGAGCCGGGTCTTAGTTGCAGCACGCAGAACCTAGTCCCCTGACCCAGGTCAAACCCGGGCCCTCTGCAGTGGAGCACTGAGTCTTAACTGCCAGACCACTAGGGAGTCCCATCACTGTAGTTTTGCTTGCCATGCCTCTCATAAGTGGTAATGCTGAGCATCTTTTCATGTGCCTATTGGCCATCTGCATGTCTTCTTTGGAGAAATGTCTGTTTAGGTCTTCTGCCCATTTTTTGATTGGGCTGTCTTTATGATATTTTTTAAAACATTAAAAAAATTTTATTCACATAGATACATGAATCACTTTGCTGTACACTTGAAAATAACACCACGTTGTAAATTAATTATATATTCTTTTTCAGATTCTTTTCCATTATAGGTTAATACAAGATATTGAATATAGTTCCCTCTGCTATACAGTAAACCCTTATTATCTATTTTTTTCTTTAACTAAGACTGCAGAGAGAGATGATTTATTACATACATATAGTATATATACATTCAACCACAACTGAGAAGAGAACTAGTCAAGAATGGGACTGTCACAGGTCCAAGGCAAAGCCAGGTGGATCTCGCAGAGGTGGTTGAGGTGATCAGAATGGCCGTAAATGTTCCAGACCCATTGAGACAAGTTCTAGACAGTAGGTACGCAGTCCAGCAATTTGTACCGTGTCCCTGGCCTCTGACCTCCCTGTTTCCGCTTCTGTGACTCCCGTGGGTGTATCAGTGTACCTGGACCTCTGTCTCATCTTTCTTCTTTGGCGCTTCAGCCTGCACATCCTCTTCTTCCTCCACTTCACCCTCTTGGCGTGGAGGTTTCTCAGAAGATGACACTAAGGCCTAGAGTTATCTGTTTTATATACAGTGGTGTGTAGCTGTTAATCCTAAACTCATAATTTATCTCTCTCCCCCTTTTCACCCATAAATTCATTTTCTATGTCTGTAGGTCAGTTTCTGATTTGTAAATAAGTTGATTATATTACTTTTTTAGATTCCACAATATGTGATGCATAATATTTATCTTTCTCTAACTTCATTAGGTCCATCCATGTTGCAGCTAGTGGCAAGAATTCTTTCAGTGTTATGACTAATACTCCATTACCTACATACACACATATATAACCATCTTCCTTGTGCATTCATCTGGTGATGGACACTTAGGTTGCTTCCTTTTCTTGGCTGTTGTAAACAATGCTGCTGTGAACAGTGGGGTGCATGTATCTGTTCAAACTAATGTTTTCTCCTTTTGGATGTATACCCACGAGTGGGAAGGCTGGATTATACGGTAGCCCCATTTTTAGTTTCTTAAGCAAACTCCATACGGTTTTCCAGAGCGGCTACACCAATTTACATCCGTACCAACAGTGTAGAGGCTTCTCTTTCCTCCACCCTCTCCAGCATTTACTGTTCGTAGACTTTTTGATGATGGCCTTTCGGACCAGTGTGAGGTGATACCTTATTGTAGTTTTGATTTGCATTTCTCTAATAATTAACAACGTGGAGCATCTTTTCATGTGCCTGTTGATGATCTGTATGGACTGTGTGTTCCATACAGACTATATTTGGAAGAAATGTCAGTTTAGGCCTTCTGCCCATTTTTTTCATTGGCTTGTTTTTTATATTTTAAAAAACTTTTTAAAAAATTTAAATTCATATATATATATCACTTTATTATATACTTGAAACTAGCACTACATTGTAAATCAATTATACATATACATTTTTTCAGACTCTTTTCCCTTATAGGTTATTACAAGATATTGAATATAGTTCCCTATGGTCCACAGTGGGCTCTTGCTGTTTACCTATTTTTATATAGTAGTGTGCGTAATCATGGGAAATAGACGGGGAAACAGTAGAAATAGTGTCAGACTTTATTTTTTTGGGCTCCAAAATCACTGCAGATGGCAATTGCAGCCATGAAATTAAAAGACACTTACTCCTTGGAAGGAAAGTTATGACTGACCTAGGTAGCATATTAAAAAGCAGAGATATTACTTTGCCAACAAAGGTCCATCTAGTCAAGGCTATGGTTTTTCCAGTGGTCATGTATGGATGTGAGAGTTGGACTGTGAAGAAAGCTGAGCGCCGAAGAATGGATGCTTTTGAACTGTGGTTCTGGAGAAGACTCTTGAGAGTCCCTTGGACTGCAAGGAGATCCAACCAGTCCATCCTAAAGGAGACCAGTCCTGGGTGTTCATTGGAAGGACTGATGTTGAGGCTGAAACTCCAATACTTTGGCTACCTGATGCAAAGAGTTGACTCATTGGAAAAGACCCTGATGCTAGGAGGGATTGGGGGCAGGAGGAGAAGGGGATGACAGAGGATGAGATGGCTGGATGGCATCACTAACTCAATGGACGTGAGTTTGGGTGAACTCCAGGAGTTGGTGATGGACAGGGAGGCCTGGCCTCCTGTGATTCATGGGGTTGCAAAGAGTCAGACATGACTGAGCGACTGAACTGAACTGAACTGTGTGTAGTCAAAGCTATGGTTTTTCCAGTGGTCAGGTATGGATGTGAGAGTTGGATCATAAAGAAAGCTGACCGCTGAAGAATCAATGCTTTTGAATTGTGGTCCTGGAGAAGACTCTTGAGAGTTCCTTGGCCAGAAGGAAGATCAAACCAGTCAATCCTAAAGGAAATCAACCCTGAATATTCATTGAAAGGATTGACGCTGAAACTGAAGCTCCAATACTTTGGCTACCTGATGCAATGAGCCAAATCACTGGAAAAGATTCTGATGCTGGGAAAGATTGAAGGCAGGAGGAAAAGGGGATGACAGAGGATGAGATGGTTGGATGGCATCACTAACTCAATGGACGTGAGTTTGAGCAAGCTTCGGGTGATGGTGAAGAACAGAGAAGCCTGGCATGCTGCCGTCCATGGGTTTGAAAGAGTGGGACATGACTGAGCGACTGAACAACAAAAGTGTGTATATGTTAATTCTAAACTCCTGTTTACCCCCCACCCCCAGCCCCGCTACCCCCTTTGGTAACTGTCAGTTTTTTTTCTATGGCTGTGAGTCTATTTCTGCTCTGTAAATAATTTCATTTCAATCCTTTTTTTAGATTCCATGTATGATATCATATGATAGTTGTCTGACTTTTTTCACTTAATATGATAATCCCTAGGTCCATCTGTGTTACTGCAAGTGACATTATTTCATTTTTTATGGCTTAAAAGTATTCCATTATATATATATACACACACACACACATATATATAAATATGCAATATATCTTCTATATCCATTCATCTGTCAGTGGACATTTAGGTTGCCTCCACGTCTTAGCTATTGTGAACTATGGTGCTTTGAACATTGGAGTGCATGGTTTGTTTTTTTTTTTTTCACTTAAAAAAATTTATATTGTAGTATAGTTTATTTTGAAATTCCCTGGTGGCTTAGATGCTAAAGAATCCGCCTACAATGCAGGAGACCCGGGTTCGATCCCTGGATCAGAAAGATCCTCTGGAGGAGGGCATGGCTACCCACTCAGTATGCTTGCCTGGAGAATCCCATGGACAGAGGAGCCTGGCAGGCTACAGTCCATGGGGTCGCAAAGAGTCAGACATGACTGAGCAACTAACACCTTCACTTTCATAGTTTATTTTGGAGCAGGAAATGGTAACCCACTCCACTATTCTTGCCTGGGAAAGCCCATGGAGAGAGGAGCCTGAAAGGCTTACAGTTCCTGAGGTTGCAGAAGAGTTGGACATGACTTAGCAACTAAACCCCAACAATATAGCTGATTTACAATGTTGTTTTAGTTTCGGGTGTACAGCAAAGCGATTCAGTTACACATATATCCATTCTTTTTCAGATTCTTCTCCCATACAGGTTATTTCAGAGTAGCGCTCCCTGTGCTATACAATAGGTCCTTGTTGATTATCTGTTTTATATACGCCTGCATGCTAAGTTACTTCAGTCATGTCTGACTTTTTTGACCCCGTGGACTGTCTAGCCCACCAAGCTCCTCTGTCCATGGGATTCTCCAGGCAAGAACACTGGAGTAGGTAGCCATGCCTTCCTTCAGGAGATCTTCTCAACCCAGTGATCAAACCTACAGCTCCTGCATTGCAGGTGGATTCTTTACCACTTCAGTTCAGTTCAGTCGCTCAGTCGTGTTCGACTCTTTGCAACCCCATGAATCACAGCACGCCAGGCCTCCCTGTCCACCACGAACTCCTGGAGTTCACTCAAACTCACGTCCATCGAGTCGGTGATGCCATCCAGCCATCTCATCCTCTGTCGTCCCCTTCTCCTCCTGCCCCCAATCCCTCTAGTATATATATATTAATCCCAACCTCCTTTTGTCCCTTCCCCTACCCATCCCCTTTGGTATCCATAAATTTTTTTGGTTTGGTCTTTGAGTAGGCCTACGTAGGTCTTTGAGTCTGTTTCTGGTTTGTAAATAAGTCCATTTGTATCATTTCTTTTTAGATTCCACATGTAAGTGATAAACATTTGTCTTTTTCTGACTTCAGTTAGTATGATCATCTCTAGGTCCATCCATTTGCTGTAAATGGTATTATTTCATTCCTTTTTATGGCTAATACTCCACTGTACACATGTACCACATCTTCCTTATCTGTTCATCTGTTAGTGGACATTTAGGATACTCCCATGTCTTAGCTATTGTAAGTAGTACTGCTACAAACATTAGGGTGCATGTATCCTTTTGGATAATGTTTTTCTCTGGATATACGCTCAGGTGTGGGACTGCAGGGTCATATGCGTGTTGTGTTAGTTGCTCAGTCGTGTCTGACTCTTTGGAGGCTCCTCTCGCCATGGAATTCTCCAGGCAAGAACACTGGAGTGGGTAGCCTTTCCCTTGTAGCTCTTTTAGTTTTTTAAGGAACCTCCATACTGTCCTCCATAGCGGCTGCATCAGTTTATATTCCCACCAACAGTGTAGGAGGGTTCCCTTTTCTCTATACTCTCCAGCATTTATTATTTGTAGGCTTTTTGATGATGGCCATTCTAATCAGTGTGAAGCGATACCTCATTGTAGCTTTGATTTGCATTTCTCCAATAATTAGCAAAGTGGAGCATCTTTTCATGTGTCTCTTGGTTATGTGTATGGACAATGTGGTCTATATAGACCATATTTGGAAGAACTATTTAAGTCTTCTGCCCATTTTTTGATTGGGTGTTTTTTTGTGATATTTAAAAAAACTTTTTAAATTTGTTAATTCATGTATATATGAATTACTTTGCTGTACACTTGAAACTAGCACTACATTGTAAATTATACATTTTTCAGATTCTTTTCCCTTATAGGTTATTACAAGATAGTGAGTATAGTTCCCTGTGCTCTAGAGTCCTTGCTGTTTACCTATTTTTGTATACTACTGTGTATATGTTAATTCCAAACTCCTATTTATCCCCTGCCCCCAGTCCCACTATCCCCTTTGGTAACCCTAAGTTTGTTTTCTGTGCTTTTCTATGTCTGGGAATTTGTTTCTGTTCTGTAATTCTGTCTTTTTTTTTTACATCTCGCATATGATATCATGTGATAGTTGTCTTTCTTCAGTTAATATGACAATCCATCTATGGTGCTGCAGATGGCATTATTTCATCTTTATGGTTCAAAAATATTCCATTATATACATGTACCACGTCTTTATCTGTTCATCTGTCAGTGGACATTTAGGTTGCTTCTGTGTCTTAGTTATTGTAAATGATGCTGCTGTGAACGTTGGAGTGCATTTTTTTGCTTTTTAAAAAACATTTTATATTATATTGTAGTATAGTTGATTTACAATGTTGTTTTAGTTTCAAGGGTACAGCAAAGCGATTCAGTTATACATATATCCTTTCTTTTCAGATTCTTTTCCCATATAGGTTATTTCATAGTTTTGAGTAGAGTTCCCTGTGCTATACGGTGGGCCCTCGTTGATTATTTTATACATGCATGCATGCTAAGTCACTTCAGTCATGTCCAACTCTTTGCGACCCCATGGACTGTAGGCTGCCAGGCTCCTGTCCCTGGGATTCTCCAGGCAAGTATACTGGAGTGGGTAGCCATTCCTTTCTCCTGGAGATCTTCTCGACCCAGTGATAGAACCTACAGCTCCTGCATTGCAGGTGGATTCTTTACCACTAGTGTATATATTAATCCCAACCTCCTTTTGTCCCTTCCCCTACCCATCCCCTTTGGTAACCATTAATTTTTTTTCTACATCTTTGAGTCTGTTTCCGGTTTATAAATAAGCCCATCTGTATCACTTCTTTTTAGATTCCATATATAAGTGATAACATTTGTCTTTTCCTGACTTCACTTAATAAGATCTCTCTAGGTCCATCCATGTTGCTGTAAATGGTATTATTTCATTCCTTTATATGGCTAATACTCCACTGTACACATGTACCACATCTTCCTTATCTGTTCATCTGTTGGTGGTCATTTAGGATACTCCCATGTCTTGGCTATTGTAAGTAGTGCTGCTACAAACATTGGGGTGCATGTATCCTTTTGGATCATGTTTTTCTCTGGATATATGCTCACGTGTGGGATTTCAGGGTCATATGGTAGCTCTATTTCTGGTTTTCTAAGGAACTTCCATCCTGTTCTCCATAGTGGCTGCACCAACTTACATTCCCACCAACAGGAGAACATTTCCCCTTTCTCCACACGATCCAGCATTTATTGTTTGTAGACTTTTCAATGGTGGCCATTTTGACCCGTGGGAGGTGTTACTTCACTGTAGTTGTGATTCGCATTCTCCAGAATTAGCCATGTGGAGCATCTTTTCATGTGCCTATTGACCATCTGTATGGAATAAGTGTTCCATACAGACATTTGGAAGAAATGCTGATTTAGGGCTTTTGCCCATTTTTTGATTGGGTTTTTGTTTTTATGATATTGAGTTGCCTGAGCTGTATATTTGGAATTTAAGCTCTTGTCAGTTGCCTCATTTGCAAATATTTTGTCTTGGTCTATAGGTTTTCTTTTCATTTTGTTTCTGCATACCTTGTTTTCTTGTTTCTTTTAGGCTGCTTCACTTTTCTGCAGAATTTATCAGTTTCTAATGAGGCTTATCTTCAGTCTTACTCTTGACCTGCCCCAGAACCCCTGGTCTCCCTGTCCTGTCCACCCAAGTGCCTTTCTGCCTGGTACCCTGCTGTGGGGGCACTTGAGCCTGGTTGGTATTAACTGCTGGAGCAGAAGAGGGACAGCCATCTCCCAGGCAAACCCCCAACATGAGGTGACTGGAGGCCTGGCACTGTTCCTACAGTTCCTCCTCAGCTCCCCTTCCCAGCCTGTGGAGCCAGGCCACACCCAGCAAGGTTTGTGAATGGGCACTGGGCCCCAGGAATTGTACATCAACTCTAATTGCTGTTGTGATTGGGTGGGGGGGTGGGGAGCGGTCAGTTTCTCAGAGGAATTAATCTGCTATACTGGGAACAGGGTGTCCTCCTCCTGCCTCTGCTCAGATCGCTGCATCCTGGGCCACCGCTCACCCCCACACCTCCTGCCCCTGCCCAGAGCGTCCCATCAGCTGTTGGGAGGCCACTCTGCACTTTTCAACTTCGCTGCCTCTTGCACATCCTCAAGTGTCTGAGTCTGTGTTCTGTGCCTCCATTCATCTGCCCACCCATCCCCTCATCCAACCATCACCTCAATGCCTACTCTGCTCTAAGTGTGCTCTGGGATGTAGTGTTAGGCTCCACGAGTCAGGAGCGCCTGCGGGAGGGCAGACCAGGATCTGTGTGCACGCGGTCTTGCAGGGCTCCCATGTGTGGAGCTGCGCTCCATGCACAACGAACAAAGAGAAAGAGACCCATCTACTCATTCTAAACAGGTTTATTAGGCACCTACTGAGTGCCACGTGTGGAGAAAGAAGCTGGAGGGCCATTCAGTCGGCACAGCAGCTCTGGCCATCCCCTGGGTGCTCATCCAGAAGAACTAGAAGCCATGGACAGCAAATAGGCTTCCCCAGAGAGATCAGACGAAAGGGATGTGATGTCCAAGGAGGGCTGGACGGTGAGAGGCTTCCCAAGGGTGGGGAGGGCTGGCCAGGCCAGGGGTCCAGTTG